>NW_022111377.1:8399525-8419851 GCF_000313985.2 Echinops telfairi
GTGGTTAATATCTTTATAGTCACTTATCTTTGAATTCTCCAAGTAACCAGAAGACTAGCAATAAACATTCAATCAAGACATTAAAAGGCTTCTGACCAAAATCTGAAACCAATTAGCACTAAATCAAGAGACATAATTACTGGTGATTGGAAGGAGAATGTTTGGAACACGGAAGAAGGATTGGTAGTTTGGAAATATGGCTTTGATGACAGAAGCAAAGCCTGTTAGAAATTGGCAATACCAATGACTTATTCATTGTACATACCCTTTTTTCAGCAACATAAGCCATCCCATCAGATGGAATCTATAGGGATCAAGTCAATTCCCTCAGGGGAAATAGAGGGTGGGGAAACTTAATATTCATCAGCTGGAACAAGACCAGAGGATGCTTGTGTAACTGATCATCAATCACTCTACGAAATCTGAAGTTGAAGCTGAAGAAAATGTAAACAAGTTCACAAGAGCCAAACTATAATCTCAAGGACACCCCACCTGAATTTAGAGCCCACTCACAGGTAGGCAGGATGCACTGAACACTAATAACCAAAGACTAGCCGAGTTGTGCGATGACATCAAGTACGTAGTACATGAAGAAAGCAAAGAAAATCAAAAACCAAAAGCCACTACCATCTAGTCCAGGGGTCTTCAAACTTTTAAAACAGGGGGCCAGTTCACTGTCCCTCAGACTGTTGGAGGGCCAGACTATAGTTTAAAAAAAAACTATGAACAAATTCCCATGCACACTGCAATATCTTATTTTTAAGTGAAAAAAACAAAATGGAAACAAATACAATATTTAAAATGAAGAACAAGGAAAGTTAAATCAACAAACTTACCAGTATCTCAATGGGAACTATGGGCCTGGTTTTTGCTAATGAGATGGTCAATGTCCAGTTCCATATTTGTCACTGCTGGTCATAACAAGTGATGCAAGTGTGCATCGGTTAGTCTAGATCTGATTGGAGATTTCAGATGTTTCATTCTGGAAAAAGTCTGTTCACAGACATAAGTGCTGCCACAGATGGCTGCCATTTTGAGTGCATGGTTCCTGAGATTAGGATGTCTCAGAGGGGCGAGATGCCTAGAAATTAGGAAGGCTGCTTGACTTGAATGCGTCTTTCAGAGAGTCACAATTCTGCAGTTCAGCCAGTTCCACTTGGTAATTGTATCCACATTGTCAATGTCAATAGAAAATGGGTTACAGAAAAGCTCTGTCCTGTTTATGGAGATGAAGCTCTTTAAATCTAAATCAGAAATCCTTTTGCAACTTTTCCAGTGAATCCACACGTTTTGTTTGGGAATACAACCAATGGTTTTTCCGTTAACAGAGTTTGAGTTGTGGGGAGATGGCAGAAATTTTCCTCCCTCACTTGTTTGATGAGGAGGCCTAATTGTACTTCAATGCTTTCACATGTGATTGCATATCACTGATGAGCTTCCCCTTTCCTTGAAGTTGCACACTGAAACTTGAGTCGCTCTGTTACATCTGTCAGAAAGGCAAGGTGCCATTTCCATTCGGCATCATTGAGCTCTGGTACTTCTTTGCTTTTTGAAAACAGAAAAGCTGTAATCTGTGGAAGTAAGCCATAAAAATGTTTCAAGACTCTCCTTCGACTCAGCCAACGGACTTCTGTGTGGTACAGAACATCTTCATAAGCAATATTTAGCTCAGACAGAAATTCCTGAAATTGTCTGTGGTTTAGTGCATTCGCTCTAATGAAGTTAACACAAGGTACCATCATTTTCATAACAGAGTTCCACTTCAGTGATTTACTACACAGCGCTTGTTGGTGGATGAGGCAGTTTATGGCTATTGGATGAGAATGGTTATGTTTTTCCATCTCTTGGTCAATGCGAGCAATTACTCTTTTCTTAGACCCCACCATGCTAGGAGCACCATCAGTTTTCACACTGGCTAGTTTAGCCCAGTCCACCTCCAAACCATTCACAGTTTGGCAAACCTTTTCATAGATATCCTCTCCTGTGGGTGTTCTGTTGATGCTTTGCAGTGCAAAGCTCTTCTGTAACTACAAAATAGTCATTCATCCCACGAATAAAAATTAGAAGTTGTGCTGAATCACGAACATCATTACTTTCGTCAAGTGTCAAGGAAAGTAGGAAAGTTTTTTTGTGGAGTTTTGAAAATGCCCATGCAAATTGTCTCCCATTTCTTCAATCCTTTGTGTAATTGTAGGTCCTGAAATACTCACTGTACTAAATAAATCGGCCTTCTCTGGACACATCTCTTTGGCAACAGAAAGAAGGCATTCTTTAACAAATTCTCCCTCCACAAATGGTCTGCCAGTGCACGTTATTAGCTTGGCAACTTGAAAACTTGCTCGCAGTCATAAAATTTTTAGCTGCTCCTGCTTCACAAAAGTATTTTGCTGAGTTGTCAATGTATTTTTCAGTTTTAATATTTAATCTTTTCTCACTTCTCTGACCAATCATATTTATCTTTATGTTGAGTTTGGTAGTGTTGACGCAAATTGTATTCTTTGAACACAGACACTATATTCTGGCATATTAAACACACAGCTCTTTCTTTGTACTTCAAGAAAAAATAATCATAAATCCAGTGTTCTTTGAATATCGTACACTCCAAGTCAATTTTTCTCTTTCTTGATATCATTGTTTCCTAGGGATTCCAAATTGCTATTAGTAAAATACCAATATATATATACAGTGCTACAAAAACAATATACCAGCAATAACTTTGCCTACACAGAGACATACAGACTGCACTGCCCATTAATGCAGTCTGATCAGTGCCCATCAATGCAGCCTTGCCAGTCCACATCATTTCAGCCTCACCAGTTCCCATATTGGTGGAACTCCACTTTTACCTCAGGCTCACACTAGTGTGGTGCGGGAACCGGCACGATTACAGAGCCGGTTCCTCCACCACCTTTCCAGTTCACACTACCCTGTGCAAACCGCACTGTGAACTGTGAACTCGCAGAGGAATCTGATGGCATGGGTGAGAAGACCCATGCCATCAGATTCCACTGCAGGAAAAAAGAAGGCACGTATAACTCTTTTCTTCCGAATCTAATGAGAATTCAGCCATAGAAGCATATGGCTGAACTCGCCCTGCTCAGAGATCACAACAGTGTGAACCAGGGCTTACACAGCACACAACAAACAACATCATACACAACTGAATAGCAATCAGAATATAAATGCACTTGCTGTCAATTAAATTGGGTTTCCTACTCCTTGGCTGTCTGCAGAGCATGATTAAGTTCCCAGATTACCTGTTTGGGGCCCCCATGCGATAACACTGAGCACTGACCATTTGCGATAACACTGACCGTTGACAATTTGCATTAATACTGAGTGCTGCCCACTTGCATTAACACTGAGCACTGACCATTTGCATTAACTTTGAGCGCTGACCATTTGCGTTACCTCTGAGCGCTGACCATTTGCGTTACCTCTGAGCACTGACCATTTGCATTATCACTGTGATGCAACCCTCCTAGAAACCACCCCTAATCAACTAACCAACTTAAAAAAAAAGACCTCCTAACTTTCGAAAAAAAGGCCCCCCTTAACAGCAAAAAAAGGGCCCTACTAACTGCAAAATAAAACTTAAAAAATAGACCTCCTAACTTCAAAAAAAAATCCTAACTTGTTCTTACCTGGGTCCTCAGGCAGCAGCAAGCTCTGCACAGGCAAGCTGATGACTACTTCTGATCACACTGGATACTTGAGAGGAGGCGTCGAGACTGAGAGGAGTGGCGTAGGAGAGTGCAGTGCGGCTGCGCACTTTCCACACATGCGCACTGCGGGCCTGGGACTCCAGCGGGCGGATAAATGTCCTTGGTGGACTGCATGTGGCCCTCGGGCCGTAGTTTGAGGACCCCTGATCTAGTCCAGTGGTTCTCAACCTGCCTCATGCAGCGATCCTTTAATACAGTTCCTCATGTTGTGTTGACTCCCAACCATAAGTTTATTTTTGTTCTACTTTATAACTGTAATTTTGCTACTGTTACGAATCGTCATGTAAATATCTGATATGCAGGATGTATTTTCATTGTTACAAATTGAACATCATTAAACGTAATTAAAGCATAGTGATTAATCACAAAATAATATGTAATTATATATTGTGAAATATTTGTGTTTTCCGATGGTCTTCGGGAGCCCCTGTGAAAGGGTCATTTGACCCCCAAGGGGGTCACGACCCACAGGTTGAGAACCGCTGATCTAGTCAATTACAGCTCCCAGTGAGCCTGTAGGATACAAACTATTCCAAGGGATTTCCAGATCTTTATGGAAGCAGAGTGCCCCACCACCCACAACCTGTAAGTGGTAAGCTGGTAAGTGCCAACAGCTGGCCTTTCTGTGTAAACTCAATGCTTAACCCACCACACCTGGCCTTTCGGAGTAAACTCAATGCTTAACCCACCACACCGCCAGGCGCCTGAAAGAAAGAAAGGGTCATTTTAAAATAAGGAAAGAAAAGACCAAAACGGATGGCAGAAGAGAATCTGAAACTTGCTCTGGAGCATAAAGAAGCAAAGTGCACTGAAGAAGGATGAAGTAAAAGAGACAAACAGACCATCTCAAAGGAAGGCTCAGGAAGACAAAGTATTATAACGAAACGTGTGAATGCCTGAAGTTAGAAAACTGAAAGGGAAGAACATGTTTAGCAGTTTTACCTGAAAGAATGGAAGAGAAAATTCAATCTTTGAATTGCAATATTGAGAGATTCTATAAACAAACTATTAGACGAGGCTAGAAGCATCACTATATGGAAGGGATATCTAGAGCCACTGTGATGTGATTCAAAATGGATGGTATTGAAGGAAGACGTGCAAGCTGCTTGAAGCCACTGGCAAAAAACACGGCTTCAGGAATTGACAGAATACCCATTGAAAGGTTTCAACAAACCTACACACTCACTAGTCTCTGCCAAGAAATTTGAAGACAGTTACCTGGCCAACTGAATGGAAGAGATCCATATTTGTGTCGATTCTGAAAAAAGGTGACCCCACAGAGTGAAAAAAAGATCAAACAGTATCACTAATACCACACATAAGTAAAATTCTGCTGAAAACAATTTGAAAGCTGCTGCGGCAGTACAGAGACTGGGACGTGCCAGAAATTCAACGTGCAGCAAAAAGAGGATGTGGAACAAGGGACACAATCACTAATGTTATGGATCTTGGCAGAAAGCAGAGAATAGCGGGAAGATGTTTACTTGTGTTTTATTACTATGCAAAGGCCTTGGACTATGTGGGTCAAGCAAATTGTGTGTAATATTGCAAAGAATGGGAATTCCAGAACACTTCACTGTACTCAGGCAGACCTTCTCTACAGATTAAGAGGCAGTCATTCAAACAGCACAAGGAAACTGCGCGTGTTTCAAGATCAGAAAAGATGTGTGTCAAGGTTGCATTCTTCATACTTCTTCAATCTGGATAATAATGAGAAGATGGACTCTATGAAGAAGGGTGCAGCATCAAGTTCAAACTCACTAGCTGCTCCAAAGAGGGAAATAGGAGACTGTCTGCTTCCATAAAGATCTACTCGCTTGGAAACCCCTCGGAGCAGTTCTCCTCTGTTCTGTAGTGTTGCTGTGAGGATCCACTGAATGGTACCGAGTTTGGTTTGAGTTTTATACCTGTGGTTATAATCCCATTTAGGAATGTGTTTTCTATGTTACTTTAAGAGGCCCTATTAGTGGCAGAGGTTTTCAAACCTTATTTGGTCTATCGTTCCCTTTTCCGAAAAAAAAAAAAAAATTACCCAGCATTCCCCTGGCAGTTAAAAACGTTTGTACTATAGCCCACTATCCAGGATAGCATGTAAGAATCTGCTTTTGCAGTCCCCCTGGATCCTCCCAGCAGCCATCAGAGGGAAGTAACACCCAGTTTGGGACACACTGGTGTAGGGCATGTTTTAAACCAAACACTTCTGAGATACTGAAAGGACAGATTCGGACCGAGGAGGAAGCAGAGACAGGGACAGGTTACATGAAGGTCATCAAAGAGGCTAATAGGTAATAGAAGGTGACGAGACAACAAGCTGCCCCTAAAGCTGACAGGGAAAACTATTTCAACTTGAACAAGCCTCCTAACTGTGCGAGAGTACATTTTGGTGTTGTAAAACCATCCACTTGTCGTCATTCTGTCATAGCCGCACTAGACCACCAGGACACCGTAGTTTATAATCCTTGCCTCTATGGAGTATGCTGCCAAGAAGTTTTGTTTGTTCTTCGAGCAGTCCATAGTACTTTGCATATTCTTCGCTAGCAGTGTAATTCTTCCGCTGACTTCCTTACTCAATGATCAACTTTCACATGCAGGTGAGGTGACTGAACACACCAAACGCCTGAGTGTCTACCATGTACAGGGCACATAATAAATGTTAGTTGCATAGCTTCCATCAGCAAACTACCTCATGAGATCTATGTATATATTGGCCAATCAGGTACTGGTCGCTGTCTACTTCACTCTTTCCTTCTTGAAAGAATTCCAATAAGGTTTCAATATTTTACTCGTTTTATTTTAAATGCTGTTAATTACAGCATTTGAAAGGGGGTCTAATTCCACACAAAATGCAAGACTCTAAAAGGTACCCATGAAACGGCTAAAAAATAAGTTGAGTGGTCAATACACCATAGGTCCAATGGCGATTCTGGGGGTTGTCACCGTGTGATTACAGTCACCTAGAACCTTCCCAGTTTGCACTCTGATGCAAAGGCACCAGACTACAACTTGACAGGGAGTTGAAAGTCCTGAATTATTGGCTTCATCACACTCACCTTCTCTGCCCCAAAATGGCACACACACATACACACACACACACACCAGCTACCACACCCTGCAGAGTACTTTTGGTGTGAAGGGATGGACTGGGGTGGAAACAGGTCTGACGATCAGTCTACAAAAGCCCCTTTCAGATGGGTTTGCCCACACCATCCAGCAAGGAGCGCCCCCACCCCACCCCGGCCCCCGTTCGGGTTAGCAACGCAAGGTTCAATTCTCAGGAAGTCACAATTTCATTCGTGACTCACTGTGAATTTACAAAGTGCCTACACATGCTCCGCTTCCACTTGCAGCCATTTGTAGCTCAAAGGGAAACCTGGCATCTCTAGAAGGGGGCCATAAAGTCCAGCCCCCTTCCCCGCCCCCAAAGTCTGTAGTTGAAAGACCTTTTAGGGAGCTGGGTTTCTTCTGTACCTCGGAAAAGGGAACACATTAAACTGAATCAACTGTCACCTGGACGTCTAAGGTGATATTGAGCAATACTTGCTTCCCAGGTATACACACAACACTAGAAGGTACACTAGAATTCTGAAGGTAGCTATGCTGCAAAACAGTTTAAAATTACATGATCGTAGTTTTCATTTATGCTTGAAATTCCAGTCCTAGACCAAGCTCATGGCCACCGGCATTGACATTCTTGCCTGCCATCCAGCGGAGCAGACAGCGTCCATTGTCACTTTGATGCCTGGCTTTAGGGTCTGAGTGTATTCTAAGTCCATCAGGCTGGAGTTGTTCACTTTTGCCAAAAGCAGCCTTCAGGGCCAATCTGATACTTGGCTGCTATTCCCAGTCATCCGGGTGAGACTGTCAGCTGTCTCCAATTTCTTGTTCACCTTCTGGTAAGTGGAGCCGCCAAACTCTGTCCCATCGTTCACATTAGCGTGAAGCTGGAATTCATCCGTCTTGTAGCCAGCCGCAAAGTTGTTCTGGGCCACTCAGGACTAAAGTCTCAGAGTTCATTTGGCAGCCAGCCAGCCAGCCCTTGTAACCCAGCAACAAAGCTACCCCCCACCCCACCCATGGAAGGCCGGCAATATAAAAATCCACATTGCAGGTCAGGTTGATGTGCTCCTGCTTGTACCCCGTCTTGATCTTGGTGGTCTTCTTCCCAGTGCTTGGGGAGATGAGTTGAAGGTCAGCTTCAGTGTGCCTGTAAGCTGGTCTTTCACGGTGACCTCGGTGCGACTTGTCCGTGTTCCACTTCTCTGTGAATGTCAGCCCATCCTCGGTCCACCAGTACTTGGTGTCCAAACTGCCCGTCACTCTGGTAGTCTGAGGGTTGGCTGGGCCAGAGTTGGTAAATTCCAGTCCATTCTCAGATTGTGTTTCCAAATAAAGTTTTATCAGGGCAGAGCCATAACCCGTGGGTGAAGGCATCCCCGGCAGCATTGCCAAGGTCAATGTGCGTGGGAGGCACAGCTATCGTCCTCTCTGAGGCAGGAGCAGCCGGCTTGGTGACGGTGACGGCATGGGCTGCAACACAGAGGAACTGAATGACGAGAAACCCCACTCTTTGGGTATTTATTTTCTTCCACACAACATGTGCATCAAAAGAAGCTTGATCCCAAGGTCCATGGGGGTGGGGGGAGGAATATTCCAAGTCATTCTCCTTGCTAGCCATTGGCTTAGAAAAAGATGCACTCACTGCCAAGAAGGCCGTTGGACTCATGGAGAAACTACAGGATGGAGTAGAACTTCCACTTTAGATTTCGTTTTATCGAGATCTACTTCAGAATCATATCATTTGGAAACCCCATAAGGGAACCAGTCTTTAACTTAAACACTTCTTTGGACTTAAAGCTGAAATTCCATCCTGGTATGAGAAGCAGGGGCCTGACATGTCCAGGTTATGTCATAGATTTGGAAGTCAGTGGACTATGGTTCAAATCTCTTGCTTTTGAGGTTGTCCCATAATGGGAAACTTAAGACTACCACATACCGTATATACTCGAGTATAAGCTGACCCAAATATCAGCCGAGGCACTTAATTTTACCACAAAAGCTGCATTAAAAATGTACTAAAAACTCAGCTTATACACGCGTATATACAGGACTTCTTTTTTCATACCTTCTTTACTTTTTGTGACATGTCTTAGTCCTGCAGACATAATTGGCCTTAGGGAAATGAATGTGATCGAAAATTTTGCCTTGTATCTAGCTCTCATTGCTTTTTTAAAAGTGTTCAGTTGCTTAAAAATTTTAACCTGTGTCAAGTAATAATTCCATTTTAGTCTAAAAAGCTTTCTTATGTATATTTTCCCCCTTTCTCAATAGTACCTTAAAATCAACACTGTTGACTAGATTAATGATACTATTATTAGAATAACCAAATGTCTCATGAAAATTACTTATTTTTCAACAAGCTGATAATGCTACCTCTAATGTGGCCCACGGATATAAACTTTAGATATACAAGTAGACTGTGAGAGATCACTTAATCATAAGCCCAAATCCAAGAACAATTAGCTCGTGCCATGTGGCTACGTTTCCCTCATCACGTGAACACTGAAAATGAGTGCTATAGCAAAGTGTAGTGAAGAAATCTGATGGTGCCCAGCTCTCAGAAAAGAACCGCTTCTGGGGTCTTAAAGCTTATCTTAATGGACACTGGGCCGCCACTCAAGTACTCCCTCAATGCAAGAACACTTTGTTCTATTAAACTGGCATTCCATGATGCTCACCTTCCTGACCTGATCGCTGAAGACAAAGCGGGTGTATTAGCAAATGTGGTGAAGAAAGCTGATGGTGCCAGGCTATCAAAAGATATAGCATCTGGGTTCTTAAAGGCTTGAGATAAACAAGTGGCCATCTAGCTAAGAAGCAACAAAGTCCACATGGAAGAAGCACACCGGCCTGTGCGATCACGAGGTGGCGGTAGGATCCAGTATTAGGCACCAAAGAACAAAAAAATTATATTGTGAATGAGGGGGAGTGCAGAATGGGGACCCAAAGCCCATCTGTAGGCAACTGTACAGCCCCTTACAGAAGGGCTGCTGGGAGGAGAAGAGCCAGTCAGGGTGCAGTATAGCACTGATGAACCATACAACTTTCCTCTAGTTCTTTAATGCTTCCTTCCCCCACTATCATGATCCCAATTCTACCTTACAAATCTGGCTAGACCAGAGGATGTACACTGGTACAGATAAGAGCTGGAAACACAGGGAATCCAGGACAGATAACCCCCTCAGAACCAATAATGAGAGTAGCAATACCAGGAGGGTAAGGGGAAGGTGGAGGAAAAAGGGGGAACCGATCACAATGATCCGTCCCCAGGGGGCAGACAACAGAAAAGTGAGTGAAGGGAGACATCGGACAGTGTAAAACATGAAAAAATAATAATAAGTTATAAAGTATCAAGAGTTCTTGAGGAAGGGGAAAAATGAGCTGATACCAAAGGCTAAAGTAGAAAGAAAATGTTTTGAGAATGATGATGGCAATATATGTGCAAATGTACTTGACACCATGGCTGTATGTATGGATTGTGATAAGAGATGTACGAGCCCCCAGTAAAATGATTGTTTTTAAAAAAAACATATCTTAAAACTAGCAGCTATCTAAGTGGGGTATCAGGTAAGTTCACATGAAAGGAGTGCACCAACCCATGTGACTCAAGAATTGTAAATAATAAATCCAAGCCCAGAGGAGGGGTTTACATTAAGGTTTAAAATTAAGACTCCAGAACTGCATGTTGGATGTGTAATGGTATGTACTCAGGTAAGCAGTTAGGCATTTAAGTCTGAAGCAGTTTCTCTCCACATAGTATACCTCTCAAACCAGGTCACCAGAGACATTAATTAACATGATTGGTGGTGAGGAATAAGAAGAAAAATTACTGGGCTCTCCTGGGGAATCTGTAAATATGGAGACCAGGGGGAAAATGTGTCTGCTCCAAATGCTACGAAAGCCCTTGGGACCTGAGAAAAGTGGAAAGTAAGGTCTGGAAGTTCCTGGGTGGTCCAAAGGGCTAACACATTTGACTGTAACAGTTACAACAGTGGTTTCAAATCGCTGACCTTGCATTTAGTCATGCAGCACATAACCCACTATGCCACCAGGGTTCCTATATCTAGACTGCTAGAGGCGGGGCAAATGCGCATCAACTGAGAGGCTGGTATTCAATTTCAGCTGGGTTAATGTTGCCCAACAACCCGATGATTTTCATCAGCTTCCACATCACTCTTGTGGTGGTTACATAATCTGTTGTCAATTTGAGAAGGGGTGGGGTTTAGCCTGTCAATCAGGTTGCAGCTTGATGACCTCATTTGGAAGTGCTATGGAGATAAATAGTTCGCTGGAGGTGGAACACACACACACTCCCTGCAAGACTTTCCTTCGGGTAAAACACATGGAGCTACCCTAGAGCCCTGGAGCTGGAGGAGCCGTGTGTAGACCCACGCCAATGCCAATGCTGAGATGCTTCCACTGCCACTGGATCCACAAGACTTTCCACCCACTGGCCTGTGATCTTCCTGCATTCAGCATCATTGCCTGTGTTGCATGAGTCTGAAGAGGATTTTATAGACTGGTATCAGACATATGGGCTAATATCGGACTTACAGACTTGATCTGGACTGGGTTGGGATATTTTCTCAATATTCAATTGCTCTTGTCTATAAAGCTCTTTCTTATACACGAGTGTCTATGAATTTGTTTCTCTAGTCTACCCGAACTAACACAACTCTTTTGTATGCCAGCTTCAAACTTTTAGGTCTCTCTGGATGATTTTGTTTCTAACTTCACAAGAGAAATAAAATTATTGACCTCTTGCAATCAGCACCTATTCTTGCCTCCTTCCTATCTCAAATCCAAATACCACCCACAACAGCCACTCCTGCCCCCATATTCAGTCTACTCTCTCTTCCTTTGTATTTTCCACTCAATGTTTATTTAAAAAAACAAAAACCAAACACACTGCCATTGAGTTGATGTCGACTCACAGTGACTGTAAGAGAGGGTAGAACTGCTCCTGAGTTTCTGAGACTGTCACTGTTACGGGAGGAGAGAGCCTTATCTTTATCCTGCACTCAGAATGCTCAAATCGTTTACATTTAAAAGGAATCGTTCTTCCCTTAACAATTTCTTGAGCATAGGAGATCTGGATAATTAGCAGATTGTAGGCTTAGGGATGAATACATAGAAAAGTAAGCAAATGAAAATGCAACCAACCAACCACCCAACCCACCGAGAAAAGCAATTACAACTTCTTCAATTAACAATAGGCTGGGGGGGAAATAAAGAAGACAATAGGTTGTATAGTTCAGAATAAACAAATTAACAAGGCAAAAACCAAAACCAATTAATCATTTACTACCTAGCTCAGTTGTATATTATAGTGTTCCCATATTCTTAATAACATCAGCATTATATACCGGGAGGATGAGAAATTATGTGGTGGAAGAAGGTGAGTTACACTCGGCTTCTACAATAGGAAATCAGGTATAAGGCCTGAAACTGAAAGTAGAAATCAGTATGAGAGACATGGAGATAAATGTCAAAACAATCAGCCAAAAGCTTGAAAAAATAATATTTTCCCTTGGCAAGGGGGAGGAGGGGAGGTACGATGCCTTTGGGCAGGCACCTTATAGAACTACTGGCTCAACCATGTGTCTAGCATAAACCTTGAAAACGGAGTGGAAATAGAAACAATGACGCATGGCATGTAGACCAGTCTTAAATCAGTCTGGGAGAGCTAAAGTGGTAGTTAACAGATGGCAGCAGAGCCTGGAGGTGAGTGCACGAGGGAGTTGATGGGCTTCCTAGCCCACAGAGCAAGGCAGCTACATCCACTCTTGACATGTGAGAGCTGAGCTGGAGGAAGAGGCTCCAGCTCAGCTCAGGCTGGAGGCTTGCTGGTAGAGTGGTGTGCCTCCAGACATCTGCTGACAGAGGGAAAGGGTTTTGTTAACACTTGCCCAATGAGGGCAGAAGCCAGATCAGCTGGTTGAAGAGTCAAGTGGCTAAGGTGCTAAAATCCAGGAGAGTCCTGCCAGCGTCAAGGCAAAGTAGCTGTCCTAACTTGAGAACTGTATCCCGAGTTGTTCCTGAACTGTGAGCTTACTTCCCTCATAAATTCCTGAATTTTGAGTATGGCCCGTTGAGTTCTGTGTGTCCATTGCAATGCATTACCAAACCCAGCAGAGGAAGAGATTCCAGTTGAGGTGTGTCTGACCCCCAACTCACAGGAATCAGCTTTTGGAAAGTCCGGTGTGGTCAGACACAACCATGCCAGTTGTACAAGCCTAGTGATTGCTTTGTCTAGGTTTAGAATTTTAAATGACTTACCTATACACTCGAGTATAAGCCGAGTTTTTCAGCATTTTTCATGTCGTTTTGGTAGTAAAATTCGGTGCCTCGGCGGTTATTTGGGTCAGCTTAAACTTGAGTACATATGGTATCCTCCATTTCTAAGTTCTGGCTGCAAAGAGGAGCCCTGGTGGAAGAGTGGTTTTAAGCATTTGGCCGCTAACTCAAAGGTCAGTGATTCAAAGGGCTTTGAGATGTGGCAGTACTGGGAACCCTGTGGGGTAATGATACTGTTCTGTCCTTCTGGATCGCCAAGTAAAAATTAACTCCATAGCAATGGGTTTGGTTTGGTGTTACTTCCACTACTGCTGTTGAATAATCTACAGACATTTGGATTCCTGTTCGAAACTACCAGTTATTCAGAGGGAGAAAGAGGAGACTTTCTACTCACCCAAAGAGTTAACCTAGGAACCTACAGGGGAAGTTCTACCCTGTGCCATAGGGCTATGAGTTATGACCCTGTATTTATTAATGGCAACTTGTAGGATCTTTATTTCTAGTGTTCTAAAAAGGTCACTATAATATTTTCAGAATAGGTTTCTTTTCATCCATTTTGCTGGCTATTTCAGTTACGGGTAATTTTCATATTTGTTTAACTTCCCAGTTCATTTTCTTTCTTGAAACTCCTTTATTATTTAGATGCTTTAACTTACGTTGGCTTGCTGTTTCTTATTTGGTCTTTGTTTTTAATTCTACTTTCTGGATGTTTCTCAATTTAATCTTCCAACAATTCTGTTCTTTAACTTCTCTGCTTTTAAATTAGTCTCCAATCTTTTTTAAAAAATATCAACCATGGTATTTTATGGATGCATAATCTTATCCTCTGAATACATTTTTTTTTTAAACGTTTTCTCCAAGGTGATCTTTCCTGATAGTTTTAACAGGCAAGCTTCACAGGGAAGACCTTTTTTTAAATTATTATTCTTTTTAAAAAATTTTTTTTCTCCCTTCTTCCACCCCCTCCCCGGGGGTAAGACTCTTTTCAAATGCTTGGTGATCTAAGCTTCATTGCCCTGGCCCTCTTTTGCCTGCATTATTGTACACATACTCTAGCCACAGACTCACGTCTCTTTCCCCCCAAGCATTTCCTATCTCTGTTATATAAGTACTTTAAATGTCATGGAATGACAGTATTTTGGCTGACCTGTTACTATCATCTTAGTAAAAAACAAAAATTGAAACATTTATGCCTTGAAGACAAACTGATGTAAAATCTTCAAAATACTATGAATTTGTAACACTTCTACTGCAAGGATTTTTAATTCAGATACTTTCAAAACATAAGCATTTATTTTTTATATGAGTATCTCTGCATTGCTTCTCTATTTGAAATATGCCAAAGATTTTATTTCACTAATTTTTAAAACATGGTTAACACTTAAAAAATAAAATAGACACATTAATTCCTATAATCTGGTATTTAAAAAAAAAAAAAGGGCACTAACATTTTCCTCTGGTAGTGCCATCCCACAAGAAACTTTTCACCTCAAACTGTAATCACTTACTAAATTGCAGTCTTTAGTAATTTAGCCAGGAGCCAGTTTGAACCCTGCATATATAGCGTATCTTGCATAGTATGTACCAGATCCTTAATCAAATTCCCTTTCAGTAAATCAATAGGTTTGACTGAACTATGGAATATCTGTATTAACTCCTAATAAAATGGTTGGGGGGGGGGGTAGATAAGTAAAACAAACACACACGTGCACAAAATAGCTTCCCTATTCACAAAAAGATTTCCAGAAAACATGATCATAGTTCCGATTGCCACTTTTCTCAGAATTCTTCTAAAGGACACTGAATACTATGATTAATCCAAATTGAACAACTTTTTCCTTTCTCTTTTATCTTGTTATCTGTATGTGTTAGATAAGGCTAGGCAAGGAATATTGTTTAGGTAAATGGAAAAAAACTTTTTTTTTCCCATGAAAGTAGCCCCACTCTGCCTGCAGGCCCAATGCTGGGTTGTCCTCAATATACAAAGACTACGTTGCAATCATACCTTCCCAGGCAGCCCTAGCCCACTCTATACATCCGCATCCAACATCACCCTGCTTGCTCACCTGACCCACATCCTAAGCTCCTCGAGTGTTAGAATGTGACAGGAACATGATGAGGTCCATTCTGGGGCTATGAGACAAAAAGTGGTGAATTTAATGGGCTAGCATCAAAGGCAGGGTGGATGCCATGTCCACTCCTCCATCCGCCATCAGGAACCCCTAAAGTGCTATACCGCAATACTGTCAAACTACCAGGTCCACGGACATCTAAGCGATAACCTCCCATTGGTGGCTTCTTCAGAAGTAGCTTTATTACATCATCCCAGCATCCCCAGGCACAGTACCAGCTCCCCATTCCCCATCGCTCACCTACCTTGTAGGAATTACATTGTCTCGGTTCACATAGTGTACCCTGAGGCTCATGACCCTCCATGATGAAAAAAAACACACCTTATTTTTGATACTCAAAGTATCACCCTAGAGATTAAGTCTCATGCTGTTGGTGTGTCGTGTGAACAGCATCGAGAGAAGGGATAAAGAAGGAAGCTCAGAAACAACAGAGCTAGAGCCGGGTGTTACACAGAGGTGTGCCAGTACTATAATGTCTGTTTAATTGTAATAAAAGTTTAAATACATAAATTTTTTTCTTTATTAAAAAAAAACCAAACAAACATTTCCCACTTGCCCAACCCGATGCATAGGAGGAGGGACAGATGGAAACTGGCTACTTGTAGGGGTGTTGGAGAAATGGCAGATCCAACTCTGGTTGGTTTCTTCTTCCATAAAAATGCTCTAGATGAATTCTGAGTCTCAGGTGAATGAGAATCTGCCCCACACTGGCTTGCTTTCGGTCCGTGGAGCCCACAGCAAGGCCTTTTGTACCAGGGAGAAGAGTGTGCTCATCTTGGCTTCAGAAGACAAGGAAGAGCAGGGCTTCGTGTCTGGGCAGCACTATGTGTTCCACGGTGCGTTCCATGGCGTGCACCTGCTCCGGGGAGGCTGTCAGGAAGGCCAAAGGCCCGATTCTCTGTTCCGCACAGGAGTGGCACAGGTGGCCACCCTTGTTTTCCTTCCTGTTGCTCTGCAGTGATGGATAAAGGGGGAAAGACGTTCCATCAAGAGGCTGTGAGTGAGCAGTCATGGCTGCCAGGGGACCATGCATTCTGAACCGGATGTTTTCAGGCTGTGCAAGGCCTCTGAGTGAACACTTCTCAGGGCACCTTGATCTAAGGGAAGCGCAACTCTGTTGTTACATTCCCTCAGCACAGGAACCAGAACTTATCAAGTGAAGGCAGAGAGAATCTAGAAAAGCTTAATTGGGGCCCCCAGGTAAGCAGCTCTCCTTTTATCTGTCTGGTCACAACCCAGCCTTATCATAAGGCCTTAGCACGCCAGTCCAAACTGCAAAACCCAGCCCTTGATACACAAAGAGATCTTACCTCTCTCATGCCTCACAGATTAAAGACCTCTAATACAACTCCAAGGGATCCACCAACAAATTTCTCTTTCGTCTCCCTCACCCATGGTCCACATGGCCATACAGCTCACATGCAACAAAGCACAAAGGACTGACTTAAGCTCTACATAAGGTGTGAGTTGCTTCGGCAAGCCACGTACGTAAGTGATGGGGAGCTTCTTCATTGTGAGCACGGTATCGACAGGAATGGGATTGTTGCACTGTCCCACACAGCAGCGAACCACTCCTGTTTTTAAGACATCACTTGTCAGCTCTGCTTGCAAGAAGTACTCCTGAGAAGGAAAGAGGGAGAAAGAATAATCGCAATTCTCCTGGGGGCTCTAGTAGCCAAGGAGCACTAAAGCACTTGTTAGACACAATGAGGAAAGTCTGGACTCCTCGGTTTTCCTGTTAAGTTCACCCAAAGGGAAAAACATCTAAAACCGTCTATAAACACCTTGGCAAAAGAGCTCGTTTGGGTTTTTGTTTTGTTTTAAAGAGGTGTAATGGACAAACTACAATGGGTACTTATGGTTTTCTCATGCTGATCAGTCCTAAACTGAATAATAACCTAAAAATTACATTATATATATTCAATTTTACAGCACAAGTAGGCTGAAACAACCGGTACCCTGCCGGTGAGTCCATTCTGACTCGGAGTAAACCTCGGGAACAGAGCAGAAGTGTTCCAGAGGTTTCCACGGCTGGGTGTCATGAGGGAAGCAGGGCGGTTGGTGGGTTTGAACCATCAACCTTTCAAATGGCAGCTGAGCACTTTAACCAAATGACGTAGAAGGTCTTACCCAAATCATCCCTGAATACTGTCTTCCCAAGCCTTCAGCTACACTACAGAGCAAATTATGTACCGTGTATACTCATGTATAAGCCGAGTTTTTCAGCACATTTTCAACACTGTTTTGTGGTAAAATTAGGTGCCACGGCTGATATTCGGGTCAGCTTATACTCGAGTATATACGGTAACTTCTTTAAGCTTCAGTTTCTTTGTTTGTAAAATGCAGTTAAAACACCAAGTCTAACTCATAGTTCACAGCATGGTTTCATACCCTAAAGTATTAGCCTCACTCCACAGGGTCCTCGGCATCATTTTGGTGTGGCTGCGCATAGCGCTGCTAACCACAAGGTCAGCAGTCTGAATCCACTGGCTGCTTCTCGAGAGAAAGACGAGCTTCCTATTGCTGTAAAGTGTTAGTCTCAGAAACTCAGAGGGGCAGTTCTACCCTGTCCTCCAGGCTTGCTGTGAGTCAGTAACAATTCAGTGACAGTGAGTGTGGTGAGTTTTGGTCTTCTGAGCCAGAGGAGCCTTGGTGATGCAATTGATGAAAGCACTCGGGGGCTCCGTGGGAGAAAGAAGGGGTAAGCACCCAGAAAGACTGACGACCTTTGAAACGCTACGGTGCCAATCCACTCTGTCCTAAAGAATCACTATTGGTCAGAATCGGCTCAGCACCAGTGGGTTGGGGGTTTAGGCTTTTCTGAGCAAAAGCTGGTTAGCCATTTCATAAACAAAATGTCCCCAGATTTATTTTGTCCTGGGCTGTGGTAAAGAAAAAGGGGAACTTGCCCCTCATGCAAAGTCTCTCAGACTTATAAACATCTGTTCATATGCCTGGACACGCGATCTCCAGGGTTTCCTCAGTGAACTGTAAGTACCCCTGTGGGAAAGCTGGTGTTTCCGTCCCGGGCGGGCCCAAGCAGAAGGGAAGTATTTCTCACAGTTATGTATTTTCTCTAAGGGTAAAGCACATTTTCCCAGTATAGTGCACACACACTAACCAACTGATACGCTCCAATGAAGTCTGAAAAGCTTGTCTGACTCTCACAGGAAACTGGGGGGACGCCACAACCTCTGGGAAAACCTGGCAATGTCTAGAAAGTCACACGTGCATCTACCCTTTACCCAGAAATTCTACTTCAAGGAACGGACCCCAAGGATGCACTGCCAGAAGCGCACAATGACTGGTGCGTTAGGTTGTGCCGTGCAGCAGAATCACTAAAAGCAAAAGACGAGCAAGCAGTAATGCCAGTGTGAGAGGGGCCGCATAAACCGTGGCACGGCCGACCCCAGTGGGACACCAGCAGGCCGTAAGGGGAGTGGGGAAGCGTTCTGTAACTGATACAGAATGGATTCCCTGTTTGAAAACCGGCCGGGGTGACGCCTTCATGACTCTCTCTGTAATGTATTTAAGCCACTGGGTTCTATGGTACGTGAGTGAGATGTCATTACAGCGGCTAAGACAAGCAGGGCTCCTGGTGAGGGACAAATGCAAGGGACAGAGTAGTTACAATGCTGATTTTTGTGGAAAAGGAAACTAAGCGCGCACACACATATTTACTAATATTTGTAAAAATACTGGAGGATAAATTAAAAACTAAAATGTGAAGATAGCTACGGCAGTGGGGTGGCGTGGAAGAGAACAGCCTAAAGAAGGTAAAGTGGAACAGCTCTGAAAACACCCGTTTCACTGTGGGAATATACACTATGTTTCACATATTAAAAAAGAGATAAAGTAAAAAAACATCTCTGTTGGGATTGTTAGCAAATAACTATATCTCAGTGTGTATCCACTTGATGATAAAACCACAGGAGTGGTGGGAGACTTTGCAATATGACACTTTGATTAGTGGGAACACTTAGGGCAGATTAAATTCTACTCAGTCAATTGCAATAACTTAAAAACTATTACCATATATACTCGTGTATACGCCTAGTTTCCCAGCACATTTGTAATGCAGTTTTTGTGGTAAAATTAGGTGCCTCCTAAAGGACAAGTCCAACATGAGTCCGCTGAGGTAAGCTCGCAAAATCCACAAGGGGTGCAGGGAAGAAGCCACTGCATACAAACATTCCTGGGGTGAGGTCCAGGTAATATGGCAGGGGCCAGACTAAACCCAGGGATACATATGGTAGCCAACTAAAGAGGAGGGGGCAAAAAATACGACATGGGTAGCCGGGGGAACAGGGCACTAACCCACCCAAGGGGAGGGTGTTGTTTATCTCCACAGGGAAAGAGGGACCAGACTTCAACCCAGTGCTCCAAGACAAGAACACAACACACTGGCATGGAGCAGGGAACCCTTAATTGAGGCCTGAGGGGCGGGCCCCATAACCAACTAAGTGGACAGCACCCCTTCACCCCCCCCACACCACACACACACACACATACACGCACTGAAGCTACAGCTCAAGGAGAGGTACATGTCTGATCAGAGCACACAAGAGCAAACAAGGGGAGGGGGGGAAGAGTGAAGCACATCGTGGCCCACCAAGCCCCGAGAACAATATTTCTGCTCAGAGCAGCCAATCACAGAGAGGACCACAGGGCTGGCCTCATCACGAGACACGACGTTCCTCACTGACCCCTAGCACCACAGGGAACAACACTGGACACATGGTGAGAATTGTGCCCGCCCTGACCCCACCACACTGAGACGAGACGCTGAGGGTGTGCAACAAAGCAGCAAGGGGGGCAAAGCAATGAAGTCCCCAGGGAACACCAAACATAGACTGTGGGGCCAGGGCGTGACGCCCTATCAGACTCGACTGAAAAACACTTGTAACGGACAGCAAACAGACCCTGAACTATTTATAGGCTTTTCTTATTTTGTTGTTGTTGTTGTTGTTGTTGTAGCTATTGTTTCATTCTCTATTGTTGCTTTATTTTGCTCAGTCTTGTGTTTGTGCATATTGTTGTCTCTGCATGTCTATCTGGATAAGATAGGTGGGGTAAACAAGCTGGAAAGGAGAACAACAGGAAGGCAGTTCTGGG
>NW_022111377.1:8420510-8422381 GCF_000313985.2 Echinops telfairi
CAGGTATCAGGCATCAAAGACCCAGAGCAAAAAATCATAATGTGAATGAGCGGGGGAGTGGGAAGTGGAGGCCCAAAGCCAATTTGTAAGCAAATGGATATCCCCTTACAGAAGGGTCGTGGGGAGAAGATGGGCCAGTCAGCGTGCTACAGCACCGATGAAAAATACAGCTTTCCTCTGGTTCTTTAATGCTTCCTCCCCCCGCTCCCCCCTCCCAACTATCATGACCCTAATTCTGCCTTACAAATCTGGCTAGACCAGAGCATGTACATGGGTACAGATAAGAGCAGGAAATAAAGGGTATACAGGACTCCCCGGGACCATTATTGAGCATAGTCATATCAGGAGGGGAAGGGGAAGGGGAAGGGGAAAGGAAAGGTGTGGGTTGAAAGGGGAACCGATCACAATGACCTACCTATAACCCACTCCCAGGGGGGTGGAAGACAAGGGGGTAAAGGGAGACGTCAGACAGTGCAAGAAATGAAAAAATACTAATAATTTATAAATCATCAAGAGTTCATGAGGGAGGAAGGGAGGGGGAAAATGAGGAGCTGATACCAAGGGCTCAAGTAGAAAATGCTTTGAAAACGATTATGGCAACATACGTATAAATGTGCTTGACACAATGGATGTATGCATGGATTGTGGTAAGAGTTGCACAAGCCCCCAATAAAATGATTTTTTTTAAAAACTTAGGTGCTTGGGCTGATATTCGAGTCGGCTTATATTCAAATATATATGGTAATATGCACTGACACCCAGTCACTGCTGACGCACAGTGGCCCCTGTTGGTTTCCGAGACTGTAACTTTTTACAGCAGTAGAATGAATGCCTTGTCTTTCTCCTGCAGGGCTGCTGGTGGTTTCAAACTGCCAACCATGCAGATCGCTGCCCGACACATAACCACTACACCACCAGGGCTCCTCTAATAGTAATTCAAAAATAGCATTAACAGTAGGATTATAAGACACACACACACCCCAATTTCTATACCAGTTTCATATATAATCTGACTGCCATCAAGTCGATGCTGACCCACAGCAACGCTACAGGACAGGGAAGAAGTGCCCTTGTGGGTTTCTGAGACTGTTTACGCAAGCAGAAAGTCTCTTACTCTTCTCTTCATATACAATAGTATAATCTAAATAAGTAGTTAGTAGACACCATTACGAACCAAGATTTCAGTGTAAGAAAAAAGATCCTCACTGTAAAAGAATCAGAATCCTGTCAGGTTAAACCTGAATGGGCCTGAAGCACTACAATTAATGAGAATTACACATGTCGTGGCCACAGGTCCTGACAAATAGAGACATAGTACAGTCCTTTAAAAGATGAGAGGATGACAAGAGCATACACAAAAGCTGTTGTGTGTTTAGTGTTCAGAAGGTCTGTGGTGTCTACGAGGTTAAAAAAAAAACACCCACACAGTAAAAGAAAACGGTTGTCACACAAATCGAGGCGGTAGTTACTCTTAGGTGAGAGGGAGTGAGTGCAGCGACGGAGAAAAGCCACCCAGACGGCTGCCTGGGAGGCTGGCAAATTCCACGTCCTGATCTGGATGGATCGATGCTCACGGCATAATAACTTTAAGTTGGATATCATTGTATGTGTGACGTATTTAACAATGAAATGATATTTTTAATATAAAAAACATCCAAAATACTGACTAAGAATCATCAACGCGAACTGTTGAATTTTCTTTTTTCCTTCAAAAATACTTCAAAATACTTCCAAAAAAAAAAAATTTCTTACCATCGTCTAAAAGGTGAATCACTAAGCATCATTACAAAGGCGTTACTGTGGCATTACGTGCCCCTGAGGTGATGCAACACGAGGACCTGGCTATGCCTGTGGTATAGGCTGGGTTCTCT
>NW_022111377.1:8423712-8424972 GCF_000313985.2 Echinops telfairi
GCCCAATTCATAACAGTAGCAAAATTACAGTTATGAAGTAGCAATAAAAATAATGTTATGGTTGGGGGGGTCACCACAACATGAGGAACTGTATTAAAGGGTTGCGGCATTAGGAAGGTTGAGAACCACTACTGAGGACTAATAGCCCACGTGAACCATGATGTCTGCTAACCTGAGACCCAGGGACCTCGAAGGTGCTCAGACGCAAGCGCTACCTTTCATTCTGAACAGCTGTAACAGAAGGTCCTGAATAGAGAGCCCCTTAAAAAAGGCCAGACTAACTGGACCAAGAAAGATTAGAGGGATCGCTGAAACTATCACTTTACGATACCCTTTGAATTTGGGATTGAAGCCATTCCCAGAGGTCATCTTTCTGGCAAACAATAAACAGTCTTATAATATAAACAAAATCACCAAATGAGTAATGTGTTCCCTTAAACAATCGACTATCTGAGACCAAACGGTCAACAGTTCCCAAAAGGACAAATAAGGTAAAGGGGGCAGGGAAGGACTATAGATAGAAACAGAACAAAATAATGAGAATGCTGACACTGAAAATTATAACCATGGTCACAGAACAATCTGTTTGTATAAAAAACTCATTGGTATAAAAACTGTTCAAGGGGAACCCAATTTGTTACATGAACATTCACCTAAAACATCAGAAAATATTCTGTAAAAAGAAAGAAAAGAAACTTAAGGCATATAAGAACCAAACATTTGTTTGGATCTTGATCTGAGCAAGCCAACTATAAAAGGTGCTTTTGAAACAGTCATAAACTTACGATTTTGGAACAGGTAATAGAGGCCACAGGGAATCATTTACCCAAAGTTTTCAAAGATAGGTTAGTGTGGCTATCATAAACGGTGTTTATGGGGTTGGGGAAGGAGGTCTACAATTTTTTGGAGATGCATAGCCAAATATCTATAGGGGTGATTTGTAGGTTGGTTAACCAATGTGTTATTTGTGCTAGCTTTTAATATCTCAAAGTTTTCATCATCCAAAACTATATTTAATTCATGTTGTAAAATGATGCAACTGTTCTATGTTGTTGTTGTTGTTAGATGCCGGTGAGTTTATTCCAATACACAGTGACCCCGGTGTCCAACTGAATGAAACGCCGCCTGGCCCTGCCCCATCCTTAAGATTCTATGACACTTCCGTTAAAAATTACCAAATTCACAATCTGGTTTTATCATAAAGATAACTGCTTATTGAACACTATTCCTGTGCAAAAAAAAAACATCAAACAAACTTAT
>NW_022111377.1:8428585-8493361 GCF_000313985.2 Echinops telfairi
TTTCGGCTGTCTGTCCCCCAGGGAGGAGGTCACACACATTTCCATGTAATCGGTTCCCTCTTTCCTACCCATTCTCCCTTTACCCTCTGAACACTGTGCTGCTGTGACGCTGAACACCCATCAATAAAAGGCATGGCAAAAACAAGCTCCTATGACATGACAAACCCAATTTTAAATGTACCGGTGTGGGGAGGGAGGGGGAAAATAATGAGGAGCGAAACCAAGGGCTCAAGTAGAAAGAAAGTGTTTTGAGAATGATTATGGCACCAAATGTGCTTGACACAATGGATGTATATATGGATTGTGAAAAGAGCTGTATAAGGCCCCAATAAAATGATTAAAAGGTAAATAAATAAAAATACATGTACCATTGTGGTAGGCAAAAAAAAGAAAGAAAGAAAGACTGGTTTGGGAAAACCTTTGCCTTCAAATTCCAGAAACATTCTTATAGCTACATGACCCGCCCTCCGAGTGGCTGGAGGGGGAAAATGGCTAGGAAGACATGAAATTCATCAGTAATACAAATGCACGGTGTCGCTATTGTGCCTCTGCTGTGGTGACGGCTCACACAGAGCCCGTATTGATAGTTTCTCCCCTTTCAACCCCAATGTGATCTTCATCAACGTTTTGTCTTGAAAACAAACCCAAGGAATTTCTGAGGCCTGGCATTACCCTCCCAGTGCCTAGAAAGCATTCAATACGCTTTCAGCGAAGGGTAACAGGGCTCTAGCTTACTATCACTGAGCAACCCTGAGATGCGAACCATGATTTACTAATATGTGGTTACTGGCACTCCCTGACCCGCAAATTTCAAAGCCATTAGTGGCAATGCTCAGGCTCCTCGGCTCCTATTTCTCACTTCCCTGAGAGAATGGCACAATGTGGGACGTTGAGTGAATCCTCTGCTAGACAATGTTGTATGTTTGGGAGATAGAAGAAAAAAACAGTACTTATATTAACTTTTATATTTAAGCTTTAGGTTTCAGGCTTCGGAGTCTTTGGCTCAGGGGAAGATGGCCTAAGTAGTAACTCATTCACCCGAATTTCCGTTCATGTGTCCCAACAAGGTGGAAAAGACTTAAGGGTTTCTACTCCAGCTGTGAAAGGCAGAAAAAAAGATCCGAGTCAAGAGGGTCTGAGAGCTCTCTTACTCTCTCTGCAAGGGCAGTCTTCTGGAGAAGTCTACAGGCGCCAGAAGTCACCATTACAAAAGGGCCGGAGAAAGTTTAGGAACAGAAAGTATGCTTGCCCTGCCCCACCCCACCCCACCCCAAGTGTTGAAAACTAACTGAACATTGGAGAAACGAAGAAACAGATGAACACAGATGACACATTAAAAAGAAATCTTAAAATCCAATTTGAAAAGAACTCATGTTTTGTTTGGTTAGAACACTCCTTGTGCTAATAATCTGCTTCTGAATACACAAGAAAGAAACCAGCTCCTGACCTAAAAGCTTTCGAATGTTTAGGAGGTGAACCTTTATTCAAACTAAGTCAAATTCAAACAGGATTAAATTAGCTCATACTACCCACGTCTTGGAACCCTGGTGGGGTCGTGGTTAAAGCACTCGGTTGCCTGACCTAAAAGGCACCAGCTGAGATCAAGCAGGTGCCTGATGGGGACAAGACGCAGCAGTCTGCGTCCACAGAGAGTTGCAGCCTGGTGCCCCCGTGGAACCGAACCATCCAATCTGTCTTACAGTGTTGCTATGGGTTGGAATCAACTTGAGGACAGGGTGGCTTTTGGTTTGTTTTACTTGTTTTTGTATCCACGCCTCTTACCCCAGCCAAGGTCAAAATATTTTCCAATGAATTGGTCATGATGAGACGCTTCTTGGCCCGAGTTACTGCAACATACAGTAAATTCCACTCATCCTCAGAAAATGACTCTAGAGAAAGGAAATAAACACATACTCTCAAAAGACTGCTCATAAAAAAATACATTCTTAGCTAAATGCTTCTTACCCCTAACCACCACCCCATCTCCCTATTAAAAAAACAAAAACTCAAGATTTGTTGGCAATATATACAAAATTTTCCTACATGCATCAACTCCAAAAACAAAACATAAAACCAAAAAGACTAGTGGCAGAGAATACTGAGTTTTATTGAGTCTTGCTACAATCTGTTCAGTGATTATCCAACATGCGTGGCGTACCAGATACACCACAGCTTCACTGTCCCCGTCCCTCTCACGTCCAAACCCTGTGTGGGGACATCACACTGGCACGATTGTACTCAGTGACATGGAAACACAATGTGCACAGAAAATGTGTTTGTTCTGTACTACCTTCACCCAATTCACAATGAAAAGTTCAAAAGAAAAAAGAGTGAAGAGTTTAGGGCAAGGAGCTATTTCTTTCTTCGAACAACGGTTCTCAACCTGCGGGCTGCGACCCTTTGGGGGTCGAGGACCATCGGAAAACACATATTTCTGATGGTTGGGGGTCACCACCACCTGAGGAACTGTATTCAAGGGCCGTGGCATGAGGAAGGTTGAGAACCACTGTTGTAGAAGGAGCACACAGGAGATCACACCATCCAACAGAAAGTGAGGGCAACCCCTCCGTGAATGCTTCCTAGTGCGAACGAAGAGCACAGCCCTTACCAACTCTGAAGTGGGGAAGCTGCGCCAGGTTATGCCTAGCACAAGGCACTTTCACAAAATCATCCAAAACGTGCACGGTGTCAAATTCCAAGCCTTTGGCTTTGTGCACTGTGCCCAAAATGTACTCTAGAATGGAAAGAGAGCAGGCAGTTAGACGGGGACTTGGTAGGGAAGGAAAAGAAAATGTCTCCTTAAGGCCCTAACTATACACATTTTCTTGTTTATGGGCAACTTCGGGGGAGGTGGGGGGCGGTTCGGAATCTGAACCACATTCCAAAGCTCTCAGCGACTATCTGAGCGCTCTATTGTACAGATCAAAGCGAGGCTGAACAGCCTTGCCCTGCCACCGCCGTGGAAAGGAGGCACCCTGGAGACGAAGGACCACTTCACTGCTCTTTCTCAATAACCCAACCAAGCCATCCGTGGTCATGCAGCAGGCAAGAAGCACCTCCTGTGTGATAACAAGAACGGTTTTCCTTACCTGCAAAGTCCAAATCTTCTATATGGCATTTTCCTATCCTTTCCACCAGTTCTGGAATCCTGATATTATACTTTTCAACCACTGCGATCTTTGCTTCGAGCTCCTTATCCTCGGCAGCGATCACATACCTCTTCAAGCCACTAAAGCCTTCTTTGTGCACCCATCTTCTAATAAATCTGTCTCTAATAGTGAGGTTTTCTACGGAGAATACACATACAGGTTAATATGGTCTGAGCCGCACGAACACATGGCGGTGAGAGCTACACGTTTGTAAGCAACAGTGTCGTAGTAGATGGATGGCTTTCAAGTTGGGAAATCCAGGTTCTAGTCCTGACTACATCACTAACTTGCTGTGTGTTCCTGGGCAAGTCAGTGCAATGACCTGTGCTTTAGCCTCTCCATCTCCAAACTGAGGATAAAGAACCCTACCCTTGAGCTCCTTACCTACTTCACAGGGATCTGAAATAGCGCTGAATCCATAAAAGGAAAGATGCTATGGAATCGTTAGCCGACTACCATGTGGGGCCCGGGGCAGACAGAAAGATAGGAAGGGGAGACAGCATAAGGGATCAATGTCAGAAAGAAACCTAGCCCTCTGAGAAATGGATCCCGAAAGAGCTGTCAGTACCTCTGCACACAGGAGGCCTCAGGCACCCCCCTCTTCGTGGGGAGAGAGCAACACTAGGTCCACCCTTCTCCGGGAGGAAAGGGACACCTCTGACTGAGAACAGCCCACTCTTTTCCCATCCCTCGTCACTGGAGCACCTCCTTCCACGGCACCACAGCCGGCAGGGTACTCACGTTTCTTCCGTTCTTCCTCTGGCTGAAGAAGGATCCAAATATCAATGATTCTGTCCAATCCAAATGATTTAATCCCCTGAAAAAGTTTTTTGGTGGGATTTTTGTTGTTTTTGTTTTGTTGCTGTATTTTGTTTGTTTTTGTTTCAACAAAACAAAGCCAGTGCAGAGATGGGATTTGGAAATGAGACGATTTCTTGGAAACAGACCTCAAACTGTACCCAGAGCAGGAAACTCCACCGAGCACACAGTACCAGGCGACCACGCCACCTGAAACTCAGCCTTCTCAAATTCTAAGCTTTGGCTGCTGCCTCAAACTCTTCCTATGTTTAAAAAAAAAAAAGTAAAAAAAAAGAAAAAAAAAAACTAGCTGCACTTTGTTTTCTCATATATAAAGGAGCAATTTAAATCTACCTTCTGGGAACACACAACGTCTGCCATGAAGAACACAAATGGGACCTGAACAGGGCGTATTGAGTAGGGATACTTACCACTGTTTCTTGAGAGGGAACAACTATAGCCTATCTAGAGGCCCGGATTCTTCTACACTTTAAAGGTGAGAGGGCCTGAGTGCAGCGTGGCTTAGCCCAATCCCACCTAAGGAGTGTCTGCTGAGGGCTGTGCTCCAGCTCTGGACAGAGCCAGGGCATGAACACACGAGAGAGAGACAAAGCCCCCGCTTTACCCGCCCCCACCCCCACCCCCAGGCCTCCCCTCCCCACCCATCCCACCCCCACACAGGGGATGTATCATCTCTCTGAGCAGGGACACAGAAAACATCAACAGAAAACAGAGACCAAAATAAGACAGTATGCATTATCATTGGACACTGGATGTAATCAAGCATAACAATACGTACTACAGGCGATAATGGACGTGTGAGAGGGGAAGAGAACAACTTACTTTTCATTATGCCCAACATGGACGATATTCCAAAAGTACTATTTTCTTACAATGAAAAGCTAAATTACGCTATAGTCACTGGATGAAAAATTACAAAGTCATTACAGTAGCAACATGAAAGAAAATAGGTGCTGCGTGAAAAATAGCATACTTTTTTATGCACACTATAATTGCAATTAGGTAGAAGTACACATCTATAAGGACAAAGACAAAGAGACTTAGGGAGAATGAAAATCATTATACAAAAAACTTAAGATTTGGGGTTTTTTTTACCTTCCAGTTCCCCAAATATCTATAATATGGCCATATCTTTATAAATAAACATGGGAAAACTGTAACATCTTTTGATTCTGATTCACTTACCACATATATTGAATGCTTAGCCCATAGTAGGCCCTCAAAAATGCTCTTGGAAATGAATGTATGAATAAATCTTAGTCAAAGAGTTAAAAATGCCATGTATGTATCAGTTCATCCTCCTAACTTCCCCGTGAAACAGGTAAAGAAAAAGGCATACTTTCTCACCTTAGAGAAGGAGAGAATGAGGCACACAGGAGTGGTGACTTGCTCCAAGCCATACAAGTTAGTGACAGAGCCAGAGCTAGAACCCAGGTGTTCAGAGTCAGCACACTGAAAGGGATTATGCTCCCAGGCCACTGTTATCTCAGTTACCCTTTCAACAATGGACAACAGACAACCAGAGACTTCTCTGGTAGAAACCCAACAACCAGCAGCCTCATTCACATAGGGAAAGCTGAAAAGAGCATTTGGGGGTTTTGTTTTAATTTTTCACTCTGCTTTTTAAAGGGTGAAAAGTCAGATGCGTGGCTGTGACTGATCTGACTTTTATAGCATAATCAGAATGGCCCAGGGTAAAGACTTCAGGCACAGCTCAGCCGGTGAAAATGGTCAAAACCTCAAATGCTTTCATGCGTAAGAATCCTAAATAAGTTGGGCATTTTGACTGGATCTATTCATCTGCGTGTAGCAGGCAACAGAAAGTGGCTCTTACCCCAATCAAATGTATCTTTGAAGGCGTGTCTCCGTCAGTCACTCGAACAGCCTCATCAAACACATTGGCATTTGTCCGGGACAACAGGGCCACCTGCCCTTTTGTGTCACCTCTAATGCCACCTTTTGGGAGAGAGTGTACACGCTATGGTAAATCAAGACAGAGAGGAAAACGGATATGTGTAACAAATAAAAGCAGAGCCCTTACTGTCATTGTTCCCTCCGACCAGGGTCTTTTTCCTTACTCGCTTGCAGACATCCAAGATAGTGGCTCCCACATAAGCTATTTCCACACCAAATCTAAAACTCTGTTGGAAAACAACAAAGCAATAGGAGTTAGAAAACCCCTCCCTGACGCAAGTTAGCATATTTTTACCCCTGCCAAGTCCTGACCTTGCCAAACCCAACTAGTTGGTCCCGACTCACCCAACATGGAAAAGCTTTGGAAATTCCCACTCGTAAAACCACTTGTACCCTAAAAGGCCGATAATCCTATTTCCAAATGCTAAAAATAGCATTTCCTAGCTGTGAAGCCTCAAGGGGCTGGGGTGAGAGGTGGGTGGGGTGGTGGCGGTGGCGGCACAGTAGCTGCAACTCTCAACTGATAACCAAAAGGCAGGTGGTGTAGTCAGCTCCCCAAAAGACTGCAGCCTCAGAGCCCTAAGCAGCATCCTACTTTTTCCTGTGGTGTTAATATGAGATGCAACAGACTTGATAGCAATGGGAATGTAGACAGTGTTACCACTGGAATGTTCATTGCCATCTTATTATCATTTGAACTTCTAGTTCAGAAACCCAAACTTCATGCAGAACCTACTTGGTCTCTTTACCCTTGATCTACTCCCTCTGTCAAATCATCTGTCAAACCTCTCGTCAGATGACTCATGCCCACGTCTACTAATGCCTTCCCTAACTACAAAGGGAGAAACCAATACATTGAAAAGAAAAATGGGAGAAAAAGTCCTAAGTACATTTAGAAGCACGACAGTAGGGAGAAGCAATCCCTGGAAGAGGACATTGTGTGTGGTGGTAAAGTGCAATAGGAAGGCCCTCAATGAGACGAGACTGACAGTCACTGCAACAATGGGCTCAAACCACAATTGGGAGGATGGCACAGGACGCAGTTTTATTTTGTTGTACATGAGGGGTCACTCAAAATGTAACTATATTCTTGAAAAATTTATTAAGAAGAGTAGCAATATTTAATATTTTTTAATCTCTGTAGTGATTAGTTTAATGGAAGACAGTTGTATTCTCATATTTATATCTGTATTCAATTTGCTAGGACATCTGTTTGAAGTATATACAGAGAACTCAGCCTCACACAGATATGTAGCTAAGAAAGGGAGGAATGTTTAAAAACCTATTCAGGTAACATTATTCTTTGATATTACCCTAAAACTTAGCAATGGTTTTATAGAAGTCAGTTACAATGAACTGTTTGTACTTGTCCTATTATAATCTCCTAGTCTCTCTGCCCTTCACAAGGATCCTTTACCCATCCATAACATAGTAATATCATCCAATGGTAACGAGATATGCATCAATCACCGAGTTGTACAGTACTCGCAAATGCTGACCCATTTCATAATTCAACATAAGCTATCTTTCAAAAACTCATGTATGTTAATATCCTTACTGATCTCATTATAAGATTCTCTGTGGGAAGTTATCAAGCTCATGGTAGCAAATATGAATTTTCCAGAATTACCATTTTTCTCTTGAAATACCAAGACTTTTACCTCTGGTCAGATACTGTCAATTGGTTTCTGTACAGTCGCAGACTCACTTCAGTCAATTCTGAGAAAATGCTACTTATGCCTGAGTACCCTGTGTTGGTCTGTCAGTTATTTCACATAAAAAAAATGATGCGACAAGAGAAGATCAGCCAGTTCAGCTCACCACTGAGTCGCAATGGCACTTTCATCAGGCAGCCATCATACTTCAGTACCCAGCAGTTTTTGTATGTACTTCCCATTTCATCACACAGAGGAACAGGGACATACTCAAGGGTCAAGAATTATTAAAATAAAAATAATAATACCGTATAGACTCGTGTATAAGTCGAGTTTTTCAGCACATTTTTAATGCAGTTTTTGTGGTAAAATTAGGTGCCTTGGCTGATATTTGGAATGGCTTATAGTCGAGTATATACGGTAATTTCCAATCTAGCAAGGGACCATGAGGGTGGGGGGAGGGGGATAAAAAGAGGAGCTGATACCAAGGGCTCAATAGAAAGCAAATGTCTAGAAAAGAATGAAGGCAACATATGAATAAACATGCTTGATGTAATTGATGTATGGATTGCAACAAGAGTTGTAAGGGCCCCAATAAAATGATCTTTTAATAATAAAAAAATAATTATTAATATCAGTCATTCTTGCGGTACCAAAAACATTCTTAAATGAACACTGTGTTTTTTAATTATTCAGAGTGTGTGCAGTAAGGACTACAGAGGCCGTTTGCTGACAATGCTTTGACTACTGGTACAGGGCCAGGAATTTTGCCCACTATCGCTTTATACCACCAGAGCTAATGTCAACACGGTGAAAAAGGCAAATAACTATTATGAAAGCAGTCTTGACCTTGAAGACCACATTTTGAGAATCCCTGTTGAGAAGCAAGCATTTGTAATATACCGTGAGTCTAGCATAAACGCCTTGTATAGTGCCTGGAGCATAGTACACAATGAAAAATGGGAGGGAAATACAACACTCACTTGCTTACATATTAAGGGAACTTGGAAGCAAAGAAAGCTCTTACCTGGGTGAGATAGAAGACATGAGTATGTGGGACTGTAAACAGAGCATTGACTGCACCTCGGAAGGTATAGATCTGCTGATGTGGGTCCCCTACAAAGATTTTCCCACATGGCTGAGAGAGAACTATATTCATGATAGCTACAACAAAAGAAGAGGAAAAATAGGTCTGAAGGAATTCCAACACACATAGCAAAAATGAACAATATTTAAGAAAGGTAAGGATGAAAATGCTTTCAATAAAGCTAAGCTAAGGCACACTAAGCAATAGGTTATTCTTCTATAGGGCAGGCACACTCAGAGGAAATCATATTCTCATGAAGAACGCAAATTAGCTTTAGTCCTGGAAAAATAAGTGAGTCTAAGACACCACACTGGCATTTATGAGACAAATTGTCTCTTTTCAATATTTTAATATAAAATCTAAAGGAGACCCAGAAGACCACATTCACGACACTGTGTACATTCCAATCGCCGTAGGAGAGATGTACAAGACAGATTTTTCACTCCAGATTGCCTACTTCTCTCCATTCAAACATGAGTCCTAGGCTACTATTGTCCCGATAACCCGCTGACCCATCCTTAGGAAATAACCTAAGCAAAACATTTGGAGGAAAATAGCAAAGTATCATTTGCTCTTCTTCTTTATCAAAAATAAGAATAATCAACTTATTTCACATGTGTCCTCTTACATAATCATGATGTTGTTTCTATGTATTTGAGACTACTGATGTCCTGAATAGTTTATCACCTGGGGTACAGTCCTGGGCCTCATCCACAAAGATGGCGTCAAACGAAGCAAGCAAAGGCTTGCTCAGCTGCCAGAGTTTCAAATAGCCTAAAAGAAAGGAGCGGCAAGCATCATAACTCCAAAGTAAAGCAGTTATATATATATATATTTTTTAAGTCACTTTATTGAGGGTTCATACAACTCTTATCACAATTCATATATACATCCATCGTGTCAAGCACATTTGTACATTTGTTGCCATCATCGTTCTCAAAACATTTGCTTTCTACTTGAGCCCTTGGCATCGGCTCCTAATTTTTCCCCACCTTCCCCCACCCTCCCTTCCCCACAAACCCTTGATAATTTATAAATTATTATTTTGTCATGTCTTACACTGTCTGCTGTCTCCCTTCACCCACTTTTCTGTTGTCTGTCCCCCAGGGAGGGGGTCATATGTAGATTGTTGTGGTCAGTTCCCCCTTTCTCCCTCACCTTCCTCTTCCCCTCCTGGTATCTCTACTCTCATTATTGGTCCTGAGGAGTTTATCTGTCCTGGATTCCCTGTTTCCAGGGCTTATCTGTACCAGTGTACATCCTCTGGTCTAGCCAGATTTGGGATCATGATAGTGTGTATGTGTGGGGGAAGCATTAAAGAACTAGAGGAGAGTTATATGTTTCATCGGTGCTATACTGCACCCTGACTGGCTCTTCTCCTCCCCGCAACCCTTCTGTAAGGAGATGTCCAGTTGCCTACAGATGGGCTTTGTGTCCCCACTCCAAATTGCCCCTCATTCACAATATTTTTTGTTCTTTGATGCCTGATACCTGATCCTATTGACATCTCGTGATCACACAGGCTGGTGTGCTTCTTCCATGTGGGCTTTGCTGCTTCTCAGCTAGATGGCCGCTTGTTTATCTTCAAGCCTTTAAGACCCCAGACGCTATATCTTTTGATAGCCGGGCACCATCAGCTTTCTTCACCACATTTGCTTATGCACCCATTTTGTCTTCAGTCATTGTGTCAGGAAGGTGAGCACCACAGAATGCCAGGTTATTTAGAACAAAGTGTTCTTGTGTTGAGGGAATACTTGAGTAGAGGCCCAATGTCCATCTGCTACCTTAATACTAAACCTACAAGTATATGCACATAGATCTATTTTCTTATCGTCATATATATATTTATATATGTACATGCTTGTATTTAGACCTCTATAAATGCCCTTTGCCTCCTAGTTGCTTCCTCCATTTCCTTTTACTTTCCTCTTGTCCCACTATCATGTTCAGCCTTCATTAGGGTTGCAGTGACTCCTCTTGGTTACATTGCCCTTGATCAAGCCCTACCAGGCCTCCTATACCCTCCTCAAGGCAGTTATATTTAACAGATGCCAATATTTGGAAACTCTTGTACCATCATGAGTCATTTGGTAAGCCTCTTCTTTACATTCCCCCAGGTTCCGCATGTTGTCCCAAAGTCTGCTCGCTTCAAAGATACCATTCTAGAAAGTAAGTGATACCCATAGTTTAAGAGCCTGGAAAACACAGCACCCTGAAAGCATATGTCCGTTTCCATACACAGAGATCAACTCAAAGGCATGATGCTAGTACAGTGAACTGATATTACTCACATCATCCAACTGGATCTACAAATAGCCTTTTAACTGCTGAGTCTCTGGTTCTAAAGTGCAGAGATAGGGCAAGAACCAGCCCAGTCACAAGACATCTCAGAGATCATACCATTTGATGAGCCAGAAAAGGTGAGATTATTTTTCTAGACTCCAATTATTTCAAAAAAGTGAGAATTGGTTGAAAAGATTTCATAAGTAAGAAATCAACTTATTTTGCCACTAACAAACTCTATGTACTAACCAATAACTTAAAAAAAATAGGAAAGAGATTCTCAACCCTCAGATAAGTTCAGGTCATAAGTCCAGCAGACACGACCATATACTTGCATAACTTTGGGCAAGGAATGCAATATCTGTGTCTCATCTAACACACGAGGAGAAGGTTGTGAGGACTGTGATGTCTATGAGTATACTGATGGCAGAAATCCTATAAAATCCAGTGTTTATTATGGGTCTCCACCTTCAACTTCCTGCAAGGAGTTCTGAGGTAGCGAAAGATTGAAGTACCACTGTCCCGTGCCACTGTTCTCATTCACCCTCAGCCCCCCAGGACTAAGGATACTGAGCTACTCACCAGTTTTTCACTCTGTTCAACCATGACCCTCTGGCCTTGGGTGTTCTTACACCAAATAGGCACATGATCAATAGTTAGTTCTTCATCAGCAGAGGCAAAGAAGTTTTCTAAAGTCTTGCATACTAGCTTGGCCCTTATGAATCCACCTTTCCCTTCAGTGAGGACAGAGTTGACCATAAAGGGTGTTAACTTGAAGGGATTCAATTTCTTCTTTGACTGGTACCTGTAATGCATTATCCCAAATTAAGAGTCTCTGGCTTCACGGGCAATGTTTGCAGTCTCCACACACCCATCCCCATTCTATCTAATGACACCACATAGTAGCTCGCAGTAAGCATGCAGGTGGGGGTAGGGCGGGGGTGGCGCCAGATAATTTCAACAAGGTCTAACTATGATTTGAAAAGGGTTACACTAGACTCGGGAATTCATGCAGAATATCCAGGTGACTCATCTGCTCAAGACAAACACTACTATTGCAAGGTGTAGTCGAGACTCTTAGAGGCCACTGATGAGAGTCCTCGAAGCTCTCAAGCCCAAGACACGGCAGGTCCAACATGCCTCAGGAAAGCAGAGGTGAGTACACAGAATATATCAGTCTCTTCTCCCTCCCCACCCTGCCAAGGAGAACCCCACACGGGACAGGGTTTGTGATACCCTGAACTTGAGACAAGTCCTTCTGACTTTGCCTCATTCCAGGCAAAGGGAAATGCCCTCCTCAATGGGCATTATTATTATTTGTTTTATTATTATATTGTGATATGTAAGTTGTTATTGTTTTAACACTATATTGTTATTTGTACATAGTGTAGTTTTGTTGGGCAGAAGAATGAATTACTACATCTGTCTTCGTCTTTCCTGCCTGTGAATGGAGTTAATAGCATTAAAGGTTCCTGGTATCATCGAGGAGTAGCTTCGTATATGATCACCATGACTGCACTGGGATATACATTAGTAAGAAAGAACACTGAGGATGGTAACGGGAAAGCTCACCTCCGCCCGACCTGTCCATAGGCCATAGAATGGAAGGTTTTGCAGGTGACGTTGCTGGGGAAGACTCGCTCTGCCTGCTTCGCGATGCTCTTGTTGAATGTCACATACAGAAACCTGCTGTCGGACCACTTCTCAGCATACTTGACTAATGTAGAGGTCTTCCCAGTGCCTGAGGAAGCAAGAGAAAAGGATGTGACCCCGTGATCAGGAAAAACATATTCTAACGGACACCATGCTTTCCATCTCTTGCCTGAGATTATTCTTCAACAGTCAATTTTTCAGTACTGATAAAAATGCTGTAGTGAAAAGAGTAGCCAACTCCAAGGCAGGTTAAAAACTGAGTGGTGATCTTAACTCTGAGAGGTGCTTGTCGAATGAGGAAAGGCAAACCATTGGACCTTACACAGCTTCAGTTTCCTTGTCAGCAATAAGTGAGTACTTATCTTTTAAGATTTGTGAAGCTAAAGACCATAATCACGAGTGTGAATGTTAGTTACAATACTACTAAGCAGGAACTCAGTATGAATAAATGGTAACTACTGTTATGCTTAGCTAAATGGTACGGTGGAGTATGTTGGACTGCTAATTGCAAGGTCAGTGGTTCAAGCCCCCAGTGCACTCTGTAGGGCAGAGATGAAGCCATGTGCTCCCAGGAGGACTCACACTCTCAGAAACCCCTAGGCAGGTGGCTCTGTGTCAGAACCAACTCAGTGAGTATTTTGGTGTGAATTGTTGGTCCAGGAGTCACTGATGCTTCTAGAGCAAAAGCATGCATATGAGATGCAAGAATTCTTCTGATTCATTCCGAATGTTCATGCCTGCCCCATCTTCTGTTGTTCATTCAATTATTCAATGTTTCATTAAGCATAAAACAAGATTCCTCCATTTTAATCTAGTTTGGAATAAGATAGCAACACAGATAAAGCAGTAAGAGAACATTATGAGAGTATAATGATAACAAATTATAAAAAAAAAGGTTTTTTGGGAAAAAAACAGGACAAAGAAACAACCCAGGTTTCTGTCCCAGACCACGTCATCTATCAAATTGAGAACCATGATATCCTTAGAAGCCTGTTTCCTCAACTGTGAAAAAGAAAACTAGCTCCTCAAACAGGACTGGTTGGAAAAATAAAGAAATAATGTAGAAATGTTTGTAACTATTCTTACTATAGAAGCTAACTATTCTTACTATATGAACAAGTGTAAACCAAAATGTAGCTCCCTTCCAATTACAACTCCTAAGTGACCCAACTCAGAGGACAGGGCAGAACTTCCCCTGTGGGTTTCCGGGACAGTATCTCTTTATGGGAGCAGAGAGCCTCCTCTTTCTCCTGAAGAGCAGCTGGTGGTTTCAAACTGCTGATTTTGCTAACCATGTAACGACTACGCCACCTATGATCAAACATAAAATCCTTGGGAATCCTGGTGGTGTCCTGGTTACTCATTGAGCTGCAATTTCCAAATATGAGATCCAGCAATTCATTCAGATGGTTACAGTAAACGGTCAGAGACCTGGCAGAAAAAGCTTCCATCAAGAAATCGCAGAAATGATGGGAGTCAATTTAGCACAGCAAAAACAAAAACAAAAAAGACTGACAAGAGAAGACAAAATAGTTAAGAAAGAAAAAGTTCTATCTGTGGAGAGAAATAGATCTAGCTTTGCATGCTGGCTCCACTTATTTGTTTATTTAATCCAGGACAAATCACTTAATCTCTCTGAGCTTCAGTTTATCTTTAACATCGAGATAGCAAACAAATATTTTTTAAAAGACTGTTGGGATTAGCACATTGCCTGGCCCACAGGTAGGTGTTTAATAAGCCATTACTGCTGTTGTTAATAGGAGATTCAGGCAGAAGAGCATCAAGAAGGGATTCTAGGTAGAGAAAATAGTTTATGCAAAGATTCAGACAAGAGAGTAAGCGTGAACATCAGGAGACTGTGAATAGATTAGCTGGTTGGGGTTGGAGATGAGTAAGCAATATATGGAATTAGGAATATAGGTTAGACGCAAAGGAGAGAAAGACTTTACCTATGAAATTAGGGAGCCACTGAAACTTTCTGAGCAGGTTCATATTGTAGCTTGGATTCACTCCCTGTTTTGTAGTTTGTCTACCGCATACCAGATTTGCCTTGTTCCTCATTCCAGCATCCGTGGAATTTCAAAACTTGCTACACTGCTTCCAAGCAAATAGGCTGGAGGGGTATGTCTCCTGGAAGGGCCACTTAATGCTGAGAACCTTCTCTTTTCTGCCTCACTGTAGGGCCGAAAGGCTAATTCCTACTATCTGGTTAGCCAAGAAAAACATTCTGAGACTCACACGAAAAGAACCTTATGAATGAATGAATAAATAAATAAATAAATAAATAAATAAACAGAACCTTACTGTTCTGTCTGTACAGGGTCAAATAACTACTTACCATGATTATACTGAAACCTGAGTTAAGGCAAAATACTTGTATACGACTCGCCCTATGTGTGAATTCCAAAGTAAAAAGTATATAACCTCTATGTATTCTGACCATGGGTGGAATTCCCTTGGGATGGCCTGTGTTGGAATCCTTGCTGTTGTCACCCTCTAATACATTTCTCTTTTCCCCTTGAATTTGGAGTTAGTGAATGGGCTCTGCTACTTCAAGGCATGAACTCTTATTTGTCTAACACTATGACCTGCCTTTTCTTAAGTAATTAATAGCTGGAAAATACCCAATAACAAATGACTAGCTCAATCAATCCCAGCATTAGCTACAGCACAGACTGCATCTCTATGAACTATGTTTCAACAGGAACTCCAGTGTGGAAACTCACTGGAGTCCATGAAAAAGAAAGGTACGCATTCCTTGGTCAACTGCTTTTTAGATCCTCTGAGGTTGCTTGATAGCAGTCAAAGGAAAGATGCTAGGAAGTGTCTTGGAAGGGGGCAGGGTGGTAATAAGAGACAGCAAATCCTATCATGAACCTGACTCTCCAGTCTATGAAAAGTCAGCTCCCTTACCTGCAAATGCCATAATTTTTACCACCTGGAGAGGTTCCATCTTATGATTCAGAATCAGCTGTTGTTCATTTGTAAGTTGGATGGCTGCTTTCTTGCTATCATCATTTCCAAGAAGAAATTAGAAGAAAAGAGAAAACAATAAAAAGACCAGGTCATAGAATATCCCAAAACCAAAATGAAAAAAAAAAAAAATGGACCAAGAGGTGAAAAAAACTCCCCTTTTGAGTACTAGAAATGTTCTCAAATCTAGATTAGGGTGATAGTTGTACACTCAGTAAATTTATGAAAAGCCATTGAGCTGTACACTTAAAATAAGTGAAGATAATGTTATATAAACTATACTTCAATAAAATTGTTAAAGCAAAATAAAATATCTCCTCTTCTTAAAAATGCAAGAGGCCAAGTATGGAAGACAAAAATCCGTCCTGTCCCCCAACCCACCTAAGACATACACACATAGATAATGAGGGGAGGGGTGTTCAGAAAGTTCATCAAAAGCGGGAAATAAAAGCTACTGTAGTTTGTACATGAGCTTCTGGAAGCCCTCTTTGATATAAATATACATACCCTGGCCAAGCAGATGACTCCTCTTTAACTCTTGTGATCTGTGCACCGGAATTCTCCTGAAGGTACAGGCAGTAGAAGATGTTGTAGTGAATTCTAACAGGAAAAAAGGAGACTTAGTTATGCTCAAATTCAAGTTCCAATGTGTTTAGATGCACTTGAATTTATTATTTCTATTAAAAATATACCTACCATTTTATAGCAAAATAGTGTGCACCCACACATAACGTACAGAGTATGCACAGAAAACTAACACACAAGAGGATACAAAAACCAAGTGTTCTTTTTATTAAAATATCATATTATTTACTGCTCACAAAACTGTCTAAGATCACAGCTCTGGGAAAGATGCATTATTTTAATGTATAAGAGCAAAAAAAGAAATGTTGATTCCACTACCAGCAATTAGATTGTTGTGCAACATAAACATAATGACATCAGCCTATCTTTCTGAGACTTAGTCTATCTGTTCCTTACTGGTTTTGGAGCATGAATACCATTGTACCTTTTAAGACCCCAAGGGAAAGGTACTACAGTGAACCCTGCAGTTAATCGGTTCTAGACCCTACCGTGATAAATGAAATTCCGCGAAGTAGGATTCCTTATTCAAGTCGAAATGGCATGCAACCTCCACGATTTTCTTGCCATCTTTGATCATATCCAAAAGTTTTACCTTTTCCTGGATGGTGAGCATCTTCCTCTGGCGCTTATTTTTATTGTCAGAAGGCTTAGAAGAAGCACCTTGTTTAGGAGCCATCATAGGGCTTAGATAAAATTTCTTAAAAATCACACACAATTACAGTACACTGTACAAAAGCAAAAATGCATCTGATACGTAGCTCCGATACGTAGCGATGCAGACAGAAGCGTGTACAGTATGAGCCAATCAGTGGCAGTAATGACAGAGCATGCGCTGTTACGCAAAAACCGCGATAGAGTGAAGCCGCGGAAGTCGAAGCACGAAGTGGCGAGGGTTCACTGTATATTGATATTAAGAGAGCATGACCAAAGATCACAAGACAATACAACCTTCAAGTCACTAAGAGGACTTAGTACAAATGTACATCAACAGTGGCACCAAGCATCATCCAACTCACGGCCATATACCATTTCAAGTTCACAGTTCACACAGACCACACTATCTCCCTGAGGGCCAGCCTCTCACAAATGAGGGCATTATACTCCCCATCCCCAGAGTGAGGCGAGCTTATGTCCAACCATCAATCTTTTTGAAGTAGCAAATCTGCTGTATAACAAACACTTCAAGCTCTGGTCATATTAGGATTATCTTCCAACAGAGCAGGAAGAAATACATAAACACAACAAAAGTCAATATACCATATATACTCGAGTATAAGCCGGCCCGAATATCAGCTGGGGCACCTAATTTTACCACAAAACTGCAAAAAAGAATGTGTTGAAAAACTCGGCTTATACACGTGTATATACAGTATCACATCCCTGTTCTTTATGTTCAATATAAACATATATTTTTTACGTTTGCAGTTGCACTTCAGGATATTATTCATCCTTTGTACATCTGTCTTCTAATTATGTCACAAAGTTTTTGCTTCACAAATCAGTGCTTAGTTGATATTGCACTGAATCATAACTCAGACATCTAACAAGTACCTCTGACACACCTGAGAATGACTGTCCCTGTAGCTCATCCTTGAACGACACCAAGAACAAGTGTGCTACAGCTCAGCTGGTGCCATCAGTCACTTTGCCCCCCACCCACCACCCACCCCCCTCACCCCCCGCTGTCACTGAATAAATTCCTTCTCTAAGACACATGTAGAACTGCCCCAGGGCTTCCTTCCAAGGCTGTCATCTTTCCAGATTCACAATGTTCCAACTTTCTCCCCAGTGCGGCTTGTGGACTGGAACTGCCAATCTTCCAGTTGACAGGCAGGTGATTAATCATTGTTCCTTATTCTTCCCCTTCAAACACTCTGCCACGGAGTCGATGCCGACTCAGAATGACCCCATAGGACAGGGTAGAACTGCCCCTGTGGGTTTCCGAGACTAGAACTCTTTATGGGAGTAGAAAGCCTCCTTTTCTTTTTTTTTTTGCATTTGCATTTGTTTTAAATCATTTTATTGGGGGTCGTACAACTCTTATCACAATCCATCCATCTATCCATGTGTCAAGCACATTTTTACATTTGTTGCCTCATCATTCTCAAAACATTTGCTTTCTACTTGAGCCCTTGGTATCAGCTCATTTTTCCCCTCCCTCCCTGCCCCCCATCTCTCACGAATCCTTGATAATTTATAAATTATTTTTTCATGTCTTACATTGACCGATGTCTCCCTTCACCCATTTTCTGTTGTTCGTCCCCCAGGGAGGGGGTTATAAGTAGATTCTGGTGATCAGTTCCCCCTTTCTACCCCACCTACCCACCACCCTTCCGGTATTGCCACTCTCACCACTGGTTCTGAGGGGTTCATCTGTCCTGGATTCCCTGTGTTTCCAGTTCCTATCTGTTCCAGTGTACATCCTCTGGTCTAGCTGGATTTGTAAGGTAGAATTGGGATCATGATAGTGGGGGGGGAGGAAGCATTAAAGAACTAGAGGAAGGTTGTATGTTTCATCGTTGCTACATCGCACCCAGGCTGGCGTGTCTCCTCCCTGTGACCCTTCTGTAAGGGGATGTCCAGTTGCCTATAGATGGGTTTTGGGTCTCCACTCTGCATTCCCCCTCAATCACAATGGTATGATCTTTTGTTCTTTGATGCCTGATCCCTTCGACAATTCAAGATCGCACAGGGTGGTGTTTCTTCCATGTGGGCTTTGTTGCTTCTCAGCTAGATGGCCGCTTGAAAACCTCCTCTTTCTTTGTCAACCTTGTGGTTAACAGTCAACGTGTAACCACCAAGGACCCTTATTCTTCCACTTAGTCCTCCTCATCCCAGTGTGTAGTCGATCAACAAAGAAAGGAAGATCTCTCTGGGGCTTATGCTTCTCCATGGTCACCTGTATTATCACGCTGCCCATGTTTACCACAGGTTCTCAGAGTGGTGCCAACAGTTTGCTCTCGTCTACTAACCTAAAGCTTGGTAGTTCAAAGCCACCAACAGCACCGTGGCAGAAGGCCTGGCAATCTGCTTCCATAAAAATCACAGCCAAGAAAAACCATTGGAGCGGTTCTACTCCGTAAAGCACGGGGTTGTCGTTTGCTTGGGATCAACTCGTGACTACAAGCGACGTCACCATTTCAGATCAGCAATCGGAGCTCTCCAAATCCAAAGCTGACCATTCTGCTTGGCTTTGATTCTAACTCTTTATCATGGCCTACACCATCGTACAGGATCTAGCCCATCTGCCGCTGGTAAGTGTATACTCACATTTACTACACTACTACCACACTGGACTTTGGGGCAGCAGCCCAGTGTGTTAACCACTTACACAATTTTAGAAAGAACAGCCCAAAGACGCGAGATGAATTTGGTATGCACAAGGAACAGAAAAGGGTTGGAGGTTCAAGTCCACTCAGAGGTACCCTGGCAACCCACTTCTGAACCTGCAAAACGCTAGGCTATCCTATGCAGCACAGCCCTGTGTTCACACAGAGGGGGCTGTCCTGAGCAGGATCGACTCACTGGCCACGTGTCCTAAAATGCTCCCCCCAGTCTTAAAATGACTTGTTCCTCCTTGACACGCAGGTTGTAACTCGCAGGTTTTAACTCGGATGTTGCTTCTCCAGGGAAGCGTTTCCTAACTCAAACTAGTGTTCCGACCTCCCTCTCACATAACCCTCTTTCCTTGGCAATACTTATCACTAGCTGTTAACTGAAATATTTCATGATGTATTACATGTTTTCTATCAGTAGAATATACGCTCCATCAGAGCAAGCACCTTGGCTGACTTTTTGTACCCCTTGTGGTTAGATGCAGTCACGTAGGTTCCGACTCACAGTGCCCCACGGAAAACAACAAAACTCCGCCCAGCCCTGCGCCATCCTTACAATTATTCTTATTTTTTTTGCCCATTTGTATGCCACGTGCCTGGAAACCTATCGGACCTGTAGTACGTGCTCAAGTACTTGTAAAGTGAATCAAAACCAAACCCGCTGCCATGTTATCCACTCAAACTTATCTATTAAGGACTTCTAAGGCTGTACATCTTCACCAGAGCAGACGATCCTCTCAGAATTGGCCTGGGCTATTCCATCACTCGTGTGAGTGAGACCACTGGAGTCCCTGCGAATTAGCAGCCCGGCATATTACACAGGTTTTGTCTAAGCTAATGAAGTGAATGAGACCTTTATGACATCATTACACCCTATCTCAAAAGCAAGGTGCACACAGAGCAGATCCTATTATTTTCCTAGAGGAAATGTGGGCCATGTGTGTATTAAGCAAGTTTCCATTAAGTAAAGATACCTCACCTAAGGCTTTCCACGTAAAAGCTGCCTCGGTGATAGTTTATGGCTGTATCGCGCCTTTTATTCACAAAAGCTTCCGTGTGTTCAGGCAAATCCCTTTCTGGATTTACACTTCGTAACAGTCATTTGACAGAGGAAGACAGTGAGGTCAAGCGCTGTGAGTGCTGCCCAATGTGAAAGCTGTTACGTGGCAGAGCCAGGACTTGCACCCACACAGAACTTTTCCGCTCTATCATGGGGTCTCCTCACTCCCTTCGACGGCTTTACCTATTGCTGATGTTAATCCCCTTCTCTCTCATGGCGTAGAGAAGCACAGCTATGCAGTACAAAGTCTCCGTGATGTCCGGCATGGTCACTGTGGAGCTCGGTCTCCTGAGGCAGTGGAGTAGCTGCTGGATGTCACTCACATTGCTGGAGAGGAGAACGATGGCTGCTACCAAAGCCCACACGTTGACACCCTGTGGAGCGAGGCGGCCCCGGGATGGGAAAAAAGACCCAAGGACATAGGTTACAGTAAATCAAAGTCAGACCAGACAACAAAGGAAGAACACGAAACTGGGGTCATGTGCTATCTATGGAGTATAGACTGAATCCAAGCGTCTCGAATGAGAGCTGAGAAAGAAGGGGGGCCTTGCCTTTTACACTCGGTTCTGCTCTAGGTTGGAGTTCTGTTTCCTTTAATGAAACAAAATTGGGTAAAATATGTAAAATGGAAGCTTATGTAGAAGTGACACTGCAAAAATAGTAATTGTATCCCATCTCTCCACTCGTCAGGTCAGTGGAGCTCTTGGGTCCACAAATAATTCCAAGTGTCACGTCAAAATAGGACAAGGTACAGTGGATTCTTGAATATGGCTTCTCCAGCCCTAGTGTATGTAACGCCTACCCAACGACCTGTTTCTGTTGGGCCCAGGGGGAAAAAGAAGGTGGGGGAAGATGCTGACAGATCATATGATTCAGTTGTGAATGACCGCTAACAGGGCTAATTGTGATTATAACCACTGGGAATGCTAGCTTAGGGATTAGGTCAGGTTTGTCACCCTGCTGGGTATAAAAGGAACCACATCGGAAGCAAGAGGGGAAAATCTCATTATCATCCAGAATGAAGACCTAGGAGAGGAGTGTGTGATCCCCCCACTCCTCACTCCCTACCCCCCACCCCCCAAGGTCCCTATGCACTGAACTTTCTAGGTCCAGGGACAGAGAGCTGTGACACCAAGGACAAGGAAGAGGCGCAGCAGCAGCAAAACCCAAGAGCTGAACGCAAGATAGAACAGTGGGCTTCCCAACCTACTGAGCAAGTAAAGCTGAGTGACCCCGGGCAGGAATCTTATGGAGTGGGGTGCCTCCAGGCACTTATTCACGGAGCTAGATTTGCTGACCCATGGAGCTAGGGCTGAGCACCTTCTAACTGAGGCTTACGGTGGAAGAGAGTACCCTTTGGGGATGTACCAGCAATGTTAAAAGAGCTTTGTAACATTGCTGGAGCAAGGCAGAGGCCAAGCCAGGGGTCCTGGTCCTGAGAGAGGCCTGCCTGCAAGGATGGCTGAAAAGAGGCTGTCCTGACCAAGGAACTATGGTCCTGGGCATGTCTGATCCTGAATTGTAACCTAAAGCTCACAACTGTATGGCCTGTGGGGCGGGGGGGGGCAATGCAATGAACTATTAAGCCCGGATGAGTAGAAACGGCTGTGGGAGGGACTGCCGGTGTTAGAATTGGTAAGGAAAATTGGAGAGTGGTAGTCTGTCCATCTCAGCCTCACAGGAATCAGCCTTGGGCACCTGATGCTGAGGACGGTGGTTCTCTTTCTACCTTGCATAGTTAGAGGAGGTCGGATATTGACTCCCCTCACCATTTTTATACCAGGTAACCACTAAATGAGTTCCTTCCTTTCTTAGAAGACACTACAGGAAAATAAATGGGGGGGGAGGGAGAAGCCAGCAGTCTTTACGGGAGAAATATCGAACTGACAATTCTATAGCATTAAGATGGAGATAGCATGCTCCATTTACTAATGTCTATAAAAAAATGTTTCGGAGGAGCCCTGGTGGAGTAGTGGCTATGAATTGGGCTGCTAATCTCAAGGTCAGCAGTTCAAAACCACCAGCTGCTCCTCAGGAGAAAAGATGAGGCCTTCTATACCCATAAGGATTTAACATCTGGGAAACCCACGGGGGCAGTTCTAATTTGCCCTCTGGAGTCACTATAGTTGGAATTGACTCCGTGGTAGTGAGTTTGGGGTTTTTGCTTTTTGTTTGGGAGAGAAAATGTTTACTAACACGGAAATAATCCATAATGGACCTAAATCTTTAACATTTTTAACATTACTACAAGTCTCTTAAAGAAACTTAAAGAAGGCATTTCTTTTGTGTAAAGAAATCCTGATTAATCAAAATGTTCAGAGATCAGATGGCTACCTTTCAGGGTTATTTCACAAAAGATCCTTCAGCAGTGTGGTAAATTGTACTAAATACGGTAGTTTCAAAAATCACTTCCAAATCTAAGTCTCTACAATTAGATTGCCTTTTATTCCACCAATGAGACTTACAACAAAGCATTCATAAATAAGGATTTTGAAAACAGTCTTGAACCGAGTCACCCCTACACTCCCTCCCCATGGAAACACATGCCATGGTCTGCCGTGACTCCCCAGGGCCTCTCACATACCCCGGCAGCGATAAACAGGTCAGGTAGGTGTTGGCGTACGCAGGCCTCCGCCTCAGGAAGGAGGGGGTGATCCCTCAGGCTCCACAACACCCTTTCTGGATCTACACTTGGGGAGCACTTAGTGGTGGCTGTGTATCTGCAAAACATTCACCGAACGGTCCGTGAGAACGATGATCACAAAGGTGAACTTCAGGGAAAGGGCTTCAAAAGCTATCCTCCTCCTCACAGGAGAAAAAACGAGGACGCACCGTATGAGGTTCAGCACACACAAGTCGGACTCCTTTGCTATACCATAGCTCAAGAGGATCCCATCCACTTTGCTGACAGCTTGCTCTTCATTCATCAGATAGCGATGATACAGCTTTTTCCAGGGAATGAACTAGAAAGTTAATCAATCAATCAATCAAAATAGCATGCACACAATGAATACTGGCTTGCAGATGAGGCCACAAATACATAAATAACCTTCCACCAGCTGAAAAGCCAACGTAGCTCACCTCATATCAAAAGGTGAGCAGCTCAGATAGAAACCAGGAGAGCTGGGTCTTGGTCCTTGTCCCAACACTAACTTATTATTGTGTTCTGAATTTGGGCAGCTGATTCATTGCAAAAGGTCAAATAGGAAAGAGCACTCAGTATCAGAGGTAAGCCCTGGCAACAGAAATATGAGAGGCCCTTAGGTGTGTGTGTGGGGGGGGTGGGGTGGGGAGACAAGAGCAGCATGCAGAGAGGGAAGGAGTGTGCAGTCTGTGATCTGCACACAGCAAATCATCTCTGCGGGACAGAATGCAATGGTGTCTGGAGGAAGAAGTGAGCCACGGGCTGGATTATAGCTTGAGACAAACATAAAGGACTTATCTGCCACAAAGGGGGTTGATATAGGTTCGAAAATATCAGAACCCTGAAGGCTCAGAGGTTCCATGAGGATAAAATCTCATGAAAACAATGACAGGTGACGGACACTAAATGTGTCAGGTCATTGTTGGTGATGGCAAATACAACATTATTCTAAGATTTCAAGGAGTAAGTAAATACAAGCTGGGACAGCTTTAACCAAAGATGGAGAAAATCCTCACTCATCCCCATCTGTAACTATGCAGTTAGTAGAACTATTATGACAAACCAGAATTTACATCTAAACGCAGAAAAATATTTCCCAGAAACTGGGGGATGGGTAGACCCTAAGTGGAAAAAGAGTAACATGAAATTTAGTCCAAAACTTTTTGTGCTCACTCTATTTCTATACCCATCCTTCACTCCACTTGAATTTTCAAACCTCCATTACGTGCCCACTCCTCACTTAATAACTGGTTAGGTTCCAAAAACCAGGTTTTTAATGCAAAAAATGGCGTGTGATCACATCAAACTACAAAAGCGAGGATGGCTGTATGATTATACAATTGCCAAACTACATCATTACAAAACTGCTAAATTATGCAACTGCCAAAGCACCAAGAATCACGGCCCAGCCAAACTGACACAACCGTAACCCTCAAGGCAGCCTGACTCTCACCTCATAGCTTGGTGTTGGTTACTGACAGATTTAGGTCATTGATGCACAAAAACAAAACAGTTGGATAGTTGTTTTTAACAATTTTTCCAAATGCAGAATATCAGAAACAGAGCTAGTGAGGAGCAGATGTCATTGAACAGAGACTTAATCCTAGTACTGAGTTATTTCCAATGGATAGTTCAGAGATAAGAAACTAAGTAGGTGGGGGCGGGGGAAGCGGAGGGCTCAAGTAGAAAGAAAATGTTTTGGAAATGATGATGGCAACAGATGTACAAATGTGCTTGATACAATTGATGTATGGAATGTTATAGGAGCTGTAAGAGCCCTCAATAAAATGATTTTTAAAAAAGAAACTAAGCAAAACATTTGCCCCACCTATTTCAGGTGAATCAGATTAGTAATACAGCGGGGCTTCAAAGGGCTTGTGGGAAAGTGCCATTGTCTTTTAATTCCCTTTTCCATGGACTTTTTGAAGGCGCCTCATATGACTAACTGTATTCACTGCAATTGAGTTGGTTCTGACTCATATCAACCCTTTATGGCGATTATAACTGCTCCACAGGATTTCCAAGGTTATAAATCCTTACAGAAGCAGACTGCCACATCTTTCTCTCACGAAGCAGCTGTGCGACCAGGATTCCTTATAATTAACTGTAGCACACAGAAATCTTTTTGGAGTTTTGTGAACTGCATGTGGAATCAACCTCAAAAGGTACCCCAAGGTGATTTATCTTAATATTCATTTACTAATCGACTCCCAGAAAGAGTTATAATCTCCGAAACCCACAGGGGCAGTTTTACCCTGTCCTATAGGGTCGCTATGAGTCGGCATCAACTCAATGGCAGCGAATTTGTTTTGAGGGGTAAGTAAGGAGGTTATTAGAAGAAAGGAATGATGGAGAACATGGGGAATAAACAGGATAGCCAGGGTCCTATGAATAAGCTCATAATTTAAAGGGCAAGAACAGCTAAAACTAAAATAGAAAGAACGTGATGATAGATTGCTGTAAGAACACAAAGAAAAACATGTCATTTCAGTGGATGAAATGGGAAAGAGTAGTTAGTGTTAAGAAGTAAGCCTTGAAGAACAGGTAAGATTGATAATCAACAGAACTATAGAGTGGGAGGTGGGATGGGTAGGGGGTGGAACATGCTGTCTGTGGTCCAGAGCCAGCATACCACTTGTGGAGAGAATGCAACGGTGTGTTGAGGAAGAAGTGAGTGATGAGGCGGGAATAATATGTTGAGACAACATAGAAGGCCTTAAACGCCACTGTGAGGTTGAGCCACAATCTGGAGGCAAATGGATACCACCATCTCTGAAGCCCTATTATCAGAAGTATGCACTAACTGAAGGTAAGTCACGTCCTTGAAAGAAAGCATTCTATGGCTGTACACATTTTACATACCAGTGGGTCACTGATGATCTCCCTCCATAAATGGCACACCAAGCTTAGATTCCAATAGAGATCTTCCACAGGGAGGAAAGCAAAGATATGCCTCAAGACCTCACTGGGCAAGCTACAAATGAGGCTCGGGGGTTCCTGACAAGGTAAGGTCCCAAGAAGCCCATAGTATGTGTCAGGAATGGGGTCAGGACCGATGTCCTCAATTTCTCGGTTAGTTTCTCCAGATTCTGCAGAGAGGCAGTCATCTGCTGCTTGCCTAACTTCCCTCAGCCTTTTGCATGACAGGGACAAATGATGCCGTGAGGTTTTCTTAGAAACCCCATCCCAATGACTGGTCCCTGTATCTTGGGTGCTATCTTCCTCAAAGGACTGAGACCGCTTCCTTGAAGGCAGAGTGGATCCTGCAGAGTCCAGCCTCGCTTCTCCAGCGCCTTCCTGAAGAAGGGCAGAACTGCCATCAGCAGGAAAGATCATGTCACCCTCGGAGTCCTTGTAGCTCTCCTTGCCAGCAGAACTGCTTTTGGCCATGTCATTGGTGCACTGCCGCTGGCCAGCCAGGAAGAATTCAGTGCTGTGTCTCTGGCATCCTTGACCTGTAGAGAGACCCCCCCACACACAGAATGAACACGCAATGAGTGATGGTGGCTGACTCAAATAAAACAAAATTCTAATGCTCTATGTTAACAGGGAGAAGAGGAAGAGACTAGGAAATGTATTAGTCAACTGACTCATGTACGTAGCTAATCGAAAATAAATACTTATACTTGGGCTCTATCATTTAAGCAGACACACAAATGGAAAGAAAGAGACCAGTCTTTGGATGGTGTGAAGACCCACATCACATCTGGCAATACCTGAATGGATGGACAAAAAAAAAGCCAAAAACCACCACAACCACTCACGTCCACATATCATGGAATTATTAACATGCATGTCTGGTGGCCTGCTCCGACAATAGGCGATCTAAGTTTGTCGAAGGAGAAAGGAGAAATTCCCTTTAGGGAATTAGGCTTCAGAAAAACATACTCCTTTCCTTGGGTTAATATGGATTCTAAGATGGAGTAGGGAATCTCGCTAAAATTATTTTTATTTCCTCCTGAGTGAAGCTGACACGTGAATTTGTTTTTAAGTAAAAAGGGAAGGGTCAGAATTCTCTTCATATTATTAGAGTGAAGCCTATTCTGTTCGGTGCATTCCTTTACAAGGTATTCACTAAGTGTCTATGAACTGTCGGGTTTCCCTGCCGCTGCTGCCCACTCCATCAGGCTCAAAGTGGCCCAACAGAACTGCCCTCTAAGGTTTCCCAAGGCCACAATCTTTACTGAAGCAGACACGGCCATATTTTTCTCCAGCAGAGCCCCAGTCACTCAGCAGCTGAGTGACTACCACTGTACCACCACAGCACCTTTAAGACACTTCCAAAACCCAAACCTACTGCCACCAAGTCACTGCCAACTCACAGACACCCTCTATAGGGAGGGCTTCTAAACTGTAAATCTTTCTGCCATGGAGGAGCCTGTGGGTTGGAACTGTTGACTTGCAATTAGCAGCCAAACATCTAACACACAGCACCACTAAGCCTCCTTTTTAGGCCCTGAATGCTCAAATACCAAAGTCACTGCCATCCAGTTAATAGAGACTCACAGAGACCTGGGGGGACAGGTAGAGGGGACAGGAAATCCTTGGGGATTTCCAAGACTAACTCTTTCTGGGAGGTGGAAAGCCCCAACTTTCTCCCACAGAGTAGCAGGTGGCTTCAAACTGCTGACCTTGCCAAGAGCCACCCAACACAGAACCACTACCCCACTACGGGTCCTTTTTAGGACCCCTTAGGAATGTCCAAATGATCATTCCATATATCACCACTGGATTTCTTAATTCCTACAAGAACATTTTTAAATGCAAAAGAGTATTTAAACACCTTTTCAATACATAACAATATACAAGGCTTTCTAAATAGCTGTTGCTAAAATTCTCACTTTGGAAAAGGAGAGAAAGAAGTAAAAGTAGATTACGGTAACTTAAAAAGAATTTAAAGTAATACTTTTAGATTAGGACTAACAAAGCAATTATAAATGCATCTGGGACCATTTGATAAACAGTTTTGCAATCAGTAAGGTCTTACTTAACACTTGATATTTCCTAATTGTTTAATTCAATCTTAGCAACATTTCCTTAAGGGCCTAATACAGGTACAGCACTAGAACTATACATGTATAACATACAGATGTTGACAAAATCCGTATCAGTAAAGAACTTACAGAATGACAAGAGGTTGACACATAAAACAATAAATTAAACATCACACAACATATAATTAAGGTTGAAGCGGTCTCATACAATTGGCCATAATACTTCCAAACAGTAAGAGAAAAATACATTTTCCAACATGTAAAGAAGAGAAAGGCAGTGATTCTTTAAAGCAAAAGTGATTCTTTAAAACTAAAGATCTGAGCAGGATTCTGAAATTACATGTCAAAGGGAAATACAACTATGTAGATTATACTAGCATATGTATTTTTTTCCCTTCCACCAAACCATTTTATTAGGAGCAAATCCAGACATCCTGTCATTCCACAGTTAAATCACATCAAGCAGTACTGTACAATTGCTACCACAATCAGCAGGTACATATTAACAGGAGTAAAATTTTCTTTGGCACATAGAATGAATGGTAGCAAGAAAATCAAACTGCCAGAAGTGGAACTTTCACATGCAAGGTGGCGGTGACTGAGCCTGAACCTAAAATAGTGAAGTGGAAACATTTTACTGTGGACTCTTGGGAAGGGCAGTGTCAGGACAGAACATGCTATTCAAGAATATTAACTCAAGTACACACACGAGATTGTTTAGAAGGAATAAAACCCAGAACCAAAAAGGGTTACTGCAGCAGTCTGCCACAAACGCAGTAGAGGAAATGTTTTGTGGGAAAGTGACATGTCAAATCTAGCAACAGATTAGCCAAAGAAGGTTAATGAAGACTCAAGTAATCGCCCTAGATCAAGATTGGGGTGTTGGTGATATTGATAAATATTGTCAATCGCTTTACAATTAATGGCTGTCATTCCATCACATTTTTCTAGAGCTTTTACTAAACAGGATGGAATTTTCCATGGAAAATGCACATATAATTTTAACAGGTGTCCAACTATTACAGTAGGGCTTGAAAGACATAGCAGGAACATTTATGAATACTTTGAAAGTGGGAAGACAGTCAAAGGCCACACACAACCACAGATTTTGAAATGCAAGATACTGTTTGGGAAGACATACCCCTACTCCCTCTCTTTGGTCTGGATCTAGGATAGAGACCATGGTTCGGATCTCTGTTTGTCCATCTTTGACCGAAGGGCTGGGTCACAGCCAAATGACTCCGAGCCAAATGTTGGCAGTCGATGGCTGTAAGATGCTTCCGTTTAAACCGTCTCACTGTTGTGTACCAATGGGCAGAAGAAATGGGATACTCATTAGTTGTCACCAATTCTATAAGCTACCTGGCAAATTCAACACAATTTTCAGGAAGACGGTAGCTGATGGTTGAGTGCATGGACCACCCATTCTTTCCCTCTCATTTATATGCCCATCAACCATTTGTCATTTCACAATTCTTTAGTATCTCTTCCTTAGAATATAAAAAAGGAGTCCTAAAAATAAAATCCAAAAATGAATTTCTTTTTATTTCACTTTCTAAAAGCTCTGATAATGAAATGCTTAAATCAAAATAACTCGCCAGTAAGGGGTTGTTAAGATTTGGCATCTTTTCTTCGACTTTTTCCAGGCCATCTGTTTCCATAATTAACGCAAGTCTTTAAGAGATGGCAATAGCTTTTAAAAAATAAATTCACCCACCGTTTTAAAAAGTAGACTCACCCATCTTCCCTGAATACCAAGCAGCCCTTCCAAGTCTCAGTAGCAAACAGCAGTGACTAACAAAACAGGCTGTAGATTCCTTGAGAGGCTGGCCGTGTCTGTGACTCTCAGCCCTCAGACAAACTCAGGACTGGGCAATGAGTTAAGTTGGGAGCAAGCTCCCTGCCACCACTCCCTACCCCAACCCCAGTAGGAGAATTTAATTTACTTAAAAAGACCTTCCAGAGAACCCAAACCAATCCCACTGCCACTGAGTTAACTACGACTCATAGGAATCTTCCGAGGAAATGTCATCTCCTCCCTTAGCAATGCATTGCAGCTGCAAATGTACGGAGAATTCCATCTAGAGAGCATTATAAATGCAGTTTTATACTACCCGTTCTCTGTCAAGTAATTCTTTTTCATGTTTGGCCAGGATTCTGTATGGTTCTGTGTCTATTATTATTTAGAAGATCTAGCTACCTCCTTATGGCACTAAGGGTAAAAATATACTACTTGTACTTTAAAAAGGGGATGAGAATAGACAGGTTCTATATATCTGTTTTATTCTTTGCTGAAGACAGACAAGAGAATAACACTGGTTCCTGCCAGTATCATATTTTCACAGGTCCTAAAAATACTTGCATAAACTCTGGTAGCAAATGCCAGAATCTCACTCAACATTTTCTTTAAGCCTGAAATGAGGTCTAAGACAAAGGCACTGGTAAATCTACCCGGTGTCGTTTGCATGTTCCATTGGTGAGATCCAGCAGTCTACTGGTCATTCCCTCTGTCCCTTCGCCTCTTCAGAAATCATCCTTCCAGATGTCAGCTTATTCTCTCAAGATTTCACGGAAGTAAAAAATAAAAGTTAAAGTGAACTTCATCAATACCTTAAGACTTAAAAAAAATTTAAATTCTACATATAAAAATAATTCTACAAGTTCCTCGGAAAGGATGCTGGAAACCTTCAAACTACTCTGACTTTAGAGTGACGGTGCAGTGATGTAACTTAAGCACTGGCAACACTTTACAAATATGCTCAGTCCTAGAAAGCAGTACTGGCCAGGTCTGATGCACTTAGTGAAAAGAACTATGCTTAGGGCCTCAACTGGCCGTGGACACTTCATGACGCCAGGGAACTTACTTTACCCCTGTCTTCGAGGTATTACGAAGATTAAATAAAATCTTGCACAAGTCTATCTTCCCATACTTTTCAAGACTAACATGAAACGCTGAATCTCACAAATTATCAAGGTGCCGCCTAACACACGCCATGAAGTGCCTTATCAGCCCAGTGACAGCCAAACCTGTACTACAGAGATACCTGGAAAAGGAGCCGGTGGGTCTGTCATTTACTCGAAACAGGAAACCAAATATTCCCCCTGCTGCAATGGCTTTGCAAACTCCTCTGCACTTGTTAGTGGTTGAATAGATTATTAAAAACTAAAAACCAACGGTCTTATTTCCACTTAGTGAGGCAAAACAAAGTAAATAATTTTGTAAAGTTTTCTACATTGAAATACAACACTCAATCTGGTTACTTTCTTTTAAGATAAAAAAGCAGAACAGAATTTCACTGCTTCTGTTCAAAAGCTTTTTTATTCCAAAGATGATAATCTAGTCAGGAATTTGCCAGAATGTGTATGTGTTGAGTGGTGGTTGGGGCCCTCTGGTCAAATTAGCAAAAGAGAAGAGGTAAAGCTAGAATGGGCCATCGAGAATAGACAAATCCTGACCTCTGAGTCATGGGTTCCAAACACACTTGGTTCACTATAGGATAAGGTGACCAGATTTAAAGCGGGACACCATTGACCGGGGGAGGGGGGGTGTTCTTAATTAAAAGTTTGGTCTATATGGACCAAATAGACCGTTCCCTAGCTTGTCGTGCATTCTTTTCAAAAACTGGGACTGTCCCGCCAAAAGTGGGACGTCTGGTCACCTTACTATAGGAGCAACTACATGATGCCCATAAATTAAGGCACAAGCCTGTAGATCTAAGACAGCTGACTTATCTCTGCAACTTTTCTCTCTTCAAACAGTCCCAATTGTTCCAGAGCTATCAAGTCTACAGTGTTTAATGAGAAACAGAGAAAGTCAAGAAAAGCTATCAGCACAGAAAATCCCTTACTTGAAGGTGAAGGTACGCATGCAAATCTACCCGTCACACCTCGGCCGTTGAGACTCACTGCGACCCTAGATAGGGTTTCTGAAAGGTAATCTTTCCACCAGCGGCAGGTGATTTGAACCACCACTGAGCTTGCAGGCAGTAGCCCACTATTTATTCCTCAGCACCACAAGCTCAAAAACTATCAGATGGCCTGAAATTCAGCTTTGTGGGGGAAATTCTGTAAGACATAAGTTAACAGCAAATTTTCATAATAAACTGGAGGTATTAATACATGCCAGATGAACCTTAGAACTCTTTTCTATTAAGAAAAAAGAGAGAGAATGGCTTTATTCTAGCCTTCCCCGAATACAATAGCAACCTGATAATAAACACTGTGAGACAGCAATGACAAACATCAACTAGATACTAATGTCTTAATAGTATGCCCAATAGTAAAGAAGACGGTGCGTGTGCTCTAGGAAGGTGAAAAACCACTGGATATTTTGCCCTGCTGTAGCCTCCGCACCTAGCATAATGCCAGCCCCACTGTGCACATCCAGTAAATACTGAGTGAATGAAGGAAGTTTCAGAGGATACGGTAAAAGTGATAAGGCTGGGTGGTATAGGAGCCTATGCCCTAGATCACTACACATCTTTTGTAGAACAGCCTTTTTGTAGAACTTGGCAAGGGCAGACTACATGGGGATACTTTCTTAAAGGATCACATCAGACAGACAAGAGAAAATGGAAAAATACTCAACAGGAATTGAGGAAAAAGTAGGTAATATGAACAAGGCATCGATTTATGAATTTATTTTATAAAATCTGAATTTTACATGTTTGCTAAGATTACATGTTTGCAGATATAGCAAAGACACTGAGTCAAAGAAAGATACTGGGAATGGAACACAGTGCTCTGCTTCCAGAAAGCTCTAGTATATTCTAGTCTATTCTGGCATGAAGTCATCAAGGGAGGAGCTAGAGAGAACAAGCTGAGGGGGAGGGTGCACAGACTGGGAGATCTGGATTAGGTGTAGTAATATATATTGCCTATATGGATGCAGTGAGTTAGGCAGTGACCTGCTAACTGAAAGTTCAGTTGCTGGAGTCCCATCAGAAAGAGGACACAGCATCCGCTTCTTGAACGAGGTTCAGCCGTGGAAACCCTGTGATGGAGCAGTTCCCATCTGTCCAGGATGGCTGCTACAAGCTGGGATCCAACGCACAGCAATAGGTCTGGTTAGGGTTTACAGTGTACATTTGGAAGGAATGCACCAAGGTTATGACTGCTTGACTGAGAAGTAGCATTAACTCTTATTGGATTGTAAACCTATGTTAAATTATGTTTCTGATTTCAGTTAGTGGTCAGAAAACCTTCAAACCTTTTTTTCTGCCTCTCATGTCTCAAGAGATGAAGTACCGTGGGAGCCAGGAACCCTGGGTCTTGTCTTCATACCTATTTCTTGACGTCAAACCAATCATTTACCCTCCCTGTGGATGAACGACAGTGTGGTATGTTAAAATTTAGAGACAAAAGATCTCTTCCACTTGGGAAGTACATTACTTCATCACTGAAAGCCCTGGTTCCTTTCCCTGTAAAAATTGAGATATTTTGAAACTGATGGTGGTAGCAACTGTAAAATTATGCTTGATCTAACTCAATTATGGATTGTCATAATTATCTGTAAGAGCTCCCAATAAAAATTAAAAATGGAGATAATAACTGCCATATTGAATTCATAAGATAGTCATTAAATTCAAGTGAGATAATCTACACGAAAGCACTTCGTGACAAAGAACAAAAAAATCATATCATCGTGTGCTCACCTCCATGATATATGATCGCTGAAGACAAATGGGTACATAAGCAAATGTGGTGAAGAAAGCTGATGGTACCCGGCTATCAAAAGATACAGCGTCTGGGGTCTTAAAGGCTTGAAGATAAACAAGCGGCCATCAAGCTCAGAAGCAACAAAGCCCACATGGAAGGACACCAGCCTGTGCGATCATGAGGTGTCGAAGGGATCAGGTAACAGGTATCATCAGAACAAAAAATCTTACCATAGTGAATGAGGGGGGCTGCAGAGTGGAGACCCAAAGTCCATTTGTAGGCCACTGGAGATCCCCTTGCAGAGGGGTCTTGGGGAGGAGACGAGCCAGTCAGGGTGCAACGTAGCAATGATGAAAAATACAACTTTCCTCTAGTTCCTAAATGCTTCCCCCCCCCCTCCTCCCACTATCATGGTCCGAATTCTACCTTGCAAGTCTGGTTAGACCAGAGGATGTACACTGGTACATATAGGAACTGGAAACACAGGGAATCCAGGGAGGATGATCCCTTCAGGACTAGTGGTGAGAGGGGCGATGCTCAGAGTGTAGAGGGAGAGTGGGTTGGAAAGGGGGAACCGATTGCAAGGATCTACATGTGACCTCCTCCCTGGGGGACGAATAACAGAAAAGTGGGTGAAGGGAGACGTTGGACAGGGCAAGATATGACAAAATAATAATTTATAAATTATCAAGGGCTCATGCGGGAGTGGGGAGTGGGGAGGGAGGGGAAAAATAAGGAGCTGATGCCAGGGGCTTAAGTGGAGAGCAAATGTTCTGAGAATGATAAGGGCAATGAATGTACAAATGTGCTTTACACAATTGATGTATGTATGGATTGTGATAAGAGTTGTATGAGCCCCTAATAAAATGATTAAAAAACAAAAAAGAAAGTACTTAGTGACATCCATGATGAAATTGGCAAGACCTTTCTCTATTAACTAAAATAATAGAAGATTACGGGTCTGTTATATTTTAATAGCATAATATACTTGCTGTTATTTTTAAAACTATGCTAAAGTTTAAATCACCTGTCTACTCTTATTAGTATGTCTTAAAATCATACATACGTAGAGGGACGTTGTATCTGAACCAGATATTTTTCTGCATGGAGAAAGTATCACTGGTGGAGCTTTTTGAATTATCCAAAGCCCCCAAATATGCTCAAATGGATCTCCTCTATAGCAAATTGGATATATTTGTACCTCTTTTGGAGACGCTTTCCCATGGTAACTAATAGAAATGTGTCATATCACTCTGACAATATCTGAAAAAGAATTTTGTCAAACAGAATTTTGCCCAGGCTCCTGGAAACACATTCCCATACTGCGTTTGTTTTTCCTGCACTGTCACACATACGGCATTACTGCTCCAGTGGCCCCCTTTCCTTGGAGCCTCGTATCTCTGCTACCCTCAACCTTTCGTCTCATCTGAACCAGCCATTGTAAAATGTTTCTGGAAAAATGAAAAGATTATGAAAATTTCCCAGGAACTTTTTGAACTTCCCTCGAAGATATTTAAATATTTGTCAAGTGAAAAGTATGTGACTATAAACAAATAGTCAGGTTTCCATAAGGGGAATAATAGCACTAGTGTCGAGTGCACACCTTAGAAGAATCAACCATTTATGATCAAATGGGCAGCATTTACCCAAGGACAAAGTGCAGCAGGGGCAGGAAAGGAGAAACAGGAAGTCCATGGAGGAAGTGGGGTAAATGATGTTACATTGTAATCAATGATATGAAATAAAATGGGTATGAAATTGTTGATTGGAGCACTGCCGATTTTCTGTGACCCTTACTCAAGTCACAATGAAAAGTTTGTTTGGGGGTTTTTTGCTTCCTCATTTGTTCCATTTTACCTGGCTTCATTCGTATCATCTTTATGGCAAAACAATTTCTAAAGAAGCCACTGTGAAATGGAGAGTTTGGGGTTTTCTGACAAAACCCACTTTGCCTCTTCCTGTCCTCCTCCCGCATAATCATTAAACTCGAGCACCAGGCACCAAACTCATTGCCACAGAGTGCATTCCAACTCCTAGCAGCCCTGCGGCCAAGGTAGCACTGCCCCTGTGGATTCCCAAGACACTAACTCTTCTTGGGTAGAAAGCTTCACTTTGCTCCGGCAGAGTGGCTACCTTGGGATTAACAGTCAACACATAACCACTCTGCCACCAGGCGCAGAGAAGACTTTCTAAAAAGTCACAGCATAGCTTCTAAGTGCTGGCTCCAGCATTAAGAATAGGATTTGTTCTCATCCTTTGGGTCCAGTGTTCTTTGTACATCTTCCCCTCTATATCCAGAAAGCTTTAAAGCAGTGTCTAAAAAGCTCAAGTTTAATGGGGGGGTGGTGGGAGCGTGTGGGGGAGGGACTACATGCCTTTTCATTGTTGTGAAATGCTAGCATCAAAGTTTAATAACACGTGTTTTTAAAACTTAGCCATAAGAAAGTGCCACTTAATGTAGACTCAAAAATGGAAAAATTTCAAACTAGTCTCTCCCTATTTGCTCCATAAGAAATAAACTCAGACATGATAGTGGAAATAAACTCAGACAATAAACAAGAAATAAACTCAAGACATTATTTCTCCATAAGTAATAAACTCAGACAAGAGGAAAGTAAAAGGATATAGAGGAAAGAGCTAGGAGGCAAAGGGCATTTATAGAGGCCTAAATAAAGGCATGTACATATGTAAATGTATTTATATATGAAGATGTGCATATATTTATAGGTTTAGTATTAAGTACTATGTGCATATATTTATAGGTTTAGTATTAAGGTAGCAAATGGACATTGGGCCTCCACTCAAGTACTCCCTCAATGCAAGAATACTTTGTTCTATAAACTGGCATAATGCTCACTTTCCTGACATGCTCACTGAAGACAAAGCAGGTGCATAAGCAAATGTGGTGAAGAAAGCTGACGGTGCCCGGCTATCAAAAGTTTTAGCGTCTGGGGTCTTAAAGGCTTGACGGTAAACAAGCAGTCATCTAGCTCAGAAGCAACAAAGCCCACATGGAAGAAGCACATCAGCCTGTGCAATCACGAGGTGTCGAAAGGTTCACGTATAGGCATCATCAGAACAAAAAGTCATATCATTGTGAATGAGAGAGAGTGCAGAGTGGAGATCCAAAGCTCATCTGTAGGCAATTGGACATCCCCTTCTGGAAGGGTCATGGGGAGAAGGCAAGCCAGTCAAGGTGCAGTGTAGCAACAATGAAACATACAACTTTCCTCTAGTTCCTAAATGCTTCCTCCCCACCCACTATCATGATCCCAATTCTACCTTACAAATCTGGCTAGACCAGAGGATGTACACTGTACAGACAGGAACTGGAAACACAGGGATTCCAGGGTGGATGATCCCTTCAGGACCAGTGGTGGCAGTGGCAATACCTGGAGGGTGAAAGGAGGGTGGGGTAGAAAGGGGGAACCGATTACAAGGATCTACATATGACCTCCTACCTGGGGGACCGACAACAGAAACGTGGGTGAAGGGAGACTCCGGGCAGTGTAAGATATGACAAAATAATAATTTATAAATTATCAAGGGTTCGTGAGGGAGGGGGAAGCGGGAAGGGAGGGGGAAAAGTGAGGAACTGATGCCAGGGGCTTAAGTGGAGAGCAAATGTTTTGAGAATGATGAGGGCAATGAATGTACAAATGTGCTTTACACAATTGATGTATGTGTGGATTGTGTAAGAGTTGTATGAGCCCCCAATAAAATGATTGTTTTTAAAAGAAACAAACTCGGGAAGAAAGCAGCATGGCTCTAGCTCCTTCCTCAAGTATTTGCTTTTCGATGCAAAGCCAGTTCCCTCCTGGCCATATCAGTTGCCACATCCTGTTTTGCTATGTATCTAAAACTCCCAAGTTCAAGGGCTTCACCTTCTCTAAGCTCTTCTCACTTGGACCTTGCCAAGATCTACTCCTCCTTTGAAAAACAGCATCCAGTTATTGTAACAAACAAGTACGGCTTGGAACAAATAAGTATGTCTAGGGCTTCTTAGTCTGTTTCTAACAGGGAATGGAAGGAATGCTACCAACCTTGATAAAAAGTAAATCAAAATAGTGGTTTTGTTTTAATCACTTTTTCCTAGAGTGAAAGTGAGGCTTGCCAGTTTTCTATTTTGCAGTAATTGTGTGTCTTGTTTTCTTTAAAGGTATCTGTGGAATATCACGTACTTTGAAAAATGATACTGGTCCTCAAAAGCATGTTAATGGCAGTTGATGACTTTTAGTGCCATTGAGTTGATTCTAATTTATAAAAACAGTAGAGAATTGAATAGAACTGCCCCTTTGGGTTTCCAAGACTTGAAATGTTTATAAGCTCACTATGTCTACAAGGGCTCCTTAGTAGAAGACTGGTGGTGTATAAATTTGTAGAAGCTTGTGATTTCACAGCTGAAAGACCAAAGACCAATTTCATAAAGCCAGCCTAGGCAGGAAAGAGACAGATAAGCAGAAAATTGGAAAAAAAAAAACTACAGAAATTAGTGATCTAAGTCTAATACCAATAGTTTTCTGTAATGCACACTCAATATCTCAAATGATCATGACTGATGCCAATGACCAGAGCTGGAAGTTACCTAAAGTAAAACAACCTAAAGAGTGGAAAGCAGTCAGATACCAACTCACACCAATGAGGGCAACATGGAAAATAAGACAGTAAAGGCCAAAGAACAGGCAGCCTAAGATCCCAGAAATAGCCCCACTTAGTAAATTATTATGTAGATTTCTCTTCTCTGGACCAAGTTTACAACTCTCTGCCATCTAGTTGAGTACTATGCACAATGACCCAAAGGGCAGGGTAGGACTGCTCCAGTGGGGTTCCAATACTTTAATCCTTTACAGGAGTAGAAAATCTCATCTTCCTCCCAAGGAGTGGCTGAGGGCTTCGAACTGCTGACCTTGAGGTTCACAGTCCAACATATAACTCACTATGTTAGGGCTCAAAGAATACTGAAAGTACCATGGACTGCCAAAAGAACAAACAGATCTGTCTCGAAGATGTATAGCCAGAATGTTCCCTAGAAGCAAGGATGGCAAGACTACGAATCACACACTTTGGACATATTCAAGACAGACCGATCCCTAGAGGGCATCAAGTTTGCTAAGGTGGAGGGGTAGTGAAAAAGAAGAAGGCCTTCAATGAGATGGATTGACCCAGTGGCTGTAGCAATGGGCTCAAAGATAACAAAAATTGTGAGGATGGTGCAGGACTGGGCAGTGTTGCGTTCTGTTGAACACAGGGTCACTGTGAATGGAAATGACTTGATAGTACCTAACATAAACAACAGACCAAATTTGTGCCCAGGAAAGTCATGGGGTCTGTGGGACCGATCTACATACTTTCTTATCTAGACATTCAAAGGACTGTCTAAAATGAATTCAAAGAGTTATGGGAAAATGTCAACAATAAAACCATTGCCATTGAGTCTATTCTAACAGCAACCCTACAGCACAGAGTAGAATTGTCCCATGGAGTTCCCAAGGCTATAAATCTTGATGGAAGCAGACTGCCGCACCTTTCTCCCACTGAGCAGCTGGTGGAATCAAACCATGGATCTCTGAGATAGCAGCCAAGTGCTTAACCACTGTGCCGCCACCAGAGAAAAAGAATTGGATTTGGAGCATCAATTATGAAACCAGTCATCCAGAATTTCAATTGTTTTCAGTTCATGGGTCTCAATTTTCATTTAAAAACAAAAACAGGGAGACTGGAGGCAGAAGGCCGGAGAAAGTGGAGTCCTTGGTCAAGTGGGAAAGGGGCAAGCATTAGCAGCAGAGTGAGCATGAAGGTACCAGACGGCTCAACTTCCACTCTGCACCAACCTCAACACCATCAGTATGCACAATGTTTGGCATCTCTCTACTGCCACCCAGTTGATGCTGATTCACAGCCACCCTTTAAGACAGGGTAAAACTGCTCTTGTGAGTTTCAAAGAGTAACTCCTATAGGGAGTTCTTTCTCTTAGCATCTCTCCCATAGGGTGCATTGTAAAGCAAGCGTATGCTTTCTTTTTCTGGAATTGGTGAGATAAAATGAAACATGAATTAGGGCAAAGTTGGTACTTGTATCTGTTCTGTCTCCAATGACTATCCATATAAACTCACAAGTTAACCAAATTTGATATGCTCATCAGTAAATGGATTTATCCGGGCTCAAACTCAGATTTTTTTTTTTCATTTTCTCTCTGATTAATTTATTTAAGCACAGTGCCAGGCACTCAGTCAGTCAATGGATGTTCCCGTTCTTCCTTCCCCAGGTCTTTGTTATCTATAAGTCTCTGGGGAAATCATTACTCTCTTTAGGCCTTAATTTCCCCGCATATAAAATGAGAATGATGCCTTACAGTTATGTGCATTCAATAACAGATGTAAAAGCTCTGAACACCAAAGCGGGCAACACAAAACTTAAAGAAAACCATTGTTTTGCGCTTGACAAATATAGGCACCTTCCACTTTATCCCTGTTGTTAGGTGTTCCGACTCATAGACCCAAGATCAACAGAAGGAAACAGTGTTGGGCCTTCCTCATCCTTTCAGTTGCTGTTAGAAGGCACTGTTGCAACCACTATGTCAATCTTTAAGTCTTCCTCTTTTTCGCTGACCCTCCACATTCTATCTCTAATGGATCGGAAAACACCAGCAAGTTTAATGACTACTAAAGCAACAAACACCTACCCGAAGGATCTTTTCCATCATGCCTCTAATATATATAGCCAGCTTGCTCAGATTCCAAAAGTTCAAGGTCTTACTATCACACCTTAATCTTTAAAAATACATATATATCCAGGTAAGGGGAAACGAGGCTACAAAGGAAACAGGAGCAAAAGGATAGAATAAAATGACTTGCCCAAGGTCAAAACACCGGGGCAGAAATTAAAACCCTGATTTGACAGCAGCCAAGGCCACGTCTCCTCTAGCCCCAGAAGCTACAAGCTTGCCCCTTCCGGGCCCTCGGGAAGCAGTCTGGGGGCGCGGGCCGGAGCCCTAGCTGACTTCGGCGCCCCCTCGGGCCTCCTCCGTACACACCCACCGCGCCCCTGCACCTCGCCCACAGCCGAGCCAACCTCTTCCAACACTCGCGCTGGATCCCAGGCCCGCCCCGCTCCCACGAAGACCCCTGAAGCCGGGACCCCCCCCACACACACACACTCAAAACCCCAAAAGGTTAAGTTTCCCACACGGTAGAGCCCCGCCCGCGTTCTCTGCCACGTCTGTGGCCTCACGCACTATGGCACTCCGGAGCCGGGCTCCCGCCGCCGCTGACCCCGCCGCCGAGGCTGCCGGGGCCGGGGCCTCTCAGCCGCCCAGTCCCAGCCTTCCCAGGGCAGCGCGAGATCCGCCCGCGGCCCCGACGGTGAGCCCCGAGAATTCCGCGGACTTCCTCCGGGAGCTCCGCCCCCCGCCGCAACCCCGGGAAGGGCCCACCGCCGGAGCTGACGGACGGCTCGTGCGGCCAATCGGAAGCCCGCCCGGAGGGGGCGCGGCCACCCACCAGCGGACCACGCCCCATTCGGGCTCTCCCAGTGGCGGAGGAGGCGAGTAGAAACTTTCCCAGAGTTCCTTTGAGCTCCTTGGGTCCCCGCGGAGGGGCTGCGGCCGGGATGGGGGTCTGGGCTGGGTGAAAAACGGACGGTGCCGGGAAAGGCACGGGGTCCCTGTAATTGAGAAGGGACCCCGACCGGTTCGTGCTGAGAAGTGTACTCCCTGGGGTGGCGCACGGGTGGGGACGAAGAACTGCCGCGGCACCTTTCATTCTTTGCTTCCACCAATGTCTGTGCAGACAATTGGCACAGGAAGGAACATTCGTGGGCTTTGCAGGGAGGGGGGTGGGCGGAGGGAACACAACTAAATTATAGTCTGAGGCTCGCACAAGCCCCTGGCCTCTGGATCTTGACTTCCTTTTCTGGAAACAGAATCACAATAACCCTTCCAATCGTAGCGGTTTTGAGGGTGAAAGCAGATAGACGTAGGCACATTGAAAGCCGCGAGCCGTTTAAAACAGGGGGTCGCTGAATGGACTGGAGGACGGAGAGTTTGGGTGCTCTGTTCGGTGTTTGCTCGGCACCCAGCTACTGCAGCGTGCAGGGCCCCGAGGGGGGGGGTGCCCACCACCCTCCCAGATGTCTGTCCGACGATTTTATTTCTTCCTTGTCTAGCCCACACCACTGTTACCTGGTGTGTTTAACCCAAAGGAATCCGACTTAAGGACATTAGACACCCGAGTACACGCCCTTCATTGTCTTAGACCCTCTCCGTTAGCGCGATTCTGTATAAATACTCACTGTATATAAATAATCACTTGCTATATTAGACCAGCAATTCACAACGAATTTTTAGAACACCCGTTCTCATCCCTTGGTAGGAGTCTCCCGTGTTAGGAAATAGCGCTTTCCTCGATCACTTGAGGCAGAAGACGGGTCAAGTGGGGAGAGGGGCCCCTCCCGTGGGGCCTGGCTACTCTGGGGAACAGAATCCGGACAGCAGCCGGCTGGCAGGGCAGCACCTGGCGAGGCTCCAGGGGGAGTCCTCGGTTGTGTCAGAGAAGAAATCACGTGCAGGAAGCGGAAACCAGGCTTGCGAATGAGCGAGTGTCTCCGCAAGAAGCCGCGACTTCAGCCGTGTCTCAGCTGGAATAACACCCGCGGCGAATAGCCCTTACTCGGCTGGCCTCCCACTAGCTCCGTTTGCAGAGGCTTGGTGCAGGTGAGAGAGAATCCAGTCTCCAGCGGCCACCCTCGGTCGGGTCGGGAAGCTGAAGCGAGGTCGCTGTACGCCCCCTTCCCCAACCCCTACTCCCACCCTGGTGTTGCTATGGCCACGCCCCGGAGTCGCCAGGCGGCTACAGCTGCAGTCGAGCAGGGCCCTAGGCAGCTCTGCAGGCTGGTACTGGAAGGGCAGCTGCGTACCCTGCAGGAGGAGCTGCAGAGGATGGGAGGTCCAGCTGTGCGGTGCCTGGGGCCAGCAGGGGACACCCTTCTGCACTGCGCCGCCCGCCAAGGGCATCTGGACATCCTGGCCTATCTGGTTGAGGTCTGGGAGATGGACATCGAGGCCACCAACCGAGACTACAAGCGACCTCTGCACGAAGCAGCCTCCCAGGGCCATCGAGACTGTGTGTGCTATCTGTTGGGCAGGGGAGCAGCCGTCGACTGCCTGAAGAAAGCGGACTGGTAGGTGGTGTGCTTTCCAGAAAGGCCGTTCATAAAACCATAGGTTTTCAGGTACTCGTATGCCATCCCCTTCCATGCCATTAACCAACAATCCACTGTCAGCAAGTGTATTCCCACTTTTAGCGGCCCTAATACAGGGCCTGAGAGTACATCTTTAAGGAAGCAGACAGACTGCCTTTCCCCTCTAGAGCACCTGGCCAGAACGCTATTAGGGGTCTGGCATCTAACCAGTGACCCTATAGGATAGGGTACAGGATAGGGTAGAACTGTACAAGTAGGTTTCCAAGACTGCAGCTCTCTGAGGGAGGAGAAAGCCTCCTCTTTCTCCTGTGGAGGACTTAATGGTTTCAAACTGCTGACCTTGGGGTTAGCAGCCCAACCTATAACCACTATGCCACCAGGGCTTGTTCTCTACGCCATAGCTTTCCTTGTTCAGTGGCAGGATTGATCATCTTGCCCTGTGGTGACATTACCACTCAGCAACTGGCATTATTTCTATTCCTGTGATAGTAACTGTTTGTTCTGGGCAACCATTTCCTTTTATGTAGCAGAGAACATAGCAGATAGACATAATCAAACGATGAATTCTGTGTACTACATAGCGTATGAATTCCAGGATGCGGTGCTGCTCTGGGAACATCTAGCTAAATTACTGCCTTGCCAGGTGCATTTTTGAAGGAACCACATTGGGTTATGCTTTGGGCCAGTCCACACTCCTGGAAACACCCAGAGGCAGTTCTGCCCTGTCCTTTAGGGTCACGATGGGTCAGAATTGACTCCATGGCAGTGAGTTGCATTTTTTAAACTTTTAATGTTGAAGTAGTGAGTAGATTTGGTCAGTGATGCCCTTCCCCTTTGTGACTGTTGAATGCCCTTGAGCCTGCTCTGACTCCTAGCAACCCCTACGCACAACAGAATGAAACACTGCCTGGGCCTGGGCCTGGGCCATCCTCACAATGGTTATGTTTCAGTCCAGTGTTACAGCCAGTGTGTCCACACATCTTGTGAAGGCTCTTCCTCTTTGTCACTGACTGTCTACTTTGCCCAGCATGAGATCTTCCAGGGACTGGTGTTTCCTGATCACATGCTCGGGATACATGAGACAAAGTCTCACCTTCCTCATTGCAAAGGAGCATTCTGGTTGTCTTTCTAAAAGAGAATTGGCAGCCCCTGGCATATTTAATATTCTTCGCCAACACCGTAGTGCAAAGGCATCATTTGGTCTTCAATCTTCCTTATTCCTCGTCCAGTGTTTGCAAGAAGATGAAGTGATTGGAAATGCCGTGGCTTAAGGCGGGCACACTGTAGTCCTCAAAGAAACATTTGTGCATAACTTCCACCACCAAACAAGATACTCCAGTGCACCAGCACCAAAAACCAACTGCAATTTGCTCGCTAGATGGACGTTATTTTCAGTGCTGTCAGGCTCCTTAGAGGTTTTGAGCCCCTTGAGGTCCATAACACAATGGAGTTCCTGCTGCAAGTATTCCTGGCCTGACATAACAAAAACCGCTGGAGGCAGCCACTTGGGTGGGGATGTCGATGTATTTCTGTTTTCAGAGTTACCATTTGGCCCATAGAAAATAACTGCAACTAAACATAAAAATGAATTTTCTTGTGCTGCTGGTAAATTTGTTGAAAGGCGGTTCCAAGAAACACTATCTCACATACTCCTTGAAGAAATGGTGTGGGGTGGTGTCATCTGACCTCCTCTGATTTCACAGTGTGTGGGGGGTGGGGTGGGGGGGTGTCCATCACTATCAGCATCAACTCAAGACCAATTCCTATGAAACTGAGGTCACAATGCCTCCACCCTCCAACCGTCACCAAGTCTGATACCAATTATTCCTCCCATGGTACTCCCTACTTCTCTGCAGTAGCCACAAAGAACTCACAGGCAAGACTCATGATGCTGGAGTATATGGAAGTTAACAGGTTACAAGTCAGGATCCGCTATGCTCAAGATACAGTTCTTCAGTTAGGAGAGTGTCAGCATGGCCCCTGCCCTGCTCTGGCAAGTGTTGCAAAGCTCTTTTAGTTCTGTCAAAGTACTCACCTCTACTCCACTAGCAAATCTTTTGCCTGAAGACACTCGGCTTTCTTGCAAGTCCACTGTACCACCTCCTGGTGCTGCTGCCACTGCTACTGCTTCTCTGCCACCCCTTCTAGCTCATGCTATCTTTGATGGCATAGAGCTCTGTTTTCTGGAACTAGGAGATTCAATGCAGGGATCTGGGGTCACACTCCTCTTCTGTCTCTGTTTTCTTAATAGTTGTGAGCTCTCCCCCTCCACTTCCAAGATGCCTCACTTTAAATCTAGCAGGATGGCAAAATTGGCTGATCGCCACATATGCCTTCCATATACCTCATTTGCATGGTCCCAACCTACCAGGGTGCCATGGGCCTCATTCACATTATTAGCAAGCTCTCCAATCCCTTTGGTGAGTCACAAGTACCTCCTATGTACATAGCCCTACCTAATCATGTGATGGAAGTTACAAAGACTCTGGCTAGAAGAGCCATGTCAAGCAATTCATAGCACTGCACTCCTCAAAATAGTTCTATTTTGAAAAAGAAATTCATTAAGAGAAACAATATTCATTTCTGGGGGTATTGTCATAGTGATTCATTTTGCTTATCCCATATTCTTGTTTTTATAAAGTACCTTCTTCAGTTTTTCCAATTATCTTTCCTTCTTCAAGATCCACTGTCTCTGTGAAGCCCTTCCCAAGGATTCTAGCCCTCATATATCTTGGTTTCTCCATGGTGCATGTGGTTTTTGCACTCAACTATCAGAGTTCTGGTGGTGTAGTGGGTTACGTGTTAGGCTACTAACCACAAGGTAGGTGGTTCAAACCCACCAGTTGAACCACAGGAGAAAGATGAGACTTGGTGCTCCTGTAAACATTCACAACCTCAGAAACGCACGAGTCAGTTTTACTCCACCTTATGGGTAGGTTGGTGACAGTGAGCTTGGGCCAACCTAATGATTTGGCAGTTCAAAGACCATGCATAGTTGCAGGGACTTAAACTTCAATTAGCATCGAGAGAAGTGTTCTTTCTATTCTCCACTTTGATGAGTAGTGACTGGGGTCTTAAAAGCTTGTAAGTGGCCATGTAAGGTGCTACTATTGGCCTCTTCTCACCAAGAGCAAAGAGGGTTGAAGAAAGTCCAACATGCATGGAAACAATGGTCGAAGGACCCCGAGATCAGAACTAGATAGTGCCAAGCTCCCATTGCTGACCCCTGGATACAGTGGAGGGAAGATGTACAGCAACATTCAATATATTATGAAATACCAGGTTTACTGGTCTGAGAGAAACTGGTGAAGCCCCTGAGAATATAGTCCTTTAAGCCTGAAATAGAACTCATCCCCAGTGCTCAACTTTCAGCCGGTGGGAAACTGAGGACTGGGAAGAGGATGTATGTGGACAAATTCTCTAGTCTCATAATTAAGAAGCCTAGAAGGCCGGGATTCTGGAGGAGGGAGGACTTCACATGTGTGAGTTGGAGATTAATCCCAGTCATATTCTCCTAATTAAAAAGCATTCCCCACAATAGCACCCCCCCCCACATAATAGTAGTATTTTAATGGTACCTATTACACACACATGGCTGATCTCTATGCAGCCAGAGGCCATCTGTGCATAAGAGCAGACATGTTGCTATTGCTCTCCCTGCTCTAGAGGTAGTTGGACTCCCCTCCACCTGCCTCCAGTGCTCGTATTAGGCTTCTCCCCCAATGAGCCCAGAGCTGTCTGGGGTAAGACACTGCCCACCTTATTATGTATGTGATTGACTGTGATTGATAAGGTTTGCTAGCTCCAAAACTATATATACCTGTTGGAGAATACATATCCTTTCTCTCTCTCTCTCTCTCTCTCTCTCTCTCTCTCTCTCTCTCTCTCGCTCGTTCCTGGCTTCATGGAAGAAGTGAGCCCCCTAAATTCTTTGTCTGTCTCTATTCTTTCCCTTCAATTTCACAACTGCTCCATAGGACCGTCTCCGTTGTGGGCTGGCCCCACATCAGCCAAACAAACGATAGGCCTGGAGGGTGAACAGTCATACCAAGGTAAGGAAGTACACCTGCTTGAAACAATCTGTCATACGAGATGAAAAGGACACGTGTGCAGGGATAAGACTCAGAAGGCAGGAAGGGACAGGAAAGAAGGATGGACAGAAGTGGTTGTAGGGGCAGTGAATCATTTAAAGTGGCTCTTCTAGCCAACGTCTCTAACTCCCCCCAAATGACCTTTCCTGCCTGGGTCTGCTAAAAGGATGGGGAAGGTATTGATAGGGTTCACCGGTGAGTCATTGTGAACAGGATACCCAGGAGGGCCATCCTGCTGTTTTATAAGAAGCAGGAAGAGGGATCTCATTACCACTAAGAGCCAGGAGTGGAGTGCATCCTCTGGAGCTGAGGATCCCTGCACAGTGAACCTCCTGGATCCAGGAGACAGCGATACCATCAGAGGAGCAGCCACAGGACCAGGAGGCAGAACATGGAACAGAGGCATGGACTTCCCAACTCACAAAGCAAATAAAGCTGAGTGCTTTTGTGCAGGAGGCTGGCGTGTGAAGTGGGTGCCTCTGGGCACTAAATTCAGGATGCTGGGTTTGCTGACCCACGGAGCTTGAGCCGAATGCCTTAGGATTGAGCCTCATAGCAGAGTGGCATGCCCATTGGGCATTTGTTAGCAGCCTTGACAGAGCTTGGTAACATGTTTTGATAAACTCTGAGCATTCCTCACTGGCATTACAATTTTACAACTTTCTTAATAAGCTCCTTAATCATGACTCTTATCTGTGAGTTCTGTGTAGCCATCACAGTGGATATTAGAACCTAGAAATAAATTATAGAAAATGAATAAGTCAGTGGAAGGCTATCTACTCCCGTAAAGATTTCAAGTCTTGGAAACCGTAGGAGCAATCCTCTTCTGTCCTACATAAGCTTGGCATAAGTCAGAATTGACTCAGTGACAGTGAGTTTAGTTTTTTTGAATACCTAGTAAGTGATTCTCTCCCCCCCCCCCCCCATCCTTGGTAGCCATCAAAGAATGTTGCTTTGTGTGTATAAACTTGTTCTTGACTTTCTGTAAAAATGGTGTCATACATTGTTTGACCTTTGTGATTGATTTACTTCCCTCAGCATAACATCCTCTAGATTCATCCAGGTTTTTGGATGTTTTGCAGACGGACCATTATCCTCTATCATTCCATCGTCCACTGCTGCATGTGTGTTCCACATTGTGTCCGTCCCCCCTCCCCGTTGATGGACACATAGTTTATTTCCATCTTGTTGCTATTGTAAATAATGCTACCGTGAACATGAGGGTGCTCACCTGCTCTGTTATAACTCCTCTTCAGTCCAATTTAATTAATAACTGGATATTGATTGAAGTGAATAGGAAAATTCAGCAGAGTGCCTCGTACAAATGTCATTCAGGCTAAGTACCTGTTGCTTTTATTACTTTTCTCTCCAACTCAGTGTTCTGCCAGGAGCTAGGTCAGAGGCAGGTTTGCCTCTTGAGTACTCCACTCCCATGGGTACACATACATCACCATCACTTTCCCCTGGTTATTTCCCCCTGGCTCCTCACAGCAGGCAGATCCGTTGTTAGAGCGGTTTTCACGCTTCCCACGCCTGCTTCCTCTAGGTGTTCTTCGTGCCAAATCTGTCTCTTTTTCTAAACACTTGGCCGCTCACTTCATCTGTCTGAGACACCCCTCCCTGCCTCCGCTCACCTGACGGCTTCTTTGAATTGGCTTCAGGACTCCTCTAATGATGGCGTGCACAAGAAATAATATCGGGGTGATCCAAGACCTTGTGGAACGTGGCGCCAATCCACTCCTGAAGAACAAAGACGGCTGGAACAGCTTCCACATTGCCAGCCGGGAAGGAGACCCTTTGATCCTGCAGTACTTGCTGTCTGTTTCCCCAACTGCCTGGAAGACAGAGAGCAGAATTCTAAGAACTCCGCTGCACACTGCAGGTATGTATGGCCCCCAACTCTGCAGGGATGCAGGCCCACACGTGCCCCATGTTTCCCCCTGCACTGCAGAGCACCAGCGAGGTCAAGTCACTATTTGGGGGGACTCCCCATCCCCACCTCCCCTTTATTTGGAACAATAAAGGGCAGGGACTGAGTTGTTTTGTGATATTTGAACAGATAGGAGTGTTTCTAAAGTTAATGTAATGTGGCTCTCTGCGTGCTGCTTCTTTCTTGTGCTAATTAACTTTTCAAATATAGTTCACTTAGCCTCCCTAATTGGATGATAAGCTGGTTCGGTCCCTTACTGAGTCTTTGAGTTTAGGCAAGGAATTCAGTCTTTCTCTTGAGCAAGTTACCTCATCAGCAAAACCATGACAGTATTGATGCCCATGGTATTAGCATAATGCTTGACACATAGTTAGTACAGAATGACTGGCCATTGGTATTTGCTTCATCCTCAGCATCACAGTATTACTGCCAAGACTAGGAGGAAACTATACTACGTTATATCCTCAGCAACACCTCCCCAGAACTCGTCCTGTAAATAAATACATCAGAAAACCCACTGCCATCAAGTCAGTTCTAACACAGAGTGACCCTATAAGGCAGAGTAGAACTATTCCTTTGGATTTCCAAGACTGTAAATCTTTATGAAAGTAGAAAGCCTCTGAAGTTAAACAAGCAGCCCTCTAGCAGGGAAGCAAATAAGCCCACATGGAAGAAGCACACCGGCCTGTGTGATCATGAGGTGTCGACAGGATCAGGTATAAAAAGATCCAAACATATATTGTGTCAAGCACATCTGTACATATGTTGCCATTGTCATTTTCAAAATATTTTCTTTCTACTTGAACCCTTGGTATCAGCTCCTCTTTTTTACCTTTCCTCCCCCAGCCTCCCTCCCCCATGAACCCTTGATAATTTTTTTTTTCATGTCTTACACCGACTGCTGTCTCCCTCCACCCACTTCTCTGTTGTTCGCCCCCATGGGAGGAGGTTGTAAGTAGATCATTGTGATCTGTCCCCGCTTGTCCCCCCACCCACCCCCCTTACCCTCCTAGTATCGCTACTCTCCTTATGGGTCCTGAGGAGTTTACCTGTCCTGGATTCTTTGTGTTGCAAGCTCTTATCTGTACCAGTGTACATGTTCTGGTCTAGCCAGATTTGTAAAGTAGAATTGGGATATATGTATGGATTGTGATAAGAACTGTAAGAGCTCCCAATAAAATAAAATAAATCTAAAACAAACAGTTATATTGATGTGACAGAGGTGGGTTGAAGTTGAGACCCAAAACCCATCTGTAGGCAATTGAACATCACCCACACAAAGGTTGCAAGGGAGGGACAATCCAACAGGGTGTAGTATAGCACCGATGAAACACATCATTCCTTTAGTTCCTGAATGCTTCCTCTCCCCCGCCCCACCCCACCCCCACTACCAGGACCCAGTTCTACCTTACAAATCCGGCTACACCACAGTACGCACATTGGTACAGATAAGAGCTCTTGACACAGGGAATTCAGGACAGATAAAACCCTCAGGAACACTAGTGGGAATAGCAATATCATGAGGGTAGGGAGATGAGGGGGTCAGAGAAAGGGGGAACCCATCACAAGGTTGGATATATAGGCACCCCCCAATGAGGGGGATGAATAACAGGAATGTGGATGAAGAGAGACAACAGACTGTAAGACACAAAATAACAACAATAATATGTAATTGATCAAAGGGTAAAAAGAGCTGATAACAAGGGCTCAAGTAGAAAGAGTTTTGGAAATGTTGATGGCAACATATGTTCAAGTGTGCTTAATACAAGTAAATGATGGATTGTCATAAGATTTGTAAGAGTCCCCCAATAAAATGATTAATTAAAAAAAATAAAATATCCATCAAATAATTCCAATAATTGAAAGAAAGGGAAAAAAAGAGAGAGAAAGCCTCATCTTTCTCCCTTGGAGCAGCTGATGGGTTTGAACTGCTGACCTTTCAGTTAGCAGCCCAAATCAGTATCACTCACTCATTACCGCCAAGTCAATTCCAACTCACAGTGACCCTGTTGAACAGAATAGAACTGCCCCGGTGAGTTTCTGAAGCTGTCAATCAATATCTGTACCTAAGGAGCCCTGGTGGTACGGTGGTTCAATCCTCAGAAGTGAACTTAACGGTCAGTGGATTGAACCTAACAGACATGCATAGGAGAAAGATGTCGCGATCTTTCATAAAGATTACAGCCCTGGGAATCCAGGATGGATGAGCCCTATAGGACCAGTGGTGTGAGTGGCAAAACAGGGAGGGTAAAGGGAGAATGGGTAGGAAGGAGGGAACCGATTACATGGAACTGTGTGTGACCTCCTCCCTGGGGGACAGACAACCGAAAAGTGGATGAAGGGAGATGTCGGACAGGGCAAGATATGACAAAATACCCATTTATAAACTATCAAGGGCTCATGCGGGAGGGGGGAGCGGGGAGGGAGGGGAAAAATGAGGACCTAATGTCGGGGGTTTAAATGGAAAGAAAATGTTTTGAGAAACGATGTACAAATGCGCTTTACACAATTGATGTGTGCATGGATTGGGATAACAGTTGTATGAGCCCCTAATAAAATGTTAAAAAAGAGAAAATAAAATAAAATAAAATAAAAAGATGAACAAAGGAAAAAAAAAAAGGATTACAGCCCTGAGCCCCGTGGGGTAGTTTCAGTCGGTCATGTAGGGCCACTATGCGTCAGAATCAACATGGTGACACACAGCAAGTGATCATCTCAAATTGGGAGTTCCGTTTTCATTGTTCGAAATAGTTTTCCTTAACTCTGAATCCTTTACTTCTAGATCGTTTTTAATTTTAAAAAATCAAAATTGCTGTGACAAGATATTCATTAGGGATATAGCCAAACACTTTGAGGGAATGAGCCATTGGGCTTGAGGGCTTGGGACCTGAGTCTCAGTGACCAGTAGGTCAATTAGCATAACACACTCCACAAAGACAATGTTTTACTCAGTAGCCGCTGAGATCTTAAGTGCTTGGGAGCTGCCATCTAAGACACAACTATTGGTCTCTTCCTGGAACAAAGAAAATAAAAGGTTCAAGGAGACAAGTAGTTCATAGGGCTAATAGACCGCAAAACGGCAGCCCAAGCACTACCCTGACACCAGAACTCCAAGTTACTACTACGGACTACTCTGATCAGGATCACGATAGAGCGGTGGTTCCCAAACTGTGGGTCACGACCCCTTTGGGCATCGAACAACCCTTTCACAGGGGTCGCCTGATTCATAGCAGTAGCAAAATGATAGTAATGAAGTAGCAACGAAAATAATTTTATGATTCGGGGTCACCACAGCATGAGTAACTGTATTAAAGGACTCTCCTGTAAACCATAGCCAGAAGAGTGGGGACCCAGGGGACAAGAACATCTTATGTTGTGCTAAAAAGCTCTAATTCCCAACTCTTTTCTTCCAGCAATGCATGGATGTTTAGAGGCAGTAAAGGTGCTTCTTAAGAGGTAAGACAAAACAAAACAGACACACAGCAAATTGGGGGGGAAACTGCTAAATATGACAAAGAGTTAATATTAAAAAAACTCAGATTGTTAAGAAAGGCGTTAGAACTTCCAAAAGAACAAGGAACTAAGCTCAAGGAATATAAAGTAATAAACATAGAGGGGGGTTAATGTCAAAATCATCCATTTATTGGTTAATTAAACAAATATTCATGTATTCATTCAGTGTCAACTATGAACTAAGCATTGTGCCAGACTCAATCCTACAACAGAAATGTGACATCCATGGTTTCTACCCGCATGAAACTCGCAGCACCTCACACTGACACTGTAATGACACATGTCTTATCAGTCTGGTGAGTGCTACAAGGAATGCCATGAGACCTATAGGAGCCAAGAGGACCCAACTTGGCCTCAGAGGAAGGAATATCAGTGCCAGTAATATTTAGGCTATTACCTGAAGGAGGAATATAAAGTCGGTAGCTGAACATGAGAGGCCGGCCCACGCCTCCAGGGACCCAGCTGGCCTGGTGCGAGTCCCTGTCCGGGACCCTGGCCCAGCCCCCAGATTGGAGGAGCCCGGAGTCCACCCTAGGAGCCCTGCACAGCGGGGCGGTGGCTGTAGTCAGGGGGGTCCATGCTTGTGATTCTTGATGAAAAGTGAAGGCACAGATTCATAATGAAAAGGAGCCCCCACCGGCCACTGATTCTCAAGAGACGGAGACTGCCCCTTCCTGTTCAGTATGCCCAGGTGAAATATCAGAGGACAAACCTAAGCGGTGCTCTGCCCAACAGGAGTCCCGGCCAGCACAGGCCTCCCAGGAAGTGGCAGAGTTTAGCTCTGAACCACCCCACCATGCCCAACACCCAAGTGGTGGCCCTCCCCAACAATGCCAACAGCCAGAGCATCATCACGGCACTGACCGCCATAGGAAAAGAGAGTGGCAACAGTGGGCCCAACAAGTTCATCCTCATCAGTGCGGGGGGAGCCCCCACTCACCCGCCAGAACCCCCGCTTCCAAACCAAGCCAGCAGTGACACCAAGAGGGCGGAAGTAGTCACCGAGACCCTGGGACCAAAGCCTACAACCAGGGATGTGAATCTCCCTAGGCTCCCTGGCGCCCTTCCCAGGCCCAGACGGGAGAGCTGTGGTATGTGACCTTCAAGGCAAAGGGGTGAGGAGCCCCACCTTTGCTCTCTGGCGGCAAGGTCTGCTGCCAGGCCTGTTGACTCGGTACAGCCTGTGCCAAGTGCCAGACTGGTCCTCCTCCAGGAGCAGTGAGCCACAGCCTATGGACACCACTGAAAGGGTTGTCGTAATTTAGTATTTCTGTGGTTGCCCTTATTTTGGAAAGGGGTGTGTTAGTTCTGTTTCTCCTTTCCCTTGACCCTATAAGGAAGTAGAAATCTTGTTCTTTATTGTTAAATCATTTTATTGGGGGCTCATACAGCTGTTATCACAATCCATACATCCATCCATTGTGTCAAGCACATTTGTACATTTGTTGCCCTCATCATTCTCAAAACATATTCTTTCTAGGAAGTAAAACTCTTAATGAAGGAGAAAAAATGAAGCAGACCAAGAAAACGAGACTTTTCTTGGGCAGATGCTCAAATAACTCTTTTGTAAGGTTGCCTTGCCCGATCTCAAAGCTGCGGTGTGGCTCAGATTAAATTGAGTTCTCCTGAAAAGAAAGAAAATGAGAGGCCGAGGAATAATTCAGCGTCTGTAAATGCTTTAAGCCAGGGAAACCCACAGAACATCAGAGAAACTAAGAAAAGCACAATATGTGCTTAAGAATCAACAGTGAAATGGAGAAAGGTGTGAGGTGAGGCTGTAGAGGAAGGCCTACTTTAGATCCTGTAGGACTCTGTAGACAGCTGAAGGAATCTAGATGTTATGCTAAGCAATGCAGATGCCACTGGAGGGCGTTGAGCAGGGGTGAAATAATAAATTTGCATTTTTCAAAGTGCCTCTGGCTGCAAAACAGAACAGATTGAACAAGGGTGGGAGCTGTGAAAGGCCGCTGCAGGAAAGCAGGAGAGTGGTAAGCGTAGCTGGGCTGAGAAGGGGAATGATATAAAGAATCAGGAGGGCTAGGTGAATCACTTGATAAAGGGGGTGAGAAAGAGAGAGAAGTCCAGGATGACTTTCAGGGGTCTACTTATACAGCTGGTCTGTGCTACTGGTGCCGTGTCCTAAGATATAGGGTGGAAAGAGTTGGAGGAGCAGGTTTGGGCGAAGACGATGATACACTCCTTCTTGGAAATGGTAACTCACATGCCCATGGCACATCCAAGTAATGATGTCAAGTAGGCAGTTGGGAACCGAGATCTGATGCCAAAAGGGGAAGTATGGGCTGAGATGGAGCCCCTGGGTGGTGCCAGGGTTAAGCACTTGACTGTGCCTCAAAGGGATGGTGGTTCAAAGCCTCCCAGTGGAACCTTGGAAAGGCAGGCCTGGTGATCTCTTCTGACTGGTCACAGCCTTGAAACGCCTATGGGCACAGTTCTATGTGTACGTGAGTCGGAATCGACGTGGCAGTAACTGACAATACCATGGTCTGAGATACGAGACCGTGGAACCCATCCACATCAAGATGTTGAGGAAGCCATAGAAATGGATGAGACATCTAGTGAGAGGAGAGTCTAACCGAGTGCCGGAAAAGCGTTGCTTCTGTGTGGGGTTTTCCTGCTGCACATTAGCATGTACCCGATTGTCTTGGGGTCCTCAAACTACGACCCGCGGGCCACATGCGGCCCACCAAGGACATTTATCTGACCCGCCGGGTGTTTTTGCCCTGTTTGTTTTTTTACTTCAAAATAAGATATATGCAGTGTGCATAGGAATTTGTTCCTAGTTGTGTTTTTTTTTAAATTATAGTCTGGCCCTCCAGGGACAGTGAACTGGCCCCCTGTTTAAAAAGTTTGAGGAACCCTGTACAGATTTTAAAACATACATTCATTCATTCATTCATTCATTCATTCCTGAACCTTTCTCGAGACCCTCCTATGTGTTAGGGCCTAGATAATAAACAAAACAAACAGCCTTTTCCCTGATGGAGTCTATGGACTAGTATGGAAGACAAGTGTAGACAAACATTCCACAAATCAATATATTAATTACACCTAGTGGTGATGTGACAAAGGAAACGTGCAAATGCTTTGAGAAAGCAGAGGCCCTGATTTAGACTGAGGAGCGAGGCAAGATCTGTGTGAAAGTCCTTCTGAAAGTCACTCAAGGTAGGGCCTGAAAGATGAGTTAGAGTTATAGCCAAGTAACTCCTGGAGGAATGAGGTCCCACCCAGAGGAGATTAGCAAGTGCGAAGGCAGTGACGTTGGCAGCTGGAGGATCAAGCAGCTGGAACAAGTGAGGCTCAAGGCAAAGGGAAGGTATGTGAGAGGAGTCTAGAGGGGGAACAGCTCATAGAATTCTGTGCCTTGTAGATCATGTGACAGGTTTTAGCTTTTGCCCTTTGTGCAGCGGGAAGCAGGTAAAGGTTTTAAGCAAGAGAATGACCTCATTCAAATTACACTGTGAAAAAAAAATTACAGATGAAAAGATTACTCTCTCTACTATGGAGAAGATTATCCAGACAGTTGTTGAGATGAAACAAACAGACAGGAGGCTGTTGCTTATTGATGCGGCTGTTTACTTGTTCTAAAAGGGTGAAAGTGGAGCTGAAGAGAAAGATACAGGGATTTGTTGTTGTTGTTGTTGTTGTTTATTTTCCTGTAGGATACAAGTTTTTAAAAGATTTTGTATGTAGAACTGACAGATTTGGGGACTAGATTGATTATGGGAAGAATGATAGCAAGACTGGCCTCAAGGCTCTGGCATGTGAAACTGGGGACATGAATGTGTCATTTGATAAATGAGATGAAAATTTCTCCATAACAGACCATGGAGGCCACAAGGCAAGCCTCAATATATTTTTAAAAAAATCACATTAATACAAATACCTTCTCTGAGCTGAATGCTATAAAGCAAAAAAAAATTGTTTTTAATTTTAATAATGCTATAAAGCTAGAAATCAGTAACAGAAAGAATACGGAAAAATAAGTTTATAGAAACTAAATCACACCTTACTTAAAAATATTGGGTAATAGAGGAAACTCAAAAGGAAACATTTTAAATTCCTAGAATCGACCAAGAATGAAAACACAATATACCAGCACCCTTGGGACACAGTAAAACCAATGATCAGAGAAGAATTTAGAGCAATAAGCATCCATATCAGAAAGGGATACATCAATATCTGAACCCTACAACTTGAAAAAAATCCACCCTCTAAATGCATGCCATTGAGCCCATTTGACTCATAATGACCCTATAGGACACACTGGAACCGCCTCTTTGGGTTTCTAAGGCTACATGTCTTTACAGGAGCAGGGAACCCCATCTGTTCCCCATGGAGCATCTGTGGGGGTCGAACTGCTGATCTTGTGGTTAGCAGCTCAACACATAACCCACTGCACCACTACGGCTCCCAGAACAAACAGAAGAGAAGCTGCCAAAGAAGTCCACAGTTACCAGGGGGAAAAGTAAAAATAAAGTAATAAAAGGAAGAAAAACTAGAAAACAAAACAACATTAGAAGCCGAGTCTTGGAGAGGGTTAGCTAAATTGACAGGCCATGGCAAAATGTACAGGGGAAAAAATCCAAATAAAATGAGGTGGGTGACATCACAACAGAACCAAGTGAGGTTTGAAAGGACCATAACAAAAGACTATGAAAACTCAAAATCTAAAAACCTAGAAGAAATACACAGAATTCTGGAAACATACTATCGCTCTAAAATGACATCTATAGAGGTCTGTAGATGTCATAATGACATAATGGATGTATGTATGGATTGTGATAAGAATTGTACGAGCCCCCAATAAAATGATTTTTTTTAAAAGAGAAAGAAATAGACATCTATAGAAATGTTGAACATCTATAGAAATTTTTAACAGACTCTTAAAAAAAATTAAAGGTATCAAAACAAACAAACAAAAAAATTCCCAATGACAAAAATAAAGAGCTCAGCCGAGACCATGTCATTAGAGAATTCTGCAAACATTTATGAAGACTTTATACCACCTCTAATAAACGATTCCAGCACTTGAAAAAGAATCTCCCCAAATTCTAGGAAGCCAGGTGAAGACAACACTGGAAAAGAAAATTGGAGTATTTTCCATGGCTATGATGTAAAGATCCTCAACAGTATTCTAGCCAACAGAAGTCAACAGTGTACAAAAAATATAATACATTATGATCACGTGGGATTCGTACCAGGAATGTATGGGTTGTTCAACATTAGAAAATTAGTGAATGTAATTCGCCATATAAATAAAAATAAAGACTGATGTGATCATCTCAATAGCCACAGAAAAGATATTTGATAAAATCCAACAGCCTTTTCTGATAAAAAAACTCTCAGCAAAATAGGAATAGAAGGTAAATCCTCAGCCAAAGTAAAGCCATACATGCAAAATGAACAGCCAACATTATTCTCAACAGAGAAGGATTGAGAGCATTCCCCTCATAGTACAGGAACAAGACAAGGATGCCCTTTATTACCACGCCTGTTCAATGTTGTGCTGCAACTTCTAGTTGGAACAGTAAGACAAGAAAGGGGGTGTGTGATTCAAACTGGAAAGGAAGAAGTAAAACTATCCTTATTTGCAGACGACATGATCTCAGAGACTCCGTAGGGAAGTTACTGGAACTAAGCGAAGGATTCAGCAAAGTGACAGGGTTCAAGATCAACACAAAAGCCAGTTGCGTTCTTCCACACTAACAAGGACAACTGAAAAATAAATCAAGTAATCAATACCATTTTCCATAGCCCCCTAAAGGAAAAAGTATCTAAAATCAACGTAACCACAGAACGTAAGACTTATACAGGGAAAACCATAACTCGCTACTGGAAGGAACTAGAAGACATTTACATAAACAGGTAAACAGTTCATGCTCATAGATTAGAGGGCCTAACATTGTGAAAACTTCAATACTCCCAAAAATGATCTGTAGATAGAATCTAATCCTGATTTGTATCCCAATAGCATTCTTAAATGAAATGAAAAAATTAATCTTCTATATGGAAAGACAGGAGGCCCCGAATAGCGCAAGCAATATTAAAGAACAACAACGTAGGAGGCCTCTGATTTCCCCGTCTCAAAACATACTATATGTCCATGTTAATCAAAACAGCCTACTAGTACCAATGGAAGAGAATTCCGAGTCCAGAAGTGAACCCATCTAGCTGATCTTTGACAAGGGGTCGACGATCAGTCAATGAGGAAGAAACAGCCTCTGTAATAAATGGCACTAACAAAACTGGACATCTCTATGAAGAAAACATCATCTCATTACTACGTTAGCAAGCTAGACTGTTACATGCCAAACAGCATGTATGAGGGGGCTTCAAACTCTTGTGGAAAATCCCGTTATCTTTTAATTCTAGAAGAGAAAGAATAGTGGAAGGAAGTAATGAAAGCGGAAGGGCCCCCAGCAGGTAAGGACACTCCTTAGGGCTCCCTTCTTAGGGCATGTCACCATCTCCTGATAGGCTATTCTAGATTTATTAGCATCCGTGTAAAATCCTTCCTCTTTTGCCTCACCAATATAAACAATAACTCTTTTGGGTCTATCAGAGGGCAATTATCTCCAGTTAATAACCATGATGTCCATTAGTAGCTAGGGAGATAGTAAAGTGTTTATAATATAGCACACCCAGCAAGCCCTCTCCCAAGGACCAGGGCTATAGTTAATGTGCTGTGAGGATGGCTCCCAAGGAGTTCAGGTGGTTTAGTGGTTATGAGTTGGGCTGTGATGTCCATAGTTGGTAGTTCAAAACCACCAGCAGGTCCACAGGAAAAAGATGGGGTTTTCTATCCCCATAAACAGTTACAGGCTTGGAAACCCATAGGGGTCTCTGTGAGTCAGCATTGACAATGACAGTGGTTTTTTGTTTGGGTTTGTTTGGGTTTTTGAGGAGGCTCTAGGAAATTTACAAAAAGTGATGGGTCACACTAAATGAAGTAGATATTCCAGATCTACCATGACAATGGCAGGAGTAGGCAAGGGGCTAAGAGAAGAATATGCTAAAGTAGACACTTTGAATAAGCCGGGAAAATGGAAATGGAATACAAAGAAAAAAAGAGAGTGTTGACACATCGTAAAAATATATAACCATTGCCATACAAGTTGTGTAGAAATTTAAATTTAAACTTCCACCTAAAACATAATTAATTATTTTAATTTAATTAATTTTTTCTTTTCTTTTCTTTTTAATGACAAAGAGAAGGTTCAAAGAAGACCAGATTTTTCTGGGAAATATAACATATGCTTGGAGAGCGAGGGCTAAGCTCAGACACTGAGACGGGGGAGAGGGAGCAAGCTCCTGATTTTCACAGATCATTTGTAAAGCTCGTAACCCACTTACTTGCAGGTGAGCAAAAGTCCACTGGCCTGAAGTGGTGACTGTTCTCAGCTCTGTTGTTTTGGGTTTGGGCTCCAGGTGCCAGTATGAACCCGACTGCAGAGACAAGTGTGGCGTTACACCCTTTATGGATGCAATTCAGTGTGGCCACATCAATGTAGCGAGGCTGCTCCTTGAAAGCCACAAGGTATCTTTCTTATCTTATTCCTTTGGTCGCTCCTGTAAATGTTATATTGTAGAAGAAGCGGTAAGCATATGAGTAATCCAGTCCTGGGGTTAAAACCCACCTCTGCCAGTTCCTTCTGTGGACGCCTTGATCATGCTAAGCGTGGGGGTGCCCATCTGTAAAATGAAGATAAATGATGTCTTCAGGGGTTTATTATACGAATTGTTTGCCAATTGCCATGAAGTTAATTCTGACTCAAGGTTGATGGAATGAGAACTGAGCCAAAATGCGGGTATCAAATAACAGGCTTTATTGGGAAGTGCACCTGCTGGGCTACCTCAGAACAGGAAGAGAACAGACAAAGAAATCACAAACAGATATACTTGGGGCGGGGTGGGGTGGGGGTGGGGGGAGCGTTGTGACCAGGATTGGGAGAGATTTGTCTGTGTTCTCCTGATTGGCAACTTTGAATGAAGAAAGTGACTTGGCCTCTTATGTGCACGAAAGGCTTTGGTGGGAGAGGGAAGGTGGGGAGTTGGGGTGGAGAGTGTGAGCCAAAAACATGGGAAGCAAACGTTTATAATATCAATGGTGACCCCATGTGTGTCAGAGTATAACTGTTCTCCATCGGGTTTCAATGGATGGTCTTTTCAAGAGCAGATCACTAGATCTGAAGTGCCTCTGGATGGACTTGAACCTTCAACCTGTCAGTTAGCCCCTATATGCATTAGCCATTTGCACCACTCAGGGACTCCATTATACCTACTAAAAAAAACTCCATTGCCACTTGATTCTAAATCATAGCAACCCTCTATAGGGTTTCTAAGACCGTAAAACTTTGTGGGAGCAGACAGCCTCATCTTTCTCCCTAGGAGCAGCAGGTGGGTTTGAACTGTCAACTTTGATATTAGCAGCCCAACTCCTGGCTTACAGCCACCACCAGAGTTCCTCGGGGATTCCATGATAGGGATTAAATAATTTAATACATATAAAGCAGTAAACAAAGTAAATATTCCATATATAGTGGTTGTTTAGAGGGACCCCGGTGGCATAATGGTTACAGGTTTGGCTGCTAAACTCAAGGTCAGCAGTTCAAAACCACTACCCACACCTTGGGAGAAAGATGGGGCTTTATACTTTTATAAAGAGTTACAGTCTTGGAAACCCTGTCCTGTAGGGTGGCAGTGAGTCAGAATCAGCTCGATGGCAGTGAGCTGGGTATGGTTTGGTGTAGCCATTTTATGGTTGTCGTAAGTTGTCCCTGCTGACTGTCCTTTTAGCACGCAGTCAAGGTTAGTAAATCTATGCCATTTGGGGGTGAGGGAGCAGTATAAGAAAATCCTTTAAAATCTGGCTGGAGGATACAGGAAGGGGAAGAGGTAAGGGGACAGTGGGGAGCTGATAGCAAGGATGACTGTATGACCCCATTTGTGTTCGTCTGGGTGGACTAGAGAAACAAATCCATGGACACACCTATGTGTATAAGAAAGAGGTTTATATACAAGAGCAATTGAACATGGAGAAAACATCCCAGCCCAGTCCAGATCAACTCCAAAAGTCCGATATTAGTTCATATGTCTGATATCAATCTATAAAGTCCTCTTCAGACTCACAAAACACATGCAATGACGCTAAATGCAGGACGATCACAAGCCAGTGGGTGGAACGTCTTGTGGATCCAGTGGTGTTATAAGCATCTCAGCACTGGCAGGAGTCTCTCTGTGGCTTCTCAGCAAATCTTTGGATACAGTGTCATTAGAAACATCTCAGCGCTAGCAGGGGTCTCTCTGTGGCTTTTCCGGCTTCCGAGGTCTGGTTGCATCCATGTGGCTTGTCTTCTGCAATGTTTCCCAGGGAGTGGCAGAGAGAGAGAGAGGTGTCTTCCACCTCTAAGGAGAAAGTACCAGATTTCCCAGAATTCTCAGGAGAAGGCCATGCCCACAGAAGTCTCAATAGCTATCTCCAGATTGACAGGCTAGACTCCACCCCTACACTCTTAATCCTTACATTGACACCAGATTAGGTGACTGCCATACCATTGAGAGGAGCGGATAACAGAATTGTAGGTGAATGGATATACTGGATGGGGCAAAATAAAGCCAAAAAACCCACACAAACAATAAAAAACGAATAATAAGGGCTCCTGGGGGGTAGCGTGGGGGATGGAGGAGGTAAAGGGGAGCTGATAGCAAATTGTTCAAGAAGAAAGAAAATATTTGGGAACTGATGGTGGTAACAATTGTATGATTATGCTTGATCTAATTGAATGAAGGAATGATATAATATCTGTAAGAGCTCTCAAAAAATGATTAATAATTTTAAAATCTGACAAAAGCTATGGATTCTCTACCGAGAAAAACTACTTAGATAACAAAGGTTTTGCCAAAATGTTCAAAGGTTCGTGGACACAGGTTTTTTACTTATCTTTCTTTACGACCACTCCTCACTCTACCAGGCTTGCGCTTTGGCCCAGGATGCTCTAGGTGCCCAGGCTGTGCATAGGGCAGCGGTCACTGGGCAGAATGAAACCATCCGATTCTTGGTCTCTGATCTTGGCGTTGATGTAGATACGAGAGCAACATCAACCCACCTCACAGCTCTTCACTGTGCAGCTAAGGTTTGTTTATTTTACAACTACGTCTTGCCTCCTTAGACTTAGTTAGAGATGGATTCTCTGTAGCTCTGGTTTCTCTGGTTCCATCTCTGTGCAATGGAGTCCTGGTGGTGGTGTGGGTTACTTGTTAGGCTGCTGACCACAAGGTAAGCTGTTTGAATCTGCCCGCCACTCCATGGGAGAAAGATGAGGCTTTCTACTCCCATAAAGAGTCACCTTCTTGAAACCCACGGGGGCAGTTCTGCTCTGCCCTGCAGGGTGGCTATAACGTCAGAATTTACTCCACAGCAGTGGAGTTTGGTTTTGGTTTGGTGTAGAAATTGCCCTTAATACACTTCAGAAATAGCCATGATTCTGAGACCCTGTATCCCTTTCAATAAAACACTGACCTTATTTGTTTCTAGGGAAAAATTGGAGGAAGGGGGAGTCTTTACTTCGCAATTTTACACAATGCCTGAGCTGTATGTTCTTCTACATCTGCTTTTTTTTTTCCTTTGCTGCAGGAATAATGTCATTTGAAGCCACAATGATCCATGTTATGAAATTCTTAGCTTTCTTATCCCTGCTGCTTTCTAAGAGTGCTTGGTGTCAGTTCTGACGCATAGCAACCCTCTGTAGGATGGGACAAAACACGGAGAAAGCTTCACAATTGTTCTTATGTTGCAGCCACTGTGCCAATCCATCCTCGAGGGCTGTCTAATTTTTTTGTTGTCCCTCTGCTTTACCAAGCAGGATGCCTTTCTCTAGGGACTGCTCTCTCCTGGTAATGTCTCCAAAGTAAGTGAGATGAAGTCTCACCGTCCTTGCCTCTAAGGCGCATTCTGGCTATACTTCTTCCAAAACAGATGTAGTTGTTCTTTTGGCAGCCCATGGTACATTTAATATTCTTCTTCGGCACCATAGTCCAAATGCATCGGTATTTCCTCAGTCTTTCTTATTCAGTGTCCCACTTTCACATGCATGAGGCAATTGAAAATACTTTGGTCAGCCACACCTTAGTCTTCAAAATAACATCCCTGGTTTTCCAAACGTTAAAGAAGTCTTGTGCAGCAGACTTTCCCAATGCAGTGCATTGTTTGATCTCTTGACTGCCGTTTCTCTGAGCACTGACAGTGGATCCAAGCAAGATGAAATCCTTGACAACTTCAATCTCTTCTCTATTTACCATGATGTTACCAACTGGTCCAGTTATAAGGATGTTTGCTAGGATCTCTTTCACCGGGGCAGGAGAATTGCACTTATTGGGTTCTCTAATGTATACTTATTTAAGCCAGACTCCCTACTATCGAGTCAATTCCAACTTACAGTGACCCTATGGGACATAGTACAACTGTTCCTTAGGGTTTCTGAGACTACAAATCTGTACTGATGCAGAAAGCCTCATATTTCTCCTGCAAAACTTCTGGTGGGTTTGAACTGCCAACCTTGTGATTAACAGCCCAGTGTTGAACCTACTGCCCTACCAGGATTCCTTTAAAATATCTTTTAAATGCAAAATTTTTTTACTAGAAAGGCAGCTCTCTGCAACCTCCTGTTTTAAATGCTACACATTTTTGTGGCTTATCTTTTTATGTTATGTATTGTTTATCTGCTTTTATTTTTCTAGCAACAGAATAACTTTTCTGATGAATAATATTATCCTTATTTTCCCCCTTATGAGCAAATGTATAGATTTATAAGATGGGACTCAGACTGATCTGTGGTCACATGGAGGAAACCACAGAAAGACTGACCCAGTAACCTTGATTTTACTTACACCACATGCTAGTGAACTAACTTGCTTAGTAAAAGTTATAAATTACTCATAAATTATAATGCTAGCTGTAACAAGAATGCCACTTATGAGAAAATGCCATCATTTTCTACTCCACCTTTCTTAAAAGTTTGAGCAAACTGTCTTGTTTTTGTGTATATTATTATCTCTGCAGGTCTATCTAGATAAGATAGGCTGGATAAACAATCTGGGGGAGAAAACAACAGGACCGACAGTTCCAGGGGGACATAGGAGAAGGGGAGGTGGGGGAAAGGAACTGGTGTTAACAAACCCAGGGACAAGGGAACAACAAGTGATCTAAAATCGGTGG
>NW_022111377.1:8494490-8499784 GCF_000313985.2 Echinops telfairi
GAAAGCAAATGTTTTGAGATTGATGAGGGTAACGAATGTACAAATGTGCTTTATACAACTGATGTATGTATGGATTGTGATGAGTTGTACGAGTCCCCAGTAAAATGATTTTTTTTTTTAAGTTTGAGCAAAGATTATAAAGGTACTCCTAGGGAATTTTGGAACGGTGTGTTCTGCATATATCATAAGATATACGTGCCTTATAATGATGGAAACTTCATTGGTCAATTGTTTGCCATATAAAACTGATCATCTGTGGCTTCCTAATTAAGTCACCCAACTCTTTATTTAATGATTTGTTATGGAATTTGAGATCGATACAGTAAGTTTCCTTCAAATACAAAACTTCAGTTTTTAAAGTACTTTGTATGCATTTGCCAGCCACTTCAAGGGAGAAAGACAGGCTTTCTCTTCCCAACAAAAGATCCATTCTAGAGACCTCAGGGCCATCCTGTTCTGTTCTGTCCTGTAGGGTTGCTCTGAGGAGGAACGACTCGATGGCTCTGTGTGTGTGTGTGTGTGTGTGAACATGCATTCGTTTTTATGTTTTAAACTTTGCTTTTGTCCTCATCACAGTGATGACAAATTTATTTCCAACACTCAGGAAGGACATACAAGCACAGTTCAGACTCTCTTATCTTTGGGCGCTGATATCAACTCTAAGGACAAAAGGCATCGATCAGGTGAGACTTATTTTTGCCTCTGCCTTGAGAACTATTAGTAAATTAAATACCAACAACACATGGGCTTGCATATCAAAACCGTTGGCTTTAATATTCTTCTTCTAGTAGTTCAGCAGCATTCCCTCTGTTTCCAAAGCGATAGACCTATTGCTATCACCATCTCAGTAGTGATGACTAAGGAGCACGGGGCTGCCATCCATAAGGTGAGCAGTTCGAAACCAGCAGCTGCTCTACAGGAGAAACACACAGGGCTTTCTGCTCCCATAAATAGTTGCAGTCACGGAATCTCACGGGGGCAGTTCTGCCTCGTCCTGCAGGACTCCTCTCAGTCGGCATCCACTCCGTGGCAGTGCACTCGAGTTTTGTTTGAATGATGGCTACTCCTCATTTCTCCTAGTTTTCTGACAGTTGTTATTCTAATCTTATATCAAAAGATACTGTACATGTAACATCTATGTGAGCATTTTCTTTGTTGATCCATGATGTACCAGCCATCTAGGTACTTTATAGATTTATTCAACACACGTTGTCCACTTTGGTATATATTTAGAACCTATGGTCCATATAATTTTTTTCATGCAATATTTTATTTTTTATTGATTTTTAAAATAATTTTATTGGAGGCTTGTACAACTCTTTTTTTCGTATAATTTTTTTTAATTGAGGACTCAGAATCAATTTTTCAGACCTAGAGTTTAGAATAAAGCCTCTAGGAATAATAAAATCCTCTTTGAGCCAGTGGCCATTTTACAAATGACCTTTCTGATGCTTCAGAGGCTCACCGATTATTAATTCCTCGCTTAGAGCTGGCAAGGGCAGCTCGGAACTCCAGGGAGGGACACAAGACCTTATCCTAGACTCTGGGTCTTAGGCCCAGGGATCATCTCAGTGCCCAGAGATCCTCAGCACTAAATTCCACACACTGATTGGGAAAATTTGGCTGACGTTTTCCTTTCTGTCACATCATTATTATTCATGGGGATCATATTTTTTACCCACAAAGAGAATTCACAAAACTCTGAGAAAACACAACAAGACATGTAAAGCGTGTTTTAATCGCACACAGGAATGAGCATGAGGAAAAGCAGTGTCCTGTTTCTCACTCACTTGCTTTGTTTCAGATGTTTCCTAAAGTTCCTCCCACTTGGTTTCATAACCTTTAAAAACATTCTCAAGCCAACCCAGTTAAAAAGCCAAATTATATTTTTGGTCCAGTATAGGCAATGGCACGGGGATGAACTATGGAAATACAAAAGCTGTAGAGCCAAAAGAAACAATATCTTTATAAAGAGTAATCAATGTCTCACAAGTCCCTCCTTTGGGAGGGAGCCTGCTCTCAGTTCACGTGTGTTATATCTTCTCTCAGCTCTGCATCTGGCCTGTGCAGGCCAGCACTTGCCTTGCATTCTGTTCCTCCTGCAATCTGGACTAAAGGATTCACCAGACATCACGGGCAGCCTGGCTCAGCAATTCACCAAGAGAGCAGACATCCTTCAGTGTTTTGAGCAAACAGGAACGACATAAGAATGTTTCTAAAATAAAGCAATAAACTTCATGGAAAATATAAATAAATCTGTTCTGCTTCCTACATGCCCAGTGTCTTCCAGTTCATCCTTCACCCTCCCTCCCTCCTGTGCTCGCCCCTTCAGTTGGGACTTCCCCAGATCACTAAGAGGACTGCTATCAGGACTCGGGGTCAGGAGACCAGATTCCTAGTGATATGGGTGACCTATTATGAAATTCTAAGCAGGAGCATCATCTTTCCGTAGTCTGTATTTCATATGCTTTATGTGTAAATATAAATTTATATGTAAATAGATACAGTTTACTTAGTCAATCTCTGAAATCCTTAAAGGAGCATGTAACATGAACCTCTATTACTATCTATACTTTCTATGTGCATGACAGGTCTTATAATAAATATCATATGAAAGGCAATAACAATCATATTAAATATCTAACGAGTTACTGTCAACGTAAAACAGAACCCATAATTGTTATTGTTGTTGTTAGGTACTGCCAAGCTGCTTCCAACCCATAGCAACCTTATGCACAACAGAAGGAAACACTGCCTGGTCCCGCGCCATCCTCACACTGTTCCTATGTTTGAGCTGTTGTTGCAGCCACAGTGTCAATCCATCTCACTGACAGCCTTCCTCTTTTTCGTTGCCCCCACTTGACCAAGCCATGATGTCCTTCTCCAGGGACTGTGCGTCTCCTGACAACATGTCCTAAGTACACGAGACAAAGTCTCACCATCCTTGCCTCTCAGGAGCATTCTGGCCATACTTCTTCCAAGACAGATTTGTTTGTCCTTTCGGAGCCCATGGTAACTTTCAGTCATCTTCCCCAGCACCACAATGCAAACATATCATTTCTTCTTCAGTCTAACTCTCCCCATACTCAGTAGACTTCATTCCTTCTTAGGCTTTCTATGGAAAATCCATTACACTGTTTAACTTTTACCTCCAGGAAGGAAATATCTATAATCTGTTACTCACAAGGAATTAACTATAAGTTTTCTATATTCTAAGCACTGCTCCCTGAGCTATGAAGCTGTAACCTTTCTGTATTTATTACCCTGCATTTATACCTGAGAGATGCAACTAAGATATTATCAAAACTTTTTCACTCCCTGTGTTAGTCTGGGTACACTAGAGAAACAAATCCACAGAAACTCATGTATAAGAAAGAGTTTTATAAAAAGGTTAAGTGCGCATCAAGAAAACATCCCAACCCAGTGCTGCCCAAGTCCAACATTAACCCATTAACCCATATGTCCAACACCAATCCACAGAGTCCTCCTCCATCTCACAAAACAGACTCAATAATGCCGACTGCAGGAGGAAAGCCGAGTCAATGAATGTGTAAGCATCTCAGTGCTGGCAGGGGTCTCCACACGGCTACTCCAGCACCCAGGGCTGCATCAGGGTAGGTCCATGCGGCTTCTCCTTAGGGATGTCTTGCAGGAAGTGAGCCTTGCCAGCTGAAGCAGGGAACTGGATAAGGCAGCTGCATCCTGATCCGACCATCAGAAAGCAAGAAACCCGAGAACATGAAAGGCGAGGCTCACCGAGCCATTATCTCTCGGCCCTTCAATTCCCACATGTGTTTATCAGCCAGGTTGGCACAATAAACTAACTACCTCACTCCCTGAGTTGAAGGATAGAGTCTCATTCTTAAAATCAGCACATTATATTTCCTGCTCTATTTCATCCTTCTATTGAAGACTTTGACCACTAAAGAATTTTATATAATATTTTTATCAGCTTTATTGGCATATAATTGGCAATTCAGTACTTTAATCACTTTGGGAAGAGTTATACAATTATCACCACAATAAGTTTTAGAACATTTTCTTCCTTCTTGGACTCAGTGTGATAAGCTCCCCACTCCCCTACAACTTCCCCTGCTATGGCCCCAAGGAACCATGAATCCAGTAACTGTCTTTATCGAGTTACCTGTCCTGGATTTCATTGACAGGAAAACATTTTTAGGAAACCAACTAGCCACAATAACAGAAAAACCTTAAGTGAAAAGAAATCAGAAAATATTAACACTAGAACACATTTTAAATGGATTAAATGGAAGGTCAAATGATAAGACACTACACCTTAGCCTAACTGCATCTGCAGTAATCTACTTTCCAATGCACGCTGCATGATAGCAAGGCTATTCACTTCCCTGGTCTGTGTTCAGAAGGCAGTCACCAGAGGCTTAATCCACATGCATTCCCCTTTCACATTTTTAAAAACTGAAACAGCTTAAAATAGGTCAAAAGAGAGACCAAAGGATAAGATACTACATTTAACATATTTCTCTGTGCATTTAACATAATGCTCTCTGTGTGATAACGAGGCTATTCACATACCTCAACTATGTCAGAGGGGAGTCACCAGATACTGAATCCATGCGTGGACCTTGCAAATGTATTTGGGGCTTCCACTGTCATCCATAGCCTTCTACAAGCCAGGTGTTCACAATGTAAGCTCTGATACCATTCCTCCCTTTGGATTTGTATTTTATTTCAATCATTGGCTCACACAGGCTGATGTACGACTTATTCTACGGGAACTTAGTTGATGCCTCACTTAGATGGCTGCTTGTTTGAAGACAAGTCTTTAAGACCCCAGATGCTATTACTTTTGATAACCAGGCACCTTCTGGTTTCTTCACCACACTTTGCTATAGCACTCATATCTTCAGTGATCTCATGAAGGTGAGCATCAAGCAGGCCATGTCATAAGAAGTAATTGTTTGATAGACAATTCAGAGGAGGAGACAAAGGCACTGATGGTTCCTGGGGGACACAGGAGAAGGGGAAGTGGGAGAAAGGAAGGAGGGGATAACCAACCCAGGGCCAAGGGAATAATAAGTGAACTAAAATCAATGGAGATAAGGGCATAGGATGCCTAGTGGGGCTTAATCAAGGGCAATGTAGCAGTGAGGAATTACTGAAACCTGAATGAAGGCCGAACATGATAGTGGAACAAGAGGAAAGTAAAAGGAAATAGAGAAAAGAACTAGGAGACAAAGGGTATTTATAGAGGTCTAAATTAGACATGTACATATGTAAATATATTTTTATGTAATGATGGGGAAATAGACCTG
>NW_022111377.1:8501214-8502772 GCF_000313985.2 Echinops telfairi
TTTTTCTTTTAAAGATAATTTCCCTCTGCTTTTAAAGTACAGTTATTAGTCCAAGTCAGTCTTTTAAAACATCCTGTGCATCAGTCACCGGCAAGGGGTGGCCCCTCGGTGAATGCACTGTAGCAAGCACTGACTGCACACCCACCTATTCCCCGTGTTGTGCTCAGCCTGGTAAATAGCAAGAAACACCCGTTCTTCTTATTGATTCCCAGAGGACAGTGAGCCGATTCCTATCTCTGGCAACCAAATAAACGTCCTAGTAGAAACACAACTTGATAATCCAATCCTTCCTGTCTTGTGATCACTCTATCACACACTCTCCTCCTACATCTGCACAGCGCTGAGATGTAATTACCGTTTCCCTGGGGCTAAAAATTATGCCTTTGAGTCAGCGTCCTTCGGGTTTCAGAATGGCCTGTTCATGTGGATATTCATACATGCAAGGGAGACAGAAAGGCCCGTGTGCTGCTGCCAGCTTCTCCTCTCAGCCACACACAAAGCAGCTTTTTAATTTGCAGCGATCGTAAGCAAGGTCAGTTCACATTTGTAGCTTTGCTTCTCCTCTTACCAACTGGCCAGTGATTATGTTATATCAAGTTGCACTTTTGTTTCTGGTAATTCTAGATTGGCTATAGCGTTCTGGTATAAACCCTGGTATTAGATGCTACTGCTGAAGTACTCAAGGAGCTGGTGATGGCAATGACAATGGTAATAACATTACTGTGGCAAAGAGGGTCACACTATCATGATTTCTTACTCATGATAAATATTAATACTATATAGATGTATAAGGTTGCTATAAATTGGCATCAACTCAATGGCGGTAAGTTTGATTTTGGTTTGGTATTTATATGTAAACACATAAATAAGCATATTATATATAAATATATACATAACAAAGAATAGAATCAATTATATTGATTATTAATTATTCTCACACTCATAGTTTAATGACATGTTGATGCTCGTAGAAATTAACCTCACTTTCAAGTTTTCTATAAACTTCATCTTGTGAATTAGATTGGGGTTTCCAGAGCAGATCATCAGTTTTACATTGTCCAAAGGGGTCATCTGGATTTATTTTTCAGAAGACACAGGGTGATCAGGGAGTTTATTATGAGAAAATTTTTAAGAAATTTGAAAATGCACTGGTGAGAAAAAGGCCAGGAAAGTTGGGGTGAGATTACCAGGGCCGGAGCCAGGGAGCCACGGGCGAGACCAGGAGGTCTCATTTCCCCTCGCGAGTAACAAGGGCGGTCTCATCCCATCCACCCAACAAGGAGCTCGCCCTGCTCTAGCCCCTCAGGCTTCTTTTAGGTCCAAATCCAAAGAACATTGGAAAGGGTCAGCACGTGGGCGCCTCACGGACACCACGACTGCCATTGTGACACGAGGGCAGGACTACTCAGGGAAAGGAGCAGAGAGATGGAAATGGGTCCAGAAGTGTATTGACTTATAAGGAGAATATCTCGAGAAACATTAGCTTCACATTTTGATTCTTTCGTCAAAGTTCCTATGATTTTGTAGCAGTCCTTTTTAACTTATCCTTATCCCTAAA
>NW_022111377.1:8504202-8511245 GCF_000313985.2 Echinops telfairi
AGGACTTCTTAGGTCCTAACATATAATGCCAAATAGACTGATAAAGTAATTCACAGGACGAAAAGGGACAAGGAATACAAAATTAAAAATAAATTACAAAACCCAGGCAGAAGACAAATGAGAGCACTATGTGAAAATCTGATGCTGGACTCTTCCCAGTGCTATTTGTACTTTGGACAGGTTGTCAGGAAGGACCGTTCCCTGGGAAAAGGCTGTCAAGTGGAGGGTCGGGGGAAAAGAGCAAGACTTCCAATGAGATGAGATGGATGGACACAGCGGCTGTAACAATGGGCTCAAGCACGACTGTGAGGATGGTGCAGTGGTCCCTCGGCCACTGTAAGTCAGAGCTGACTCCATGACACCCATGTCAGAGTCACTCACATAATGCAGGGGAAGCCATCACTGAATTTAATTTAACCCGTGCCGTTATTAGGATTCGCCAGCAGGTGGCAGGCCAGAAAATGTTCTCTCTTTTTTTTTCTTTTTCCTGAATTATGGAAAATGCCGGCAAAACCCATATTTTTCCTCTTAATCTTTTAAAACACATATAAGTGAAATGATGCTGAACATGTTCTTACAAAGTTTGTAAGCTTTGTTTTTAATGGATCATCAAATGATTGTTCCTATGCATTCATGTTGTCATTTGGGGAGATTTTGTTTGTTTGTGTGTTTGTTTGTTTGCTTGTTTGTTTAGGGGGCATTAAAAGATAAAGATATAGACTAGCAAAGCTTCATCAGACTGCCGAAAACAAGGACAAGGCGGATGAAGATCGAAAAAAGACTGTTGAGTTTGCCAGCCACAAGATTAGGGGCTAAGTCTATTTAAGACGTAATAAATGTTTTCTTTAAAAATAATAATAAGAAAAGACCAATGGGGCCCAAGATCATGGCCTTTAGCTGCCCTTCAGATCTGGAAATGAGCTGACTCCCATGTTGAATAATCAGCCATCTAAGATCCAAAGGGAAGCATTTACCCAAGAACAGAAAGTTCAACCTGCTAGGAAAGAGGAAATCCGGGAGAAAGTTGGGTGAGCAGGTGGCACACTTAGGAGATTACAGTGTATAAATTGAAGAAAATATGTATGAATTATCGAATATGAAACTGATTGTCTACTCTGTAAACCTGCTAATTAGCAAGGAAAAGTTATTTGGTTTTTTTTCACGGATCAGAGGCTAAGTGAGCTGGGAGACAACAGATACAGCAAACATATACGCTTTAGGATCCATTGAGTGGGTCAGAAAAGAAATAGGATAGTTGTTTTATAAGAGCAGGTGAAGCCTTAACATGTGATAGTCAGAGGAGTGCAGTGGTGGGTAAGAAGTTGAAGCAGCAAGTAAAGATCTCATTGATCAAGCAAAGTCCTAGAGGAGGATGAGGGAAAGGATCAACCACCCCTGGAGAAGAGAGGGGAATACCGCAGTGCGCTAAGGGGCATTTGGGAGGAGCCCACAGCAAACACTGTGACTGATGTGAAGACTAAGAGCTTTTCCCTTAAGATGGAACAAACAAAACAAAACAAGCACAAAGCATGCCCACTCTCACACTGCTTATTCAACATGATACTGGAAGTTCTAGACAGGGAAATTAGGCACGAAAAAGATGAAACAGAATCCGAATAGGGAAAGGAGAAGCAAAACTATCACACATGACACAATCCTACATATAGGGAACCTCAAAGAATCCACAAGAACAATACTGGAGTTAATGAATTCGGCAAAGTTGCAGGGTATAAGGTGTTAGGCCAGGTTGACTAGAGAAACAAATTCAGTGACACTCATGTATGTGTAAGAAAGAGCTTTATGTCAAGAAGTATCTGTATATCAGGAAAACATCCCAGTTGAGTCCAACTCAAGTCCATAAGTCTGAAACTAGTCCATCAGTCCCTCTTCAGACTCATGCAGCCACATGCAATGATGCAGAATGCAGGATGATCACAGGCCGGTGGGAGAAAAGCCTTGTGGATCCAATGGCGATGGAAGCATCACAGGGCTGGTATAGGTCTCAGCGTGACCCAGCATGGCTTCATGAAAAGTGAAGGCAGAGAGAGGGGGCAGGGAGGTTCCCAGGACCCTCTTTTTGAGAAGGTCATGCCCACAAGAAGGCACCATCAGGCTGTGACCTGATTGACAGGCTAGACTCCACCCCTACACTCCTATGTCTTCAAGTTGACACGGAATTATGTAAATACCACAAAGGTCAACTCAGTTGGGTTGTTATACACCAGCAATGAACAGTCTGATAAAGAAATTAAGAAAGTATTTTAAACAAAAAGAGAAAGAAAACATTACATTTATAATAATATCCAAGGGGGAAAAAATAATATCCAAGGAACAAAATACCCAGGAATAAATTTAACCAGGAAGGTAAAAGACTTGTACACTAGATACTAACACAGTATTGGAAGAAATTTTAAATAACCCAAGTAGATGGAAAGACATCCACATTTATGGATTTGATTAGATGTCAATACTATCCAAAGTGAGCTATAGATTCAACATAGTCCCAATCAAAATCCCAACATCCTTGTTTACAGAAATGGAAAAAACAATCCTAAAGTTTATTAAAATTGAAACAGTTACAAATGGCTAAAAGAATTTTGAAGAAAAACAAAGTGGAAGCAGTCACATTTCCTGATTTTCCAACATACTATCTAGCTATAGTAATCAAAATAGCCAGGTACTGGTATAATAAGCAATATATAGACCAATCAAATATTATTAAGAGTCTAGAAATAAAATAAACCTATACAACTATGGTCTATTGATATTCAACAAGGGTGCTAAGAACATTCAACACGAAAAAGTCTCTTCAGTAAATACTGCTGGGAAAGTTATATTTTCACATTCAAAAGAATAAGCCAGGAGCCAACCCTCACACCACACACCAAAAAAAAGCAAAATAGATTAAGGACCTAAACGTGAAAATCCAAAACATGAGACTCATAGAAGAAATATAAGGGTGTAGCTTGGGCTATATGTGACCCTATATATAATAGAATGGGGTCCGGGTGGGGGCCGGGACAAGAGGAGAAAAGGTTAAAAACAAAAAGAAAGGATAAAGGAGAATAAGGAAAAAGTTTGAGGCAAAGCACACGTCCATATTTCATTTAATGTAAATAGCTTGGAGGGCACAGGATATACTACATTTTCTACACTAATGAATAATAACGTTAATTTTTATTTGACAGTCTTTATATATTTCAAAATGGTTTCAATAAGTCAGAGGCCTATGAAGGAAGTCAAGATCCAAACAGAAAGGGTGGTGTGATTGATATTGAGAATAAAAACCTTCATGCTGGGTTAGCCAGCTAATGCTCATAATCCATTTATCACCTCTGATTTGTATGTCTTAGAAACCATTTTGTCAGAGAAGGCTTTACTTTAGCTAGGGTCAGTTTGTCATGTTGTGGGGAGAGGGAGAAGACCAATCAGTTCCTGCCATATGGTACTCTTCCATGCTCACCCCAAATCAATAGACATTCCTATGATGCTCAGTGAGCCTTAATGGAAACTCAAGTACAGAGATGAGGAGGGAGGCATGTCTGTCTCAAAAAGGTGACTTCGCTTCTGTTGGTGAGTGAACCAGAAGGAGCAATCTGCCACTGGGAAATATGGTTAACATTACTTATATAGACCCCAGTGGGAGAATATGCCTATATTATATTCCTAATCAAGTGCTTTCTCTCCAGAACCTTGGTGACCCAGGTCAAGTCCTATAGACAACCGGGATTTTATCCTTTATCTTTTTGAGGTTCACACCAAAAGGATCTGATTTGGAAACCCCACTAAGCAAATCAGGCTTAGCCTTAAACACATGTGTAGCAGACTAAAGAAACTGAAATACTTCACTGGACCTAAGGCTAAAATGCTCGAGTGAGAAGAAACAGATAACTATTATGCAAAGGTTGTGGATTTGGAAGTCATCAGACTTTGGTTCAAATCTCTTACTTTGAGGGTGTCCAATAATTGGCAATTTAAGACTACCACACATTGGCTATTTTCATACTCTCTTTGCTTTTTTATAACATGCCCAGCTGGCCTGGTTCTGCATCACTGAATAAGTGTTATTGAAAATTCTCCCTATCTACATCCTCATTGCTTGTATAAATAGTGTCTAGTCACTTAGATTTTAATCTGTATAAGTCAACAGCCCATGTATTGTAGCCTAAAAGCTGTCCTATCCATGTATACGCCCTTTTCACAAGAGTATCTTAAATTCTATACCATTGGCAAAATCAATGATACTATTCATAAAATTACCATAGGACCCATGAGGCTTATTTATAATATTCCCCAATAAAACGATAATGCTGTCGCTAAGGTGGACAGAGGACATATGAGGGGGTACCCCACCACCACCAAAACAACAACCAAAATGGAAAAAAGCTCCACTGGGCAGAGCTGTCGCAGTACACACTTTTTCTGCTAGGTGAGCATCAAACAACTTGCTTTGAGTTAGTGCACCCAGTGGCATCACCCAGGAAGGTTCTCTCTGGTCACAGTGAATTTTTTCATAAAAGCAGTTTCACCGGAACCTCGTTTTGTGTGATGGCTGATTTAAGACTACAGTGTGCAGCTGTGAAATTTTGTTTCCTGCTCAGGAAAAAAATGCCACAGAATCTGTTGTGATGTTGAACACAGTTTGCAAGGACAGTACTACGGGAAAACCTCAAGTGTACAAGTGGTTTTCTCATTTCAAAAAATGACATGTGAAATCTCAATTGATGACAAGCCTCGTTCTGGATATCCATCAACTTTGTGAATGGATGAAAATGTTGACAAAATCCACGCACTTGTGCTCAAAGATCAACGATGGACCATTGAAGAGCTGGGAAAGTTATCTGGACTATCCTGAAGATCAGTTCAATGAATTTTAGTGGAAGATTTGGGAATGAGAAGGGTCGCTGCAAAATTTGTACCTCGAGTTCTGACTGAGGAAAGAGCATCAAGTGGAAACATGTCACACTTTGAAAGAACAACTCCGAAGGACCCAGACTTTCCCCCCCAAGGTCATTACTGGTGAAGAGACATGGTGTTGTTCTTACAACCCGAAAGCAAACATTAATCGAGCCAGTGGAAGACAGCGTCAACTTGCCCCTCAAAAAATCATCAAGTCAAACCAGAGATCAAGATGATGCTCATTTGTTTTTTGATGTGAAGGGGATAGTGCATCTGGAGTTCATTCCATCAGGGTAGATTATTAATCAAGCTTTCTATTTAGAGGTTCTAAAAAGATTGTGTAACAGTGTGTGACAAAAAAGGCTGATTAGTGGCAGACGAGGTACTGGTTTTGCCACCACAACAATGCACCTGCTCACGCAGTCATCTCAGTGTGCCAATTTTTAGCAAAAACATAGCATGTCTCTCTTGCCCCACACACCTGATGCACCTGACCTCGTTCTGTGAAACTTCTTTTTGTTTCTGTGAATGAAGAGAGACATAAAAGGACAGAAATTTGATGATGCAGAAAAGGTGAAGGAAAAAACGATGGAGGTGCTGTCAGCCATACAAACAGATGAGTTTGTAAAATGTTTCCATGAATGGAAATGCAGATTTGACAAATGTATTAAGTGTAATGGACAGTACTTTGAAAGTGATGAGGTTGTTTTGTAAAAAAAATTTTTTTAAGTTTATATATATTTATATAGATAGATCTATAACATAAGACATAAACAATTAAATTATAAAGCAGTACAAATGGCTCAGTGCAACTCACTCCCATGAGACAGCTGTGAGACCCTGGCAATCCTTCAAGTCTTGAGGGCCACCAGGTAGTCCTCTGTAGAGCAATTCAGGCTATCTGGCCACAGGCAGCAAATAGCAAGGCAGTAGGTCACAAGCAATCAGCCAGATGACAGGGTCCGACAGTCCCCAGCTCAAGAGATGTATATTCCAATAGTGTGGCGAAGCAGGTCTTGAAGGAACCTCAAATTACAGTGACATAGTCCATGGGTTAGGTGTCCCACAGGTAGTGTATCTTGCAAATTGAGGCACATAGCTTTGGGAAAAAAATTCCTTTGGAGGGGTAACCCCCTCATATATAAACTGTAGGTATATAAATGGATTTTTAGCTTACATTTAATCATAAACCCTAATCTAAACACAATTAGTTCTTATGATGTGCCCCTACTCAATATTTGCCCTCATGAAGTGGTCATTGAAGATATAGGTGCTATAGCAAAGTGTGGAGAAGAATTCAGATGCTGCCTGGCTATCCGAAAGAATAGCCTGTGGTCTTAAAGACTTGTTTTTTTATGGGATGAAGTATCAAGCATCAGAAGACCCCAAACAAACAACCATTTCAATGCGGACAAGGGGGCTGGAATGGAGACCCAAAGCCCATCTGTAGACAATTGGACATCCCCTGACAGAAAGGTCACAAGGAAGGGATGAGCCAGCCAGGGTGCAGTATAGCACCGATGAAACACACAACATTCCTCTAGTTCTTTAATGCTTCCTTCGCCCCAATATCATGACCCCAGTTCTATCTTACAAATCTGGCTAGACCGGAGCATGTGCACTGGTACACACAGAATCAAGAAGAGATAAACACATAGAATCCAGGAGAGATAAATTCCTTAGGAGCAATAATGAGAATAGCAATACCATGAGGATATGAAGAAGTAAGGGGAGAAGGGGAGAAAGGGGGAACTAATTGAATGATCAGTGCACATCAACACCACCCCTCAGGGGGTGAACAACAAAACATCGGTGAAGGGAGACAGGGACAGTGTAAAATATGAAAATAAAAATAATTTATAATTTATCAAGGGTTTACAAGGGTGGAGGAGAGAGGGAGGAAAAGAGAAGCTGATACCAAGGGCTCAAGTAGAAAGAAAACGTTTTGGAAATAATGATGGCAACATATATACAAATATGTTTGATACAATCAATGTATGGAATGTTATAAGACCTGTAAGGGCCCCAAATAAAATGTTTTTTTTAAAGACTTGTCTTAAAACAGCAGCCATCTAAGTGAAGTATCAACTAAGTCCACACGGAAGGAGCACTTTTTTATAACATGCCCAGCTGGCCTGGTTCTG
>NW_022111377.1:8512600-8516484 GCF_000313985.2 Echinops telfairi
GGAGAAAATTACATTCATCAGCGCTCCAGGTTCTGCCCACATGCATCAATCTAAGCAAACAGGCATTTCAACCAACACGAGGCCTTCCCCAGCCTCACAGTGTTCAGTTAAGTCTCATTTGCCCTTCTTCAGAGACTAGACCCTAGAGGCTTTCTGCAGTCCCAAGGGTGAGTGGCATTTCAAACAATGTAAACAAAACGAAAATAATTAATTCTTGTATGGGGGTTTACTGCTTCAACTATTTTTATAGATTAGGAGAGAGGCAGCATAAATTAGTTCGATTTTTGGAGTCAGATCTCAGCATTTTCACCAACCCACTGTGTGTGACCTTGGGAAATTTACTCCTACCTAGTGGCTACATGTTGGGCCACTAACTGCAAAGTCAGCAGTCAGACACCACTAGCTGCTCCTCAGGAGAAACATGGGGCTTTCTAGGCCAGTAAAAAGTGATAATTTCAGAAACTCACAGGGGCAGTTCTACTCTGTTCTTGAGGGTCACTAAGAGTTGGTATCGACTTGATGGCAGTGAGGTTTTGTTTGTTTGTGTGTTGAGTTCTCCGAGTCTCAGTTTCCTTACCTCCAAAATGAAAATAACATGTCCCTACTGCAAAGGACAAGCTGTCAAAGATCGCATTTTGCTCGGATCCAGAATCAAGGCTCACAGAAGCAGCAGTCAAGAACGCAAACAACACATTGCATCGGCAAATCTGCACAAAACTTCTTTGAAATATTGAAAAAGCAAGAATGTCGCTTTAAAAAGCCCTTTTAAACCTCCGTAGTTTATTTTAGAAAACATGGTCATTTTCATGTTGTGGACAAACACATATAAATGCTTTTCATTTACTGTGAGTATTCCTGATTTTATCGTATATCCACGCAGGAATTTTCTTAAGATCAAGTTTGTTATTAAATCTTTTTTTATTTCCACAATTCCATTGGCATATAATTCACATATCATAAAATTCAATAGTTCAGTTGTGTAATCATCACCACAATCAGTTTTAAAACATTTTCTTCATTCTTGAACTCATTATTAGCTTCCCATTTCCTCCAACATGCCCTGCCACACCCCCATGGAACCATCCATCCAATTACAGTACTGGACTTATTACACAGAAAAACATGAAAATACAAAAAACAACAATAACAAAGTAAAACATAAATCTACACACACACACACACACAAAGACATAGAGGACATAGAAAGCACAGGACCATTGGAAACGTACTGCCAAGATCTCTGCCTGAACTGATGGAGGCCACCGAGATCAAAGGCACCAGAGACTGTGGCACCAAGACTATGGGGACCTTTTCCTTATCTAGCCTGGGACTATGGGGCTGTAAGGCAGAGCAATAGGTGGGCTGGCTTCCCAGCCTACAGAGACAGTAGCTAAGGGACCATCCGGCTGAGAGGCTAAGGACTGGAGAAAGGCTTGGCTGCTGGCTGAGGAGATGTGTTGCTGTGAACCAAGAGCTGCATCCTTACTGTTTAATGATCCTGACTTGTAGGAACCTATTAACTTCCTTAATAAAGCCCTTGAATCATAAGTGTAGTCTGTGGGCTCTCTGTGGTCATGGCAATGAATTATCGAACCCACCATAGAAGTTGAATATCATATGTAACCCCTGCCTTATGGCAAAAGGGAAACCAGAAGAGGCCGGATATGTTCGCCCCCATGCTGCTTACTGCATTACCACGTGCCAGGCATTGAGAATTCAGCACTGAACAACCTGGGCAAAAATTTCTGACTCATTGTCGTTCGGAAAGACACACAGTGCACTAAGAGTAAGTTAAATATATTTTCAATGGTGATAAGTGCGATGGAGAAAAATAAAGCAGAGAAAGGGAACAAGAAGTGTCAAGGGGTGGGCGAGGGTGGATTTGTCAGAAAAGCCCTCCTTAAGAAAGTGGTATTTGAGAAAAGATATGTGCTGCGAGAGCAAGCTCTGTGGCTCTCTGGGAGAAGAACATCGCAGGCAAAGGGAAGAGTAATTGCACGGCACTTGAGGAGGTTGTGTGTCTACCATCTTAGAGGAAAGGGAAGGAAGCCCATGAGACCAGCCATGGCAATCAAGAGGGAAGGTTAGGACATGAGATCGGACAGTTGAGGGAGAGGGTGGTGCAGGGAGGAACCAGATCACAGAGGCCCTTTTCTCTGTGTGAGGTGGAGGAAGCCATTTGACAGATTTGGTCAGATGCATGATTAAATCTGACCGATAATTTTAAACAGGCTCATCCTGAATGGTGGGTGGAAATTAAGAACCTGGCTAGGAGCTGTGGTTACACATTGGGCTGCTAACCGCGAGGTCAGCAGTTCAAAACTATCAGGTCCTCTATGAGAGAAAGAAGAAGCTTTCTACTCCTATAAAGAGTTACAGTCTCAGAAACCCGGCAGGGCAGCTCTAGTCTGTTCTATAGGGTCACTCTGAGTTGTCATTGACTCAATGGTAGTGAAGGAAGGAGACCTTTGAAATAACCTGTGCTACAGATGATGGTAACTTGGACCAGGGCAGACAGACAGGTGAGAAGTTTCGGGCTTTGCTGCCTGAAAATAAAGTCAACAGGCTATGCTGATGAACTGGATGTGAGACGTGAGAGGCGTAGAAAAGGTCATCTTCCTCTGCAGTTAGCAGTCCGATGCTTATCCTACAGCACTCCCAGGACTCCTAAGGGAAGATGGAATTGCCATTTACTGAGTCCAGTGAGAGAGTAGAGCAAGTTGGGGAAGACGATCAGGAGTTGGCGTTGGGGTGTTTGCTGAGCGGTAAATAATTGCCCATCCGAATGGAAGAGTCCAGTAGGTAATCAGATAAGAGTGTCTGGAATTCAGGTGAGAGATCTGGGGTGGGGTGGGGGTGCAATTTCCAGTTTATCTGTGCACAGATGGCATCAAAAAGCCATTAGTCTGGATGAGATTACAATGCTAGAAGAGACTCCAGAACTGAGCCCGAGGCACTGCAACATTTAGATGTCTCCCAGATGAACAAGGAGAAAGAAGTAGAGAGGTGGGAGAACATGAGGAGACGACGGTCTCCAGGGAAAGTTTTCAAGGAAGAGGATGTGATCAAGTGGGTCAAATGCTGCTGGCAAGTTGAGTGAGATGAGGGCTGAGAATGGAGGGCTGATCTAACAATGTCAGGGTCACTGGGGACCTAGACAGGCCGTGGGGTGTTTGGTGAAGTGATGGAGCAAAAGACTCTGACCAATATTGGAGAGAAAGATTGGAAAGAAAGGAACCTGAAATCATGATGCTTGTCGGTTTTTAAAAGAAATGTTGCAGTGAACACACGAAAATCAAGTATGAATCGAGAAGGATGCGTGGGAACCTGAGGGAGGGGATGTGGATTTAAATGGCCAAATTCTCCATGCTCAGAATCATGGAGTCTGGAAGGCCCACTCCAGTGGGAGAAGGCTCTCACAGTTATAAGGTGAAAATGACTTTTAATACACATTCTCATGACTGAAAATAGTCCCTACCATCATTCTCCATAACAGAGCTGTCACAAAAGATGCACCTGGTGTTAACAAACCCAGGGACAAGGGAACAACAAGTGATCCAAAATCAGTGGTGAGGAGGGTGTAGGAGGCCTGGTAGGGGATAATCAAGGGTAATGTAACTGAGAGGAATTACTGTAACACCAACGAAGGCTGAGCATGATAGTGGGACAAGAGGAAAGTAAAAAGAAATAGAGGAAAGAACTAGGAGGCAAAAGGGCATTTATAGAGGTCTAAAAAAAGGCATGTACATATGTAAATATATTTATATATGAGGATGGGTAAATAGATCTATGTGCATTAAGGTAGCAGATAGACATTGGGCCTCCACTCAAGTACTCCCTCAATACAAGGATACTTTGTTCTATTAAACTGGCATTCCATGATG
>NW_022111377.1:8517573-8518882 GCF_000313985.2 Echinops telfairi
CCTTCAATAGTATTAAGCATACTTATATTTATGTTGCCATCAACATTTCCAAAACAATTTCTTGCTACTTGAGCCCTTGGTATCAGCTCCTCTTGTTTTCCTCTCCCTCCCCTCCCCTCCCACCCTCGTCAATCTTTGTGAAATTACATATTATTATTGTTATTTCATGTCTTACACTGTCCGTTGTCTCCCTTCACCCACCTTTCTGTTATTCATCCCACTGGGGGGTGGGCTATATATCCAACCTTGTGATGGGTTCCCCCTTCCCCCTCCACCATCCCTTTACCCTATGGTATTGCTACTCCCACTACTGTTCCTGAGGGTTTTATCTGTCCTGAATTCCATGTGTTGAGAGCTCTTATCTGTACCAATGTGTGTACTCCAGTCTAGCTGAATTTTTAAGGTAGAACTGGATCATGGTAGTGGGGAGGAGGAAGCATTCAAGGAACTAGAGGTTGGTTGGTGCTCTACTGCACCCTGGTTGAATGTCCCTTCCTTGTAATCCCTCTGTGTGACGTGTCCTGATAGGAATCAGAGATTGTTCTCCTGGAGAGGACTCAAGGACATATGAGGTTAAGCCACTGACTCATCCTATTACCCACATACACTATTACGTGTTCACTCCATTATGTGTATGCGTGTTGAAAGCCCCATGACCATTGAAAACTACATTCGCTATCTTGATCCTGACATGGGGACAAGGAGGCCCTGTGCTTTGCTATGTGTCTTATATTCCGCAATCACAAAGCCACTCCTAAGGACCCATTCGGTTTGTGGGGTTGAAACCCACAGGATGTGAGGGTGTGTGTGTGTGTGTGTGTGTGTGTGTGTCTAACGGAGGGAGCAGTCTGTATGCTGAGAGAAGGATCCAACAGAGCAGGAAATGACTGAGAGGAAAGAGATGGAGTCACTGTTTGGGGTGTCAAACCCCGGGTAGACAAAGAAGAAGTAGGATTTAGTGCAGAGCTTCTTAAATTGAACTATGCAAACAAATCACCTAGGGCCTGGTCCTGCAAGACTATATTTTCCACAAATCCCCTGGGGGTGTCGCTGCTGCTGGCCCACAGACCTCACTATGAGCAGCCACTAGTGCAAAAGAGGAACTGGGCCAGATTCTCTACAGTGCCGGAGGGAAAGCAGAATAAACACAGTACAGGGAACTGGGGAGATGTGTGTGTGTGTGTGTGTGTGTGTGTGTGGGTGTGTGTGTGTGTGTGAGGCAGGACTGAAATAGAGCTTGTCTTCTGGCGGCTTCCGTTTTCTAAGTGAAATAGGACAGCTGTTACAGGTTTGACGTGAGAAAAGCATG
>NW_022111377.1:8519881-8524933 GCF_000313985.2 Echinops telfairi
CAAGTGCAAATAGGGTGTCAGGTAGATTTGGAAAGTACGATGACATTTCGTCTGCAAGCATGTGCAAGTGTTCTTTCACAGAAATTATCGTCGTAATCCTTTTGTTTGGTTCAATGGCATGTTCCTCAAAGAAAGCAGATAAGGTAGGCAACATGTAAATTTTATTTCAAACAATTTATTTTTGCCAAAACTGAAGTTTCATCTGGAATGATCGGATCTCGGTCCTTGCAGTTATCAATTTAACTCATTCAAGATGGCAAAGATGTCAACCAAGTAAGCTATTTTCTGCAGTTCACTTTTATCGCTGAAAAGTGCTTCAAAATGCCGTCTTGCCTTCTGAGTGAAAAACGTTTTGAGTTCATCCCGAAGCTCAAAAACACGTTTTAAAACTTTTCCTCTCGACAACCATCTCACTTTTGTGTGAAAAAGCAGAGCATTATTCAGCACATCCAATTCGTTGTACAGTTGTGAAAATAGTCGACTGTTTAAAGTGCTCACCTTTACAAAATTGACAGAACTTATGACACTTTTCATGACTTCTTGTACCTCTTGTGGCAGCATCTCATATTTGCCAACAAATCATACAGTGAGTTCCGATGACTTTTGGTGACTCATTCAGTGCCAAATGTTGAAATCCGGATCGACATCCTAGCATAGCTGGAGCACCATCTGTGCAAACACCACAAACCTTTTTCCAAGAGATCTCATGGTCTTTCAGAAACGAACCAACTGTGCCACATACATCACATGCAGTAGTTGTCGTTTCAAGAGGTTTGCAAAAAAGAAACTCATCTTTAAAGTTGCCATCATTAATATACCTTGTGTAAACCAGCAACTGTGAATAATTTGTAATGTCTGTGGATTCACCGAGCTGGATGATAAATATTGGAAGTGGAGCAGATTTAATTTCCTGGATTACCTGATCAAGAATATCAGCAGACATATCAATTGTTCTTCTGTGGACAGTGTTGTTAGATAAGGAAATTGCACTCAATTTCTCTGATCATAACTCAAACAATGTTTGAGTTTGGCTGCTGGCAACAGTAAATCCCCAGCAATGGTGTGAGGTTTCATAGCTCTGGTGATTCTGAGTGCCACCAAATATGAAGCTTCAATGGCTGCTACGTTTTGTTTGTGGTACTTGCCAGGAGTGTCAAATCTGGCTTTCTCGAGTCCATCAGCTTTGCTTCTAAAATAGTTGGTATCCTTGCCGGCAAAGCTTGGATGCTTGCTATCAGAATGGCATTTTAGTTTGTTTGGCTCCATATATTTGGCTGATAGAACTTCACAACAAATAACACATTGTGCTTTCTCAATTCCTGCTGTAATTATTGAGGTAAAACCATACTGTAAAATATCCTCTCTATATTTTCTTTTCTTAACATTCTTCTCTACACGATCCATTGTCATGGGATGGTTTGCTAATGAAAATAATATATAACAATAGCTTTAATAATACAAAAGATGATAGATGGCATAGTTCAGTCAATACAGTTTATGAAAGTGTCCTATGATTTAGCATTCTGTTGTTGTTTTCTACATACCTGTTACTATCACAAGGGGGCAGTATTCACATCAACCACAGCTGACTATAAAGACTGATCAACATCCAGATTAAGTTCCTATGGTACAGATATCTATATCTATATATAGTAGTAGCTGATGATTTTACAGTACATGATTTTATATTTACCAAATAATTATAATTCATGAAGAGTAGTTTTACCTCCAATACTGCTGCTTTCATCAGAGTAGCTGCTTTCAACAGAGTGGCTGCTCTCTACACAGCAGCTTCTCTCTACACGTGTGACTGGTCCACCTATGTACATTATGGCACCAACCCTGTCACATCACACCAGGTACTCGTAGGTAGGCATATCTGCATGTGGGCGGACCCTCCTGGAGACAGATAGAAGAGCACAGTGTCTCAGTTCCTAATATGTGTTTTCCGATGGTCTTAGGCAACCCCTGTGAAAGGGTAGTCCGACCCCTGACCCACAGGTTGAGAACCACTGGTTTACAGCTTAGGAAAGAAACCCTGCATAGGTCTCTATGAGTTTGAATCTACTCCACTCGATGGCAGTCGGTGGGTCTTCTCAGGGGCCAATGGGTGGGTAGGAATCACCCACCATTCGGTTAGTGTGGCTTTAATCTTTCACTCCACCCAGGAATTCTCGAGACTGGGTAGTGGTTCTCAAGCTAATTTAATTTCATCAGATTCCCCTGGAGGGCTTGTTAAAACATAGGTTTCGCTGGGCAACTCCAGAGCTTCTGAAGCAGTCGGTCTGGGGCAGAGCGAGGAAATTTGCATTTCAAACATGTTCCCAGGTAATGCTGACTGCAAATTTGGGGAGTATGGAGCCCACATTTTGTAAAGGACAGGAATGTCGTAGGATTACAAGGTGGCACCAGAGCTTGGTTACCTCGTCCTCCAGCCCTATCCAGGTGTCCCGTCTCAGGACAGAGTAGGTGGACAGTTCAAGTTCAAGATAGAGGCTCTGTCAGGCAAGGGGAACAAAGGGGTAATTTAACACAGTACTTAGTGCAGGGCTTGTCTTTAAAGGCCGGAAATTATTATTATCTTAAAATCCTACCTCCCAGCTGATACACAGGAATCTCTTCTCACTGGCTGTAGGAGTTAGGAACCCAGGCTCCCAGGCCTGGTAGCTCTCTGATCTGGGGATGGACAGTGAGTATATTAATACCTAATTCATAGAACTGTTGTGAACTTTAAGGAAGCCCGCGCATCCAAACTACTGATCCCAGGATGTGGCACAAAGTAAACAACACATGTCAATGATCCTCAAAGAACAGAGGGAAAGAAAGCATTTGACAAAAATTAGCTCTTGGCATAAGCTCTGTTCATCACAGCCCAGCAAAACCTTTAAACGTCTTCCAGGTTCACCAGGCCAACTCTTTTGTTTGTTTGTTTTCTTCTCCTGTCCGTCCTTTGTACTTTGTAGCTTTTCTCAGCATGGTTTGCCTTAGGTCAGAGCTATTTTTATATGTTAGTCAAGTCCTCGAACTGCACAGCCCTGGAGGGCAGCGATTGTCTTACTCATCCTGAAAACCCCATGAGCACTAGGTGCTGTGCCTCTTACATCATTTGGCCCCAAGGAATTCTCAATGGACTTGAAGTCAGGCTCTATGTAATTTAACATTCAAGTGCTTTATTTGTTTTTGAATGAGCTTTTAATTATAAAAGCCAGAGTGAAAAGTAATTCAAATGATACAAATTGAAATTCTCCATATCTTTTCATCTCATTTCTATGCATTTGAAGATAATCACTGTTAGAGGCCTTTCCTTTATTTCTGATTCTAAATGGGCTCTGATACTATACACTCTTGCAACTTTTTAAACTTAAAAAGTACATCTTGGACATTGTTTCTCAGTGGTTCTCAGACATCTATCTCGTTCTTAACATTGTATTGTGGACATGCAGCCATAATGTGTCTAAGCTGGTTCCTATTTATGGATCTTTAGGAAGCTTCTATATTTTTCAAAAGTTATTTTATGCTACTATTATAAAGAGTGATTCAGTGAACACGTTATCTTTGTGTCCTTCTGTGACCAATTGGAAGAGAGATTCCTAGAAGTATATCAATGCATGCATTTTTAATGCTTGCTCACTGTATCAGTTACGGTGCAGTTAGAAGAGAATATAATACACTCCAAGCAGCTTCTGTAGAAAGAGGCTTCTGTAGACAGAGATTTATGACAGGGTACTAAATGAGATGCAAACATTGTTGGAGAGACTTAAGAAGCAGACTCAGGAACTTCCAGGGTTGACTTCAGTAGCCATTCTGAGCATTTGGTCTCACAAAGAACAAGGGCGTTGACAATCTGGAAAATCCTTGCCAAATTGGGCAGCTGCTGCTTCAGCTTCCTACTCCAGAAGCATGCTGCTTTTGCTGTGGTCAGGAAACCCCCATAGAAAAAAAAGGCAATCACTTTTCAGAGCGAGTTTGCCAGCAGAAGCAGGCTTTCTCTTTGACCTTCCAGACATCAAGCAATTAGCAGAATCAAAGTCACATCCAGAAGTCTAGCTATAAGGGAGTCCAGGAAATGTAGTTCAGAGGGTCCCTGCTTCTACAAAATAGGAAATTGAGTGCAAAGAAGGATGGGGTAGATCTAATGCATCCACCACTTTCATTGTTGCCAAAGCACCTTCCAAAATTGACCATGCATGAAAGTGCCTGCCTCCCTCTCACCCTCACTAAAGCTGAGTGGTATCGCACTTTAATTTTAAATTTCGACCAGCATGGGCAGTGCTACCCCATCCTCTAGTTAGGGTCACTATGAGTCAAAACGGAAGTGATGGCAGTGAATTTGGTTTTCGGTTTGATGTAATTTCTCATTGTTTTAACTTTTCATTTTTAAAATGATGTATCAGTTTGGAGATTTTTAGATTTGTTTACCAGCTATTTATATTCCTCTTTCCTATTTTTATCTGTATTAGTTGAGTGCAAATAAAAGTAACAAATCACCCCAAAACTCCGGCTTCCAACAATAACCTGAACAAAAAAACCTCAAATGATAACCTTTTGTTATCTCTCACAGTCTACAGGTCACCTGAGTGGTTTTACTGACCAAGGCTGAACTCAGCTGATCTCAACTGAGCTCAATAATGCCTCTGATCAGCAAGGGTCAGCTGGAGCTGGCCGGTATAACCTGGTCTTGGCTGGGAGAAGTTGACTGTGCACCATAAGGTCTCACTTCCACCATCGTGCTACCCCAAGCTTCTTTTCACGACAGGGGCAGGGATCCAAGAGAGAGGAAACGGAGAGACTCTTGCTTTTGCAAGACTCTTTCTTCATTGCTTGCGCTTTGCTCTATCTCATTGACCAAAGGAAGTCAGATGGCCAATCTCAGAGTCAGTGTGGTAGGACAATTAACAAAAGATCCAGATTCAGAGAGGCTATTGACGAGGGTCATTAAAGAAAACAATCTCTTTAATATTCAGTTGACTATGGCTTTGTCTGTCTTGTTGATTTGTAAGGATCCTTTTTGTATTAATTCATTAGCTCTACACAAAAATTCAGAGAGTGACA
>NW_022111377.1:8526059-8527243 GCF_000313985.2 Echinops telfairi
CAGACCAACACAAGTACATATAAACTTTAGATCTATGAAGGAATTTTTAGCCCACACTTAATCATAAGCCCTAATCTAAGAACATAATTAGTTCTTAGGATGTGGACCTGTTCAGTACTTGTCCTCATGAAATGATCACTGAAGGAGGGGTTGGTTGCTATAGCAAAGTGTGGTTAAGGAATCCCAGGGTGCCAAGCTACCAGAAAGGATGTCTCCAAGGGCTTAAAGGCTTGCACAAGCAACCACCTGAGTGATGCGCGTCGCTTAAGTCAACATGGAAGGAAAACACCAGCTCATCTGATTCACAGATTGTAAATAATAAAATCAAGCTGAGGAGGAAATTGTATTAAAGCTTAAATTTTGAGCATCCAAATGAGCTACTGATGACAGTGAAAGCCCCAAATCCATTTACAGAGTCCCCACATGGATTAATCTAGTGAATGTCTTCAGTCCATCGACTAGGGACATGAATAGTCTTGTCCTTCGACAGCGTGCAAGCGCATGGGAAAGTATATTGCTGTAAATAATTAGATTAAAATGTAACATCTTTCCATTTGTTGTCCCCTTTGGACCCCTTTTTAACTTGTTCTACTTTTTACTATTTTGTTTTCTTTTGGATCCAGGTTTTCTTCATGTCATATTGTTGTTATTGGTTGTGGTTGTTTCGTGTAATTGTCTTTATATGAAATCCAGGATAGATAAATTTATAGAGACAGTCACTAGATTAATAGTTGCTTAGGGTTCTGGCAGTGGAGGTTGGGGGGAAATGGAGAGCTAACAACAATAGATACATGAATGAAGAAAATTTTATAAAATTGATTGTGGTGATGATTGCACAACTTTAAAAAATATGTTTAAGCCATCGAATTGTATGGTATGTGAATTATATGTCAATAAAATTGTTAAAAATATATATCTCTATGGGAGTAAATTAAGTAAATTAAGAGAGAGAGAGAGAGAGGGAGAAGACTGCAACCTGGCCTACCAAGCCTCAAGGATGACAACATTACCACTCAGAGCAGTCAATGCACAGAGAGGACCGTAGGGTGAGCCTCACCACAAGACACAACGTCCCCTTACTCAGCAGTGGTTCTCAACCTGTGGGTCATGACCCCTTTGGGGGTCGAACGACGCTTTCGCAAGGGTTGCCCAATTCATAACAGTAGCAAAATTACAGTTATGAA
>NW_022111377.1:8527422-8528454 GCF_000313985.2 Echinops telfairi
CAAGGTTTGGTACCACATCAGACCTGATCGGAAAACATTCATAAGGGTCAGCAGACAGATCTGGAACTATTTATAGACTATCCTTTGTTTTGTTTTATCTTTTTTCCCCCATGTCTATCTATATAAGATAGGCAGAATAAACAATCCCGAGGAGAAAACAACAGGACCGATGGATCCGGGGAGCCATGGGAGAGGAGGAGGTGGGGGGAGAGAAAAGGGGTGGCAACAGATCCAAGGACAAGGGAACAAAAGGAGATCTAAACCGATGGTGAGAACAGCGTAGAATACCTGGTGGGGTTTGATCAAGGGCAATGTAGCCAAGAGGAAGTACGAATTGCTAAATGAAGGTCGAACATGCTAGTGCAATAGGAAGAAAGTAAAAGGAAATAGAGGAAAGAACTAGGAGGCAAAAGGCAGTTGTTGATGTATAAATATAGGCATGTACATATGTAAATATATGAATATATAACAATAAGGATATAAGTCAATGTACATATATTTATATGTTAAGTATTAAGGTAGCAGATGGACTTTGGGCCTCTACTCAAGCCCTCCCTAAATGCAAGAACACTCTGTTCTGATAATCTGACATTCTGTGATACTAACCTTTCTGACGGGATCGCTGTCAATAAGTTAATATGGTGCAATAAGTTAATGTGGTAAAGAAAGCTGATGGTGCCCGAGATCAAAAGATACAGCATCGGTTGCTCTCGCCGACCTCTCAGCCTCTCCGATCCCCGCGTCCTGTGCACCGCTCTGCTCGCGGCGGCCGCCGCGGGCTCTGTGTACGCCTTCTCTGCTCGCACGCTGGCCGGCGGGGAGCCCACGAGCCTGGCCTCGCTGCAGGGCAAGGTGCTGCTCATCGAGAACGTGGCACGGTCCGGGACTACACCCAGATGAACGACCTGCAGCGGCGCCTCGGCCCCCGGGGCCTGGTCGTGCTAGGTTTCCCGTGCAACCAGTTTGGGCATCAGGAGAACAGCAAGAACAAACAGATTCTGAATTCCCTCAAGCACGTCCGACCCGGCGGCG
>NW_022111377.1:8529314-8530714 GCF_000313985.2 Echinops telfairi
GAAGAAATGAGCCACCCAGAGTGCAGTATGGCTGACAAATCACACAAAATTCCTCTAGTTAGTTCTTTAATGGTCCCCCCCACCCCCACTATCCTGACCCCAGTTCTACCTCATAAATCCAGCTAGACCAGAGCATGCACACGGTGCAGATAAGAGCTCTGGACACATGGAATCCAGGACAGATGCATCCCTCAGGAACAATAAAGAAGATTTATATAGATAGGTAGATAGAGATATATAGATACAGATATACATCACCAGTTAAAGCCTCTGTAAAGGGGTCTAAGAACATACAGCAAATGAAGAACCATCCATTCATGAACTCTAGCAATACTTCATGATAAAAGCAATTTAAAATATATATACCCCCAAAGCAATGAGAGATGAATCATGTATAGCACTAGTAGAGATACTATTTTTCTTAAAAGCCTCCCCTTCCTCCTGATATATATACACACACACACATACACCAGAAATCACAATGTCAATAAATATACTTTAACATAATTATTCCTCTTCAGGCATCCATAGTACTTAACATGCTTCACTCCTCCTTGGTGGTCTACGTTAGGACCCAAAGTAACAGTGGGATAAGCACAACTTTCCACAACCAACCAGGGTTAGTGCTGCAGACTCAGTGTCAGAGGCCCGGACTCTTTCCTGGTTGTGGTTCTACCAAGTTTAGGATGTTGTCCCCGTCTCTCCAGTCCCGGAGTGTTCGCCAGCCTGTGGAAGTGGAACATGTGGAAGGGGCATCCATGGTCTTTTGTTTAAAGAAGGGGGTGGGGTGGGGCCTCGTTTTGGCGACACCTTAGTCACATAATCTCTAGAAAAATAACCGGAGTTTGAAGACAAATAGGATCTTGCGCTTATTAGAGTTGACGTGATTAAGATTATTTGTGTAGAATTATCTGTGCCAACACTCTGCTATACCCTCCTCTCCCCAACACCCTTCACCCACCAAGCACCACTCCTTAGCTTTAGTTGCTAAGGTCCTGGAGGGTGGTGAGCTACACAATCCACTTATATACAGACTTTTAAAGTTGTAAGGTATACTGGAGGTAGTTTATGATGACAGTATTAAGGGATGAGAAACAGGCCTTGTAACCATATAGAACTGACTACTCAGACGACTATTGAATAGCAGTGTGACCTTGTATGTTACTGAAACTCCCTACTGTCAATGTCTTTGTAGAATAAGAGTAATGATGATCATTTTGAAGATTAAATGAAGGAATGCAGATAATGCCTGGCATGCAGTAAGGCCTCAATAAATGTCAGCCAAGTAATTATTATCCTTAATAAAGAACAGTACCAGTTGAGTCTCTTCAACTTAATAGGGTAAGTTGTCAAAATGGAATGGAAATCATCAGTTAAAAGCAGCCCAAGACCAAGAGAAA
>NW_022111377.1:8531823-8533628 GCF_000313985.2 Echinops telfairi
CTTTCTTTCTTTTTATTTTTTTACAGCAACTCCCCCGCCCCTCCCCCCAACCTTCTCCCTTACTTTTCTTAAGAAGAAAATTTGATCTGCCTTTATCCAGGCTAAGATGTTAACAATTTCAAATTTCCTCGGCCTCTTAGTAATCTGCATTTTAACAGGATTCATATCATTAAATCAAAAGAAAGAAACTCTCAAAATGAAATGTATGGATCATTAAGTATGTATGGAAAGATGACAATATTTTCTTCACCCAAGGCTTTTTTCATCCCTTCATAATTGAGAAGTCTGCTGGGCGTTTTGTTCACTTTACTTACATTCAGCCTATCACATAGGCCTACTTTTCTTCAAGTTCACTACCACCATACGCGTTTCAGCCACTATCCTCCTGTTACAGTTTCTATTGCTGCATAATGTATGGAAACACGCGTTCATAGGGTGCATGTGGAGGGATCAGTGATGTGACTGTTCCAGCTAGTGATTCTGGCCCATGTTGTATTTGTACATCTCTGTGCGTGAGAAGATGACAGAGCAGGCCTCTAAATCCGTTGCGTTTGTATGCCTGCGTAACATTGATCTATCACCTATTGCAGAAGCAGTTTTCTTTTTCTTTTTTAGAAACAGTTTTCAGAAAACTTGTAACCAATCAAAACATTTTAGATTTGTGAAGAATAGACGGTGCAGCTATATCCAACATGGATTATCTAAGGCAAAATTGCCTGAAGAAACATGGTATCCCCGTGAATCACATTGCCTGGCAATCACCAAAGAGGACTTTGCACATTGGATTACCATATATACTGTGTATGGACGAAAGCAATCTGAGAGGTCTGGCTAGAAAAGGTCATCAAAAACTGCGAAGCTAAAAAAAAAAATTTGGAAGCTGAAATTGAACTACTTGGAAGCTATGATCCACCAAAACAATCTGTGATGGAAGATCCTGATTATGGCAATGACTCTCACTTTGAGACTATGCACCAGCAGTGTTTTAAGTACCGCAGGACATTTTTGGAGAGGGCAAGCTAAAGCTGAGCCCATCCGGTGCTGATAAAGACCAGCTGTGATGAGCACCCCACCCCCTTCCTGCGCATTTTCAGTCAGCAGACATGTTCAAGGGTGGTCATGTTAGTTCCACAGCTCAAGGTCACAGCTTGAGTGGACCTAATGTTTCTTACCTGAAAAATCACTGTAGGTGGAAATCAGTACTGACTGGCAGAAGACTAAATAAAAGTAATTTGATTCAGACAGTTTACAGGGTACATTAATTCTTCTCAAATTGGTTGAACTTTACTCTCATTATAAGCGAAGTAATAAAAGGACAAAATAGAACATTTTGTGTGTGTTTTGTAGCAGGGTCATTTCCTGGTGTTTGGCAGGTACAAATCTAAGGAGTGCCTTCAATTGGAAATGCCTAAATGTGATGAAAATATGCATAAATAATGAAATAAAACATCCCGTTAAGGTCCAGGCCAGCAACAAGGCCAATTGAGACTTTTAAATAATCTGTTCTACATCTCCAATAAGTTACATGGATATGTTAATGAAGGACAAGCATCCTCTATGTCCTAATAAACTACCTCTCATCTTTTTACCCCAGGTCTTTTTATTGAATAACATTCCCAAGCATTGCTGCCCAGAGTTTAGATAAGATGTATTTTAATTCACACATACTCTTTGTGTATACTTTCATGTTAAAATAATAGGTAAAATTTTATGGAAATAATCTTTAGCACCTTCCATTTTTGGTCTAGTTTATTTTGGAGAGAAGCCAGCTTGGTTGCTCCTATTTGAATCACTTTTCTTTCTTT
>NW_022111377.1:8535016-8536845 GCF_000313985.2 Echinops telfairi
GAAATCAGTTGAAGGTGCACTCTGGCAGCGGACAGGGGATGTTGATTGGGAGCCTCAATTCTCCTTCATAGTGTTCTCTACGTGGGCTTGTGTGAGCTTCTTCACAACACGGAGGCTGGAGCACCAAACAGGGAGCATTTAGAAAGAGAAAGTTAGAGACAGAGAGCCACATTACCTTCCATAACCTAGCTTTGAAAGTCATTCAGCATCACTTCCTCACATGCTATGTCAGTACAGTTACACAATGCCCCCAGGTTCAGAGGAGGAGAAATAGACTCCATCTCTTGTTGGGTCAGGGTCATAGCCTAGAATAGCATGTGAGATAGGAATATGAGGTAAGCATTTTCAGAAAATAGAATCTACCAAATGCCTGAATTACCATAAAGCTGCATAACTAGACTAGCCACTTCTACTTTTGATTGTACTTGTGTGTAACTCTTAAGTAGCGGTATTAAAAAGCTTACAACAGCTTAGTTCATATCTCTCCCTTTCTTGAAATCCATCACTTAGGTTAAAATCCGATCTTACTTACTGGTGCCTACAAGTCCCTGCGTGCCCCAGGCCAGCCAGGCAGCCTCTGGGTCAGGATTTTTTTAGCTCTTTCACTGCAGATCACTCTCCATGACGCGCACCTTCTTTCGGTTCCTCAAAAAAAAACAGATTGTCTTCTACCTCAATGTCTTCCTGGAAAATTTTCTTGATTCATCTTGTGGCATACTCCTGTTTGCCCTTCTGGTCCCAGTGTTAATGTCACTGTCAGATAAGCCTTCCTGAACCCCCAATCTAAAAGCAGAATCTTCCTCATAGATTCTCTAGTCTAGTAGCACTTTGTAATATTCCTTCAGGACACTGCAATTCTGTGATTCATGGGATCATGTCTGTCTCTCTTACTATACTGTATAATCCACAAGAGCAGTTATCCATTGCCTATGTTATGATAGGCATTGAGTAAACTCTCTGTAGATATTTGTTGAATGAATGAATAATAAAGGAGAGAACAATGGACAAATAAATTCTCCTGCTTCAAAGATCTAAAATCTACGGAAGAGCAAGTCTTGTTACATTTAACTATCTGAAGGAGCACAGTGTAATAATATGAAAGACCCACAAAGGACCGGAGGAGAATGTTTCATAGAAGAATAGCATTTGGAGGAAAGAGTTTTAATTTATGCAGGTGGTGGAGAAGAGGTGTCTGAGCAGAGTAAGGATAAGATATGGAGAGATCAGTGTTGCCAAAGAAAATACAAGACACCCAGTTAAATTTGAGATTTAGGAAAACAATATATTTTTAGTAGTATGGCCCAAATAGTATCCACTGTCTTACTTATTTGGTGCTTCTATAATAGCACTACCCTGAATAGATGGCTTTGAGAAATCAAAATTTCTCTCTCAGAGTTTGGTAGGCTAGGAGTCCAAATTCAGAGTACCAGCTCTAGGAAGGACTTCTTTCTCTGTTGGCTCTGGAGAAAGATCCTTGTCTCTTTCCATCATCTGTGGGCCTGGCATTCCTTAGAGAGCTCCCTGTGCCTTGGCATCAGTTTTCTCTGGGTCGAGGAGACTGAGTCTAGGAGGCTCTCAGGGCCTGCACCCTGGATACAATGGACCCACTCCGCTACTGGTTCTTCTTTCCCAGTGGGAGAGTCAGGCATCAGATCGGTGCTAAGACCTGAGTAACAGTGTGGGATCCCCTTAGAACCGACAGACTGGTCACATCAGATCGCATCATGGGAGTGATTACATCAACACACAACTGCAAACCACTGAGAATCCTGCCCCAATTAAGTAGACACCTATTTTTAAGGGACACGATTCAGTCATCACGATACATA
>NW_022111377.1:8537958-8546918 GCF_000313985.2 Echinops telfairi
GAAGGAGGGGCAAAAATGAGGAGCTGATACCAAGGGCTCAAGTTGAAAGCAAATGTTTTGAGAATGATGAGGGAAACAAATGTACAGAAGTGCTTGACACAATGGACGTATGTGTGGATTGTGATAAGTGTTGTACAAGCCCCCAATAAAAGGATTTAATTATTTAAAAAAAGATTTAAAGAAAAAAAATTTTTCATGTATTTCCATGGCTTGCTGGATAGTGTTGGTTTACCCAATCGCAACACGTGGCTTAACTATCACCATGGTCCCTCTCCCAATTTTTCTCTTAGACTTTAACTCTAACAAGCCAACTAACCCAATCAAAGCTCAATGAGGTTCAGTGACCTGGCTAAGTTTGCATAGTCAAGTGTCCCAAAATACAGCTGGCTCCGCATTCTCTCAGTCAACAAAGTGTAACTTTCTCCAAATGTCACATTGTCACAGAGACATTTTCACATTAAGGGGTCAGACTGTAATTGTTATTTCTTTTAAATAGTCTAAATATTTTCTTTCTTTTTCTTTTAAATATCAGTGAGAATTATGCCGAGGCTGGAATTTTTAGTTCCCTAGTTCAGTTGCTTGAATATAATCCAGCGAAAGAAAGTCCGAGAAAAGTACTGACCTTTTATTGTTGGCGTAATATCATTGCTGGACTTCTTGGCTGAATCTCCTTCTCCACACTTCTTACTCTTCCCCCCGCCCCTTTCCTAGCCCAGATGGCACCATCTGTAAAAATAACTAGCAATTTTACTGCTCAGATGTCACTCTGGACAGAAAGTGGGTTGCTAATGACAACAGAAATCACACAGTTTTGACCACATTTTCCCCTGCTTTGTTTTTTGTTTTTCAAGTTACTTTCATTTGCTGATTTACTCAAGAAGAGGATTGCCAATGACCCTGAGATCGTGTAATTATACATCTATTCTGGCTAGCATCTCATTGCTTGGGTTAATTGATCTTTACCATGTTTTTCCAAGTGGCAAAGAGGAGCGGTCAGGGAGAGAGAAGAACTGATTTTGACATTAATTTCTCGGCCTTCCACTGCTTGATGACCCATCTCCACAGCCTTGGCAGGTTTATTTGTGGCCTTTCCCTTATGTTGTTGTCTAAAAGTGAGCCAGAGGCTTAAATAAAACTTTCTCCCCAATTTTAAAGATAAAGAATAGTTGCCCCTTTCTCTTAACTCAAAGTTAAAGTGGCTTACTTTGTAGCAAATCATTCCTCAGGCTTTCAGAAATGTCCTTTAAAATAACCCACAAACACTCTGAACCCGCTCTTATTTTCAAGATATTTTCAGCTAATAACAAAATGACAATCTCTAAAATGTTCCACAGGACAAATTATAATCTCTACAATATAGATTGTCCTCCTAGGCTAATTGGCAAGTTAATATTTTCAAGAGTGTTAAAAATGAAATCCATCGTTCTATAGCAAGCCTCAAAAAATACATTTGACAAAAATAATGCAGTTTATGATTTGGGGAAAATATTTACAAAGGTGCTCCCTTGGGGGGTGGGGAGATAAAATTTCTATTTCCAAAGAGGGAATAGTAAGTATCATGAAAACACCTACGTAGTAAATATTGTAACATACACACAACATGTAAAAAGAACATCTTTAGAATCCACCGACTCCAACTCTCAGGCCTCAAAATTGGGGAGTCTTAGAACAGAGAGTTACATGTAACTATTCCTTTTTTTTTTTTTTTAAAGCTATGAGAGCTTCTCACTTGATAACCCTTAAAATCTCTAAGAACAAAGTCTGATCACTCTTCGTTTTCTCCCGAGGATACTAAAAACCAAACTCACTGCCATCCAGTTGATTCAGATTCATAGTGACCCTCTAGGGCCGGGTAGAACCATCCCTGTGGGTTTCCAAGTCGGCAACTCTTTATTTTTTTATTTTTTAATGTTTAAGCATTTTATTGGGAGCTCTGACGAATGTCATAAATATTCACAGTTCAATCACATCCAGCAGTATTGTACAACTGCTACCACAATCAGTTTCAAGACATTTTCTTCCTTCTTGAACTCCTTCATATCTTTATGGGAGTAGAAAGCGACTGGTGATTTCCAACTGTTAGCCTAACTGGTAACCACGATGCCACCAGGGTTCGGGATTTAGTCCCCACTTTTCAGATCACCAAATACTGCTAGACAATATCTGTAGCTTTTCTCCCCCTCAAATAAACTAATGGGAAATAAAGGCAAGCGAGTCAGAGAGAGAGTGCACAGGCCAGCGAATGAGAGAGAAGGCAGATTCAGAGAAGAACATTTTTACTTATGCAGATGAAGAGTCTGCTGGGGAGATTTCATTTCCACTCAGCAGGGAGGAAAATGCTATTTTGATGAAACAGCTGCTATTTCCATTATGAGAGATGGGTGATTTTGAAAAACTACATTCAGTTTGGGTTTTAAATTTTGTCTTCACAAGTCCTAAGAATGAGTTTTTTTAAAAAAATGATGTAGTTCAAATGGATGATTAAAATTTTCTTTGATTCCTAGCCACAAAATTAATACATGATCAAGTGCATGAAAAATTTTAAAAGGAAAAAAAAGTTTAAAGAAAATCAACATGAACCATTAATATTTATGACACTCAAAATATACATAGGCAAGTAATTTAAACGATATAGAAATGTAAACACAGAAAGTGAAAGTCCCCTATCATCCTCCCAGCCACAATCAGAGTTCATGGGTGGGTGTACAACTTCCACGGTCTTTTTTCTACAGACATGCAATCCAATAAAAACACTTTTTGGAGGAGGTGCTAGAAAAAAATTAAACTATACCATAATACTTTGCTCTTGGCATTTACTTACCTTTTTCTCCAGCCATATTTTGGGCATCTTCCATGCCAGTCATAGTAGTTTATTCCTTTCCACTGCTACTTAGGGTTCCACGGAGTGGTCATCATTACCAGTGGTTTGTTATTATGTTAACAAAAGGCAACTTCAAAAGATTCCATGTGATCATATTCTCATTAATTCTCAAGTAATCTCTATGTTTTCATTCTGGTTTTGGCCTTTTGCATACATGCTTTTATTAATCATTCGTTTAACCAAGAAATCTCTACTGAAACCCTCCTCCTCAGGAGACCTCCTGCCAAGTCCTAGGAAATGCACATTTATTAGGGACCCATGGTTAAGCACTCTGCTGGTAACAAAAGGTTGGCCATTTCAACTGCCCTAGTGGTGCCTTACCAGACAGGCCAGGCCAGGCCATCTGCTTCCCAAAGGCCACAGCCTTGAAACCCTGCAGGGTAGTTCTACTCTGCTCCGCTCCACACGGGGTCACCGTGAGGCACCCAACACCAGCAGCAAGTTTGTGAGTGAATGACAAACCACAAATGCCCCACCAATATTTTATTTGTAAGAATCTCCAGTTGCCTTGACATCTAAACTTAGATACAATACTGTGTCTCTGTGTACCCATCTAAAATATTTTCCTAAAAAAGAATCTCATTTTTGTTGGATGTTTTTCTCCAGGACCAAATTCTTTCCCCCTCTCCTTGATCTGATATGGGGGTAGCAATTGTAAAGGACGGGGGTGGGGGTGGGTGGGAGGGTGGAGACAGGGGGGTACAGTAGGGAAGTGAAGGCACCAGGTGCTAAATTTGGTATTCATTAGCTTATGGTAGCATTTGGCTAGCTAGTACATTTTACCTCATTGTTCCCTGAGTTCCTTTGGAGTTGGCAGAAGAGTACTATTCTCCCTGCAGACCCCCTGGCCACTCAGATCCTACAAGGTATGTTGCAAACCCACTACTCCTTTTTTGGCTCTAATAATAACGATAGTCATAAAGGTAGGATTATGGACCTGAATTATTATGAGAATAAAATTAAAGAGTGACGTCGTCTCCTGGCACATGCCTAACAGATATTTTATTCTTTGAGAGACAATAGGAACTTTATAAAATAAATGGCGTATGTAGCTGGAAACTCGAGAAAAGTGCAGAGTGGATATGAAATACGACTGGGGTTGTTTGCTAAGCTCTGACTCATAGCAGTGCTGTATACAAACAGAACGCAACACTGCCTGGTCTTAGGCCATCCTCACAATGGTGATTTCAGGGGCCCTTTGTTGTAGCCGCTGTGTCAAACCAGCTCCGTGAGGCTCCTCCTTTCCACTGCTTCCCTACTGTACCAAGCGTGCTGTCCTTCTCTCCAAAGTACAGCAACGTCTTCCCACCCTTGCTTCTCAAGAGCAGTTGGCTGTGCTTCTTCCAAGGTAGATCTATTTGTTCTTTTGGAAGTCGCAACTCAATGGCTTAAAAAGTTGTGCAATCATCCTCAATCAATTTTAGAACATTTCTTCATTTTATACTCATTGTTATTAGGTCCCCATTCTCCCTCAAACTTCCCGGCTATAAACCTAAGAAACTATTATTCTAGTGACTGTCTCTATACATTTACCTTACCTGAACTTCATAAAAAAATAATAATAACACTCACCCCCCAACAACAACAAAATAAAACAGGAAAACTTCAACTTAAAAGAAGGCACAACATAATAAAAACTAGAGCAAATTAAACATGGGTCAAAAGGGAAAACAAATAAGATACTAAAAATTAACCTAACTGTATCTGCATAAATTCGCTTTCTGATGCACTTTATCCAAGGGCAAGGCTATTCACAACCCTGGTGTGAGGGAATACAGTGGAGCCTTAATCCCCACAGATACTCTGCAAAAGGATTTTGGGTTTTCACTGTTACCCATAGCCTGCAAATTGTGTGCTTTTTTCTTTTTGTTTGTTGATAGGAAACTGATGCATTTGAATTATGGTGTTGGCATGGAATATTAAAAGTACTATGGACTTCCAGAAGAACAAACAAATCTCTTGAAAGAAGTACAACCAAAATGCTCCTTAGAAGTGAGGATGAGGCTACTTTGTCTCACACACATGTTATCAGGAGAGACCATTTCCTGGAAAAGGACATCATGTGCGGTGAAGTTGAGAGTCAATGAAAACAAGGAAGACCCTCAAGGGGATGTGTTGACACAGGGCTGCCAACAACAGGCTCAAACATAACAATAACTGTGATGACGGCACAGGCCTGAGCAGTGTTTCATTGTGTTGTATACTAGGTCACTGTGAGACAGAGCCAATGTGATGACACCTAACATCAACAACAACAACAGCTACTACAAAACAGAAATGTCTCTTACTTTTTATTCTGGTGGGACACTATCGTCTAGAAGGGACAAAGTATCCAGTAGCTGGCTTATTAGAAGAGATGAGCTGACTGAATATTGAATTTAGAGTAAAAAAACAACAACTCTGTGAGTTTAAAAAATAACCTTAAGTTTGAATCCTATTCCACCTGTAAGCAAGCAGCTATTTTTTTTTTAGTGAGTGAGAGAGTGAGAGTGTGAGAGTGAGTGAGTGAGAGTGAGTCAGTGAGTGAGTGTGAGTGAGAGTGAGAGTGAGTGAGTGAGAGTGAGTGAGTCAGTGAGTGAGTGTGAGTGAGAGTGAGTGAGAGAGTGAGAGTGAGTGAGTGAGTGAGAGTGAGAGAGTGAGAGTCAGTGAGTGAGAGAGTGAGTGAGTGAGAGAGAGTGAGAGTGAGTGAGTGTGAGAGTGAGTGAGTGAGTGAGTGAGTGAATGTGAGTGAGAGTGAGTGAGTCACAAGCAGCTATTTACCTTAGACTCATCCCAACCTCTCTGAGCCTGTTTTCTCATCACTACAATAGAGACAAACCCTGCGTTATACGGTAATTACAAGGATTAAATGAACTACCATACCGTTATACGGTAATTACAAGGATTAAATGAACTACCATACGTTAAATATATAGCTGGATCTGACCAAAAATAGAACTACAAAAGAAGGTTTGGATTTATGCCAGAGGGCCATGGGAACATCGGTAGTAGTCTGATGTTTTCTAAAGGAAAGATCTAGATGGGGCCTCAGAGTAGGGGAGCTGACAACAAAGAAGGAAACTGCAGGAAGACAGAGGTAGGAAGGGATTGGAGGAGTGAAAACGAATCTTTCTGTTCTCACCAACTTCTAACTAGGGGATGTCCAGGGGTGAACCCTCACTGGCTTCCCCCACACTGGACTTAACAAATGCCAAGTAGACAGTGGCTGACTGAACACCTCCCGGGAAAGCATGCAATGAATGTTGGGACGCCACATCTGTTAAGTTTTTGTCTGACTCTCTATCATGAAGAGATTCCCAGGAAAACGTTTAACAAAGCACGCAGGCATGAACACAGATAAACCCCAATGCTCTGAACAGCAGCCAGTCACCAGCCCCACTCCACCACCTGTCGCCATGGACCTCAGCGTGAATACTAGTGCCTACACAAGCTTGGACGCAAGGTGAGAAGGTTCTGTGGAACAGACATGTGCAAAATTCCCTCTTGCTTTGACTTGCCAGCAATTCACCCCAAAGGAAAGGGGGGAAAATTACTTTCTAACTTTATCCACACAACAATGAGAGCTTTGTTCTGTCCAGTAACTTGTTACCTCCAGGAAGGCTCTGCGGGCCCCATGGTGATAAGGCAGGGAACATACAGGCCTTTTATAATAGCCCTTTATCTAGGCCTGTAATTCAAAGTAACTACCACACTAGCAATGACTCCATCAAAAAACTCACATTCAGAGGTGTGATGCAGATAAAAAGACGCACTTCGGTTGTGAGACGCACAATCTTTCTTGTGGGGGTACCACTGGAAAGGAAACAGGAACTTTGGGTCCCTGCACACAACTGCAGTCACTTCCGTCACTGCCTCAGACAAAACATGTGACTACAGCAAAGCTAAGTTACCCTGAAAGGCTTTCTGACCACGCTGATGGAGGTAATCACTCCATTTCTGACTTTTTCCTGTGGCTTCTCTATCGTTGTCCATCTGTTGTTCTTATCCCATTCAGATTCCTTACAAGCTTGCCTCCTCTACTAGACAGTTAAAAACAAAGCAAAACAATGCTTGTTCAAGACCTAGAACAGTGTCTAGTCCAGATTTGTTTATTTTGGGTGCTAAACAATTTGTAGAATGAATCAGTACTAGTCAGTAGCCATGACACACCCAATGGGATTCATCCTCAGCTTTCATGTGTCTTGGGCATGTTGGGCCATGGTACAGAGCACAGACAGGAGATAGACTGGGGAGAGGCATATGTGTGATATAGAGTGGAATGGTTAAAGCCATGGCCGCTGTCTTAGGTTGGGCTCTCCAGAGAAACAAACCAGGACCGTTCATGTAAGGGAGCTTCAAAAAGTGTGTGGAATGATTCCATTATCTTTTCATTCCATTTTTCTATGACCTTTTTGAAGCTCTCCTCATATATGCATCTATATGGAGAGATTCATCTCAAGAAAATCACTCCCATGGTTGTAGAGGCTGGTCAGTTCCCAAGTCTTGGGTCAAATGTCAGGCTGGAGACTTTTCCTGATTTACCTAATGGGGTTGATGAATCCAAGTTTGGCAAGTAAGATGGCAGGCTGCTCAGCTTCTGGATTCATCCATGCTTAAAGTCTACACTTAGAATTTTCTATTATAAAACCCCATAAAATTATACTCCTTAAAATAGGTTAAATTGCATTTTTATAATTTGCAACAAAAATATAAAGCAGGTAAGATGTGGGTGTCAAAGGGACCTTTGTTTGAATTCCAGCTCTATCATTCTTTGGCTATTTGATCTTGGGCAAGAGACTTATTCTCTCTAAACCTTCATTTCCTCATCTATAAACTACAAAACCTACTGATCAGATTGTTGTAGAGAGTACATAACATGTAGAGAACCTACAGAGAGTTTTCAATGTGAAAAGCAATATGGTACCCAATTCTGTGGTTTAGGTTGGCTTTCCACTTCTACTGTTCAGTCAGTATGTCTGACCTCTACCTTGTGGCAACTGGCCATGGGAGCTGGAGGTCAGATGTGGCCCCCATGTCGGTTCCACACTTGGGATCAATACTTACAGATGTGAGGAAATACATATTGAATGGGAGAGAAGCCCTGCTGTACTGCAGGACTGGTGACAGCCTTGGCCAGTCCCATGGCCAGCTCTGAAGAGCTAGAATAGTTCTTCAAAGTAGTTCCCTGTAGAAGCAAAATGCCTGGGTCATTGTATCCCTGCAACAACCAGTCATGTGGGCCCTGGGAGCTTGGGTAAGGTGGGTCTCAGCAGCTAAGGCAATCCTTCACGAGGCTACCAGCCAGCGAGACTTCTAGAATGTTGGCTGGTAAGTTATTTACTAATGAAGGGGGTGCAAAGTACCATCCACTACTTTTTCCCTTGCCCTAAGCTGTTCCAAATTGCACTTTGATCAACACAGACTCCTGACCTTTGGAAGGGAAAGTTGTTCCTTCTGGTTGGAAATAATTGTGGTGTTTCATGCTAGCACTCAGAGAAAAAGCATCAGTGACCACAAGGAAAAGGAGCACTTGAAAGGAGGACAATTAAAAGAATGAATAAGAATTTTAGTACACGCTATGAAGAAGGCAGAAACCGAGTTGACTGCCTATGCTGAAGTAGTCACAGCCCTGCCCTTCTATCAAATCAAAGCACTTTTGATATAAAGTTGGAAAGGACTGGATACAGAATCACCTTTTAATTAAATAGGTTAATCATTTATCTAAAAGAAATTCTTTCCTTAATGTCTTACTCCTTTGTATCACTTCAGAACATGTTCATCTTCTTCCAGTCCACCTGTGTTAGTCTGGGTACTTGAGAGAAACAAATCCACAGAAACTCATGTGTAAGAGAGTTTTATATAAAGGTTAAAAAAACATCCCAAGCCAGTGCTGCTCAAGCCCACAAGTCCAACATTAACCCATTAACACACATGTCCAACACCAATCCACAAAGTCCTCCTCCATCTCACAAAACACACACTATGACACTGATTGCAGGAGGAAAGCTGAACATGTAAGCATCTCAGCGCTGGCAGAGGTCTCCACAAGGCTGCTCCAGCACCCAGGGCTGCATCAGGGTAGGTCCATGTGGCTTCTCCT
>NW_022111377.1:8549090-8551671 GCF_000313985.2 Echinops telfairi
ATTTCTCTCCGCTAGATTGCTGTTGCTCCAACACCCCCAGGATCTCTATGTCCTCCTCGATGTTGATTTTAATTCCCTAGTTGTTCCCCCTATCTATGGTGTTGTTGCCCATTGCTCTCTTCCCCCACCTCTTCCTTCCCCAAGTCCCTCCAGAACCTTGGTCCCATTGCTTTCTCCTCATGCTTGCTTCCCAAGCCTCTTAATTTTCTGGTCTAGCACCAAGAGCACCAGGTGATTCTACCTGCACACCATCTTGACCACAGAACCCACTTCCAACCTTTTGATTAGTCATCAAGTGCTTAAACTTTTGCACCCCCCAGGCACCACTGCTCATTATTATGAGTGTCATGTTTAGCTCCGTCTCCTCAATTTCTTCAGGTTGATCATCTATTGTGGATTATGATCTGGGTGGGATTTTGAAGGTAACTCCATCACTTTTCCCATTTTACCCAGTTAGTAGTAGCCCTAGTGGCATGGCAGTTACACATTGGGCTGCTAACCTCACAAGGTCAGCAGTTCAAATTCACCAAACATTCTGAGGGAGAAAGATGAGGCTTTCTACTCCTATTAACAATTATAGTGCCAGAAACCCATAAAGCAGTGGTTCTCAACCTTCCTAATGCCTCAACCCTTTAATACAGTTCCTCATGTTGCGGTGACCCCCCAACCATAAAATTATCTTCATTGCTACTTCATATCTGTAATTTTGCTAATGTTATGAATTGGGTGATCCGTGTGAAAGGGTCGTTTGACCCTCAAAGGGGTCACGACCCACAGGTTGAGAACTGCTGCCATAGAGGGACTTCTACCCAGTTCTATATGATCACTATGAGTCAGAATTGACTCCATGGTAGTGAGTTTGAGTTTTTTGCCACCAAGTTACTACTGGCTGGTGAACTGAAACGTCGTTCCCTGAATGGTTTCCCATTCTTCCTTTCCAGATATTCACCCCACCTCATATCTCACACACACACCCCTCAGTCATAATCCAGCAGGGCTTTCTCTATTCTTCTGTAACCTTTTCTACATCTTACCTAAACACATTGCTCACAGGGATCTTTCTCTTATATGAATTCTTAATCTTTGTCCCTTTTTCTTTGGCTTATCACTCACCATACTTGACCTTGAATCGTTTAACTCTCCAAGGCTAAATGTTTTGAGTAACTAGTTTTGAAACTATTCCGATCTTCTCATGTTTTATTATGAAGAAATGAGTACCTGAGTAAGTGGGTAGCTTGTCTTAGGCCATTTAATATCATAATAGGATAAGGCCTGGTCTCCTGGTGCCTAGGTCAGTGGCCCTGTGGGGAAACGCCTGTGCTCTGCACGAAGGCAGGGCTTTGCAAGGAGGGCGAGGCTGCTATCTGATTGGGGTGTTGACACTATCTCTGAATTACTTTCTGTCCTGGTCATGTTTTTACACCTATTCTAAAGCCTACAACAAAAAGGCATCATGTTCAGTAATGGAAAGGTTCAAACCCACCAGCTGCCCTGCTCAAGAAAGCTTTACAATCTTGAAACTACAGAGCAGTGCTCCGTCCTGTGAGGTAACTAAGGGTCCACGCTGACTTGATAGCAGTAGGTTCTGGAAGAGCTTTGCGGCCTGATTTTTCTCCCAAGCTTAGCCTAAATCAGAAGAAAAGATTTTCTAAGAGACTGCACACAAATGCTAAAAATTTCACTTCATTTTGGTTTATCACTCACTATACTTGACCTTGAATCGTTTAACTCTCCAACACCCCTCCCAAATTATCTGAGCATTAGTATTTGATAAAGAATGTGAACTTCATCTTGCAGGGAATGAAGATACTACAGGAAAAAATAAAACTCGCTTTTGCAAATGATGATTCTGGCAGTAGCCAGGATTAAGCATAGCAGGCAGAGACAGGGGTGGGGCCGCAGTTGGGAGAAGAATGAGAGAATCGCTCAGACTAATTTAGGCCAGACCGAACCTATTACTGTGGAGTCTCCTCGGACTCATGGAGAAATTCTGGGTAGCAGAGGAGGAGGTTTTCAGTTATGAAAAGTGAAGGTCAGCTACCAAATTTTTTTTAAGTTGATCAGATATGGTGTGAAAACAGTGGCTACAAAGTAAAGCTGTGGAAAGTGAAGCTAAAATGGACGTTGTTACTTGTGACCATGTAAAATTCTTCTGTGGAAAATGAATACAGAGTTTTGCAATTCCCCACGTTATGAACAAGATGTTTCTAAGTGTGTCTTTACGTTGAATTTGTAGGTAAATTGGAACAGGTGCAGAGGGTTCTTAGCCTTATTTAGTGTAAGATGTGAGAGAGAAAGATAAGTCTGTCTACTCCCAGATTTACAGTGTTGGAAACCCAAAGTTCTACTCTGTCTTATACGGTCACAATGAGTCAGAATCAACTCTAGGCCAACAGGTAGGCACGGCCCTCAAATCAACACCCCAGGCCACTTTTACTTTACACCTTGGCACTGAGGTAAACAAAGTCCCTGAGGGGTATTTACGGAAGCCCTGAGAATAGCCATGATGCGTTAGCTAGGAGGATGGAGTGATAGGAAAGTAGGGACGTTCATGGCATGTGACCAAAGAGTGGATGTACTT
>NW_022111377.1:8552133-8562334 GCF_000313985.2 Echinops telfairi
CTTGCACTCCCCAGTGATTGCCTATGCAAGCCACGTGGCCCACTGACCTATCTTCTACCAGTTTCTGCTGTGCTAACGTTTGGGTGGAAAACAGTATTGCTAAGGGCAACAAAATGTTCATACGTTGTACAACTCAAAGAATTCAACCAATGTTGCTGAACTGTACATGTGGGAACTGCTGAATTGGTGTACATCTGGTATGTATACTCTTCATAAACATGCAGTAAATTATTTTAAAAAGTCAACACATATTTTTTAACTTATTTGGGTTGCTTTCTTGCTGTGCTTAAACTTATATTTAAGATCAACAAGATAAAATCGAAAGCACACAAACCAGTTGGGCCAAGCCTGTCAGCTTAGCCTCCCTTCAAACAAAGATAAAATACACTGATAGCTTTCGAGTGTGAATAATATTTTTGAAGTTACAGGACTGACAGTTGAAGTTCTCTACATTTAAATCTAAATTAAAATCTTCACAGCTTAAAACAAGACTGCTCATAAAACACAAAGTGTTGACAGGATCCCCCTGGAAGAGAAATGTAACTTGGAGAGCTTGGTTATCGGTCCACCCCAAAACCACTGTGTTGAGTCGATTCTGACTTGGTGCCCCTGTAGGGGAGCACAACTGTCTCAGAGGGTTTCCGAAGTAGTAGTCTTCATGGGGCAGACCGTGGCACTGTTCCCCTCAGAGTGGCTGGTTGCTTTAGACCTGACCTTTCAGTTATCAGCTTTAACCTTTGCACCAGCCGGCAAAATACAAGTTATTTAAACTTTCTGCTCCCTTTGAATTTACGGGTTAATATTGTTTTAGTCCTCTAATGTCATTATAGCAGGTGGCTTAGTGGTTACACATTGGGCTGCTAACCTCAAGGCCACTTGTTCAAAACCACCAGCTGCTCTGTGGGAGAAAGATGAAGCTTTCTACTCTCATAAAGAGTTACAGTCTTAGAATCCCACAGGAGCAGTTCTACCATGTCCTATAGGGTCATTATGAGTTGGCATCCACTCGATGGCAGGGAGTTTGGTTTTTCTTGGGGGAGAGAATCAAGACAACTGCATTCTATCTCCCTGCATTTGTGCCCACTTTTACTTAAAAGAGTAATTTAAAAAGTATTGCTACTAAATAATAAAAACCTTTATTATGCAAACATACCAAAATGTGAAGCTATTGTTTCTCGACATATCCTTCATCTATAACATTGCTGAGGGAGTTGCCTCCATCTTTTTAACCTTTCCTTGAAAAATTCTGCACTCTTCCACTTACACCACATCAAAACAGCATCCTAAGGGGCCCAAATCATGTTCCTGCTCATTGTTCTTTGAACTTGAAGATCAAGAAGAAGTCTGAAGGGGCAAAACCAGGGCTGTAGGGTGGATGGGGTAAGGTTTTTCCCAATGAAATCCTCATAGGGCGGTCCTTGCTCCTCTTGAAGAATGAGCAGTGTATTGCTATGATGGTGGAGGGGGGAGAATTCTCAGCGCAACTCTCCTGACCTTTTTCTCACCGGTGCAGTTTTCCATTTTCTTAAAGCTTCATAAGAAGCCTTGAGATTGTTCCTATGTCCTTCAAGAAAATCCTTCCTAAACTCCCTCTTTGAAATCCAGAAACAAAAACACAAGCCAACTCTTCGAGCTGACCTCTCTGCCTTTCCTTACACTGGCTCGGTAGATCCCCTCGGAAGCCATGGACTGTTTTTCTTTGAGGGCACTCTGAGGAGACTAAAACACATGTATTCCTGAGAGAGCTTGTCTGTAGCCACCCAGTGTTCACAAAGACATGTTTAAGCATGTTTTGTTTGGAACAAACCTCTGCAGGTAGGAACTGGATTCCTACTAGCAAGGATTCTTGGCTTACCCTCAAATTTAATGAATGTCTTCACAGTTCCACTCTGTATTTAACGAATAGTGTGTTTGGCACAACTTATAGAATTTGTGTTTTTCAATTTTACAACAATGATTTTGTACTATACATCTCCTTCTGTTTCTCACTTCTCAACAACTACTTTTGAGTTTTCCTAAACACTGCAGCATTGTATCTTAATTCTTCCGAATGCTGCGTGGGATTTCACTGTGCTTCATATTTTACCCTTCCATTCTGAGGTCAACTCGATGACTACCAGCTCTGTGACCAGTTATTACGCTATCTGGAGCGAATTAGTGAATTAGATGAAATTAGTAAAGTTTGCTCATTTTAAGCCTATCATGGCCATTGTGTACAAATCACTGCATAATACATAATATTACTTGATAGCTACTGCAATGACCTACTTTGTTATGTGAGAAGAGACAAGAATGTCTTTCCTAATACTTTATTTACTTAGGGTAGGATTCAGACCAACCCTGGGATTTTTCCCCCAGGGCCTTGGGGAATTGAAATGCAGTGGTCAAAACTGCAATTTTGCCAACAACTATGTTGCAATTATGCCAACAAAACAAGGCATTTATTCATTTGTTGCTGATAAGCATATCAAAGCTAACATTCAGTTCTGACAAATAACACCATTATGTCAAAAAGAAGCTCATGGATTTAAGGCCTTTTAAATAAAATATAGTTATTAGATATTGTCTTTATGTCTTTGAAAATAGAAAAATGTCAAATGTCTTTGAAAATATAAAAGTCATCATTGAACGTAGGATTATGCCACTCTAGTCTTTCAATCAATCTGGAACTGAAGTGAAATAGGAATCAATTTACCCAGCTCAGGAAGGCCAGACCCAGTGCCACAATAAATCATAGCTAAATTTACTAAAAGAATTAGATTGTTTATCTTAAATTACTTAAGGCCTTTAACATTTAAAAGATGCAATAGATATATAAAATACAAGGGTATTTCAAGGAGTTCATGGGAAAAATGGAATTAAAAGATAATGGGTTTTTTTTTCATGAACTTTCTGAGATTCCCTTGTATACCTGAGAAAAATTTTTACTGAAGTTTTCTACTAGGAAGATAGGCCTAAGTTTCGATGAGAGAACTTCACCTCTAGGCAATCGACACATATTCGCCTCTCTGTCCATTCCTCTTTTCCAGGAACTGGTACTACCTTCACCAGATGTGGATTCCTGGTAGCCATATTTCTGTCAGGTGCCCTATCCTTGGGTCAAATTGTATACAACACTCAGACTGGGCCAATCAGACTCTCTCTTCTGGAAATCTGATTTGTGATAGTGAATTATGATAAGCTAGACAATCTAGCTTGGTAGTTCTCAACAGAACTGATTTTGCTCACAGGGAACATTTGGCAATGTCTGAAGATATTTTGATTGTCATAATTGGGGGAGATGTGTACTAGTAGAATCTAGAGCAGTGGTTCTCAACCTTCCTGATGCAGCAACCCTTTCACACAGCTCCTCTTGTGGTGACCCCCAACCATAAAATTATTTTCATTGCTACTTCATAACTGTAATTTTGCAACTGTTATGAATCAGGCGACCCCAGTGAAAGGGTCGTTCGACCCCAAAAGGGGTTGTAACCCACAGGTTAAGAACCGCTGATCTAGAGCTTAGTAGCCAGGGATGCTTCTACACAGTCTACAGTGCACAGAACATCCCCCACAACAAAGATGGATCTAGCCTAAAAAATGTTAAAGCTTCTGAGGTTGAGAAACCTTGTTCTAGACTGAGCACTAGAGCAGAAAGAATGTAAACTCAGTTGATTGAGGCTGCCTGCCATCATCTCATCTACCTTCCATATCCATGGGAAGCAGAGAAAGTCAACCTAACACACACCACCACCTCCCAAAACACCCAAGCCCAAACCCAAACTCACCGTCATTGAGTCAATTCTGACTTATGGCAACCCTATGGGACAGGGTAAAACTGCCCTGTGGGTTTCTGAGATTGTAACTCTTTACAGGAGTAGAAAGCCTCACTTTTTTCTGTGGAGCAACTGATGGTTTCAAACTGCTAATCTTGCAGTTAGTAGCCCAACCCATAACCACTATGCAACCAGGGTCCTCAAAGTCAATCTATAGTAGAGAAAATCATTTAGACGTTGAGCTTAGAGCTAGAGAATTTTCTAATTCCAAAGCCCTGACTACATTTCTGTCCATTATTCTTCGAATTGAGAGCCTCTGCCTATGGTTAAGTTCTCTGAAAGGTGAGCATTTAGTCTTCCATAACGATGTATAGCCTTAGTGTGTACATCTGTCCAATAAGGCTATGAGTCAGAATCAACTCAATAAAAACAAGGTATTGTTCTAATAAATTACCCCTTTATATTTAAGCTAGCCTGACATGGTTTAGATTCATTGTAACTCAAACAACTTCAATGAATACAAATAACATTCGAGTGATTTAAAAATAACCCAAGAAACAATAGGCTTAGGCAGCTTCTAAGATTATATGAATAAGTAAAACAAAATTGTCATGTATGACTCTGCTATCGCTGCCATGTCGTTTTCCCACTTCTCTACAATGAAGTGCTAGATGAGTTGAAGACTTTCAAAGGACTGGTGGACCTCGACCATGACTGTATGATGTTTATCAGTCTTTGGGGAATCAGGAGAACTGGTTCATCTGCTCTACCACCTTACAGGAACCCCACCCAATTCCACCTTCTCCTAGTAATTACAAGTGAGGCATTTTATTGGCTTTGCACTAACAATGCATGTCAATTATTCACATTGAGCGTATTATTTCTGTATTCCATGCACATCATTAGTCTTGGTACTGAAGAAGTCGTGTCTCTGTAGAAAGGAACTCAGTAAAAGTTGTGATCTATGGTAACACACTGAAATGGTCTTGAAATTATATTTCTCGTGGTAATGCACTGGGCTGCTTAATCTCAAGGTCAGTAGTTCGAAACCATCAGCTGCCCCAAGGACGAAAGATGAGGCTTTCTATTCACAGTAAAGAGTTTCAGTCTGGGAAACTCAAAAAGGCAGTTCTACCCTGACCTCAACTTCAGAACTGACTTGATAGCAGTGAGTGAGTTAATTGTTGAGCATATTGTCAATTTATCCCTTTATCTATACATCTGTTAATTGTTTATGAGTCATCGACTTCTTAGGGGCTCTCCTGATGGTATTTTCTTCCTCTGGAAGAAATACACAAGTGCATTACATTTTGTACCTGCAGGATCATAGACCATGTGAGGGCATCATAAACACCCCCTAGGTTAGGAACTCCTGAATCAAATCTTTATCCAGCGTTTTAATTATGGTGTTGCCAATAATTTAGAATTCTGCTCTGATGAGCTCTACAACTTAGCATGAATGCTATCGTTAGGTGCCTTCACTTTGTTTCTAGCTCACAGCAACCAATGCACAATGGAACAAAATACTGCGTGGTCCCTGCGCCTGGTGGTATAGTGGTTACGCCACTGGTTCTCAACCTTCCTAATGCTGCATTCCGTTAGTACAGTTCCTCATGCGGTGGTGACCCCCAACCATGACATTATTTTTGTTGCTACTTCATAACTGTAATTTTGCTACTGTTTTGAATCAGGTGACCCCAGTGAAAAGGTCATTCGACCCCCAAAAGGGGTCACAACACACAGGTTGAGAACCGCTGGGTTATGCATTGGGCTGCGATTCCGCATGCTTGGCAGTTCAAAACCACCAGCAGCTCTGTGCAAAAAAGACTGGGCTTTCCACTCCCGTAAACGATTACAGTCTTAAAAACCCACAGGGGTTGCTATGAGTCAGGATTGGTTCCATGGCAGTGGGTCACTATAAAACAAAATCAGAATGAGTTCATCCTACATTATTTCAAAATGTTTGTGGGAAAATTCCATCCTTTCTAAATTCTATTTTTCCAGGCATTTCTGAAGCCCCCTCCTATAACTATCAGCACTCCTCCATCACCTATCAGGTGACACTTGACACTGTTCTGGGTATTAGAAGCCTAAATTGTGGACAAGACAAGTGAGATACCCACACTCATGGAATTGGCATTCTACTTGGCATACAGGCAAAAAGAAAAAAAGTGAAAAACCTACTGACCAATTAGAAAAGGCAGTGAAAGAAATAGGCAAGGTTGCAGAGCACCTACTTTAGATGAAGTGGTCAGGATGATTTAAAAATGGAAACGTGAGGAAGCAGAAAGAGCTAGCTCTGTGACGATGTGTCGGCAGGGCAGTTAGGGACAGAGTTAGGGGACTATCAAGAGAGCAAAGGTGGTTCAAGGCCTGACCAGGTGGCTCAAGGCTCACCAGACTCTAGGAAGTGAATGATTCCAATGTTTGGAGTGTAGTGAGCAAGGAGCAGGACAATGCAGAAGTTAAACAATACTTTGTAGACTGTAAAGCAAAAGATCTGTAGAAACATGAACCCACTCAGATGAACATTTTATAATGATTGACCACATCAGAGGCAAGTAAGAGAGGTGGGGGAAGCAGTTAGGAGAGTCGTACAGGAGAAAGGTGGTCCAGGACACGGTGGGATGGACAAGGGCCCGCTCTAATTTTTTTCCTTAGACTCAGCCTGTGGTAGTTAAATAATCTCCTGTCAACTTGTGAAGGGGTGGAGTCTAGCCTGTCAAACAGGTTGCAGCTTGATGACCTCATTTGCAGGCACGAAGGAGATAAATAGCTCACTGGAGGCCAGGCACTAGGTCTGCTTGTCTTACTGCTGACAAGCCAGATGTGCTATGTTGATGGTGCCAGAGCCTTGTGGCTGGAGGAACCACGTGGAGACCCATGTCGGGGCTGAGATGCTTCCATTGCCCCTTGATCCACAAGACTTTCCACCCATTGGCCTGTGATCTTTCTTCCTGCATTCAGCATCATTGCATGTGTGAGTCTGAAGAATAATTTATAGACTGGTAATGGATATATGGGCTAATATTGGATTTATGGACTTAACCTATACTGGGCTGGGATATTTTCTGAATGTACAATTGTTTTTTTAACATAAAGTTCTCTCTTATACACGAGTGTCTATGAATTTGTTTCTCTAGTCATCCCAGACTAACAGTCCTCCTTTGTAAACTGCAGATGGAGACTTAGAGGAAATGGATCAGCAAAAATGATTCCTAAATACTAGCCTCCCAAGTATAAATTAGATCCCCGTTGGATTCCTGCTTTCTGTGACGATTTGAAGTATTTTCCTTTCCTCTCGACCTACTTCCTTGAAACATGAAGTTTCTCTCTAGCAGGAACTGCCATCTGTGGTTTGTGACACACTGAACCCTCCAGTGGCGTTCAAGTCACTTCACTGTCAACCTATTTGTTTTCTACCAAACTACTTGGCAACTGAAATAGATGGCGGTAGATGAGTCAAAAAGAGGTAGCAATAATTTGGAATGAACTCAATCTCTTTTTGGTTTAAATACTTACATATAAAAAACAAAAACTCTGACAGGGGGGGAGGGGGAGTTTAAGAAAAGGGGAACCCATCAAAGGTTGGATATTTTATTTATTTATTTTTTAGGTTGGATATTTTAAAGGCATCCCCCACTGAGGGGATGAATAACACAAATGTGGATGAAGGGAGACAACAGACAGTGTAAGACATGAAATAATATTAATAACATATAATTGATCAAGGATTCATGAGAATGGAAGGTGGCAGTGGGAGGGGAAAAAAGAGGAGGTGATACCAAGGGCTCAAGTAGAAAGAAAATGTTTTGGAAATGGTGATGGCAACATATGTACAAGTGTGTTTAGTACAATTGAATAATGGATTGTTATATGATTTGTAAGAGTCCCCCAATAAAATGACTAATAAATATATCAAACTCATTGAGTTGATTCAGACTTATAATGACCCTATCCAACAGGATGTGGGTTGTCAAGGTTATAAATATTTTTAAGAGCAGAAAGCCTCACCTTTCTCCTGTGGAGCAGTTGGGAGTTTCAAGCTACTGACCTTGTGTTTAGCAGCCCAAAATGTAAATCACTACACCATCAGGGCTCCTTGGTACTCCTGTATGTACTTGCTAGCATCCAGTCAAGTCTAACTCACAGTGATCCTAAAGGGCAGGGTAGAACTGTCCCTTTAGGTTTCCAAGACTGTAACTATTCAGGAGTAGAAAGCCTCATTTTGTCCGCACGGTACTCCTACAGGACCTGTAAACCAGTTGCCTTCTAATCATCACCTATATATGGTGACCTCATGTGTGCCAAAATAAAACTATGCTCCACATGTCTGATTCTTCAGAAGTGGATTACCAGGACTTTCTTACAAGGTACCTCTGAGAGCACTTGAACTCTCAACTTTTCCATTAGCAGCCAACCATCATAACCATTTGTACTGCTCAGTCACCCCTATAGGATCTCTATTGCCAACAAAACAAAACTTCAATGCAAGAGATAGGTTTGAATTTAAAGCCTTACCTTTAAATTCAGTTCTGTTCTTCTAGAGCCTTTAAGTCTTTCAGTAACCATGTGAAATGTCCTTTCCTTAAAAGATATTAACAACCAATACGTTTAAAAGCCTCTTCAATTTTCAAACCAGTGACAATACATGAAAAGGTTCTTGTTGCTTTAAATGGATCCATATTTCATGTCAATTGAAAAATACTGGTACTGGATTCCTTGAAAACAGATTTAACAACAGCAGGACCTGCAAGACATCAGTCATCTCATAAGCCCACAGAAGTCAGTTACACAAACTGTTGTGTATAATTGGTTCAGTAGTACATTTTGCACTTGATTTTGCTTACTTGTAAAATTCAACTAAAGTTTGTACACATTAAAACTCTTTTCTTCTTCCTCTTCCCCAAAAAGGTCTGTCAAAAATTGTTATATTTTGTCCTGAAGTGGAATGACTTAAACATACAGGAAATTCTGTCTACCAAGATTGCTGTGCATAGCTCTTAGCAAATCCTAAAAGAAATACTACCCCTTTAATTGGCTACTGATTCTACAGATTTTGGACAGGCTGAAAACACGTTCAACAAGTGTTAATGCCGGAAAAATCTCTAATCCAGAAGACCTATGCTCTAGTAAATCTCACGGTTTACTCTTTCTGGATTAAGGGAACATTAAGTCTCTGCTCACATCTCTTTCCTCATCCAAGGCTTTAGATGGCACGAAAGAGCAAAAACTGTGATTTTGATGCACAGGGTCCTTATAAAACGGCGTAGAATTACCGCTGTGGGTTTGCAAGAGCGTACTTGCTCATTTTAGGAAACCTCCTTTTCTCCCGCGGAGTAGCTGGTTGTTTCAAACTGCTGACCTTGAGGTTAGCAGGCTAACTCCTAAACAAGACACCACCAAGGCTCCCCTATGTTCCTAGCTTAGACCCTTTCATACACTGGCCGGCCATTATTTTTATAGTTTGCTTAAGTTATAGCTCTCAGTAGGTACAGATCTGCTTCTCAAACAGTCTGGCCTTCCTTTGATGCTAAGGATTTTGTTTTTTAAAAAGAAGCTGTTTCTTTCTCTTACATTTTCTAAGGCTGTGCATGGGTATGGACAAGGTATCAAATCCAAGAATGACCCACGGTAGGAAATACGCGAACACATGTAATTTCCGAACTCTCAGTATGTATAGTTCTTTTTCATTCCAGGAAAGAGGGTGGTAGTGGTGGTGGCGGCGGCAGCAATAAACAGCAAAGTTACAAATAGCAAAAACCGGAGCCAGCACGGCTTACTGATCAAGCATCCGGAATTTGGGCGGGTTGGACTTTTGGAGCACACGCCCAGCTGCAGCTCCATGGTCCCACCAGCCCATTCTCTTGGTAGGCAAGAGCGAGTGTCACGCCACGTTACGTAACTTTCCCAGTGATAATCCCAGGACAAGCACCAAGAGGCTGCAAGGAGTGTCGGTCAGGCCAAGAAACAGGCCCTCCTCAGTCTGCATTCCCCGCACAAACAGCCAAGCGTCTGCACTTTCCTCAGCACTTGCGGTTGGGTTGAGTCCCTCTGGACCCACCACGTCCCACGTGGCCGCCCCCAGTCAGTGCACACCCGCTCAAAGTCCAAAGCCGATAGTAGGGTCCAGAGACTTTGGACGTGATGGGAGTCGTTAAATTGAGAGCGACTCTCCAGCTTCTGGCCATACTTCTTGCTCACTTTAGTGCCAGAAGGGTAGCCACCCCCTCCAGCCCACAACCACGGTGGCAGGAGACCCGGCGGCAACCGGAACGGAAGCTGTTTACGCCTACTCTCTTCTCGCGCGAAGTGGGAGAGGAAGAGAGTTGGGCCAGCGACGGAGAACTAGCCAATGAGAGCGAAGAAGGAGCGTGATTGATGGCCCCTCCCTCCAGGTCCCGCCCCCTGTCTGCAGAGGGCTCCGGTTGCCCGCCCCGCCTCTC
>NW_022111377.1:8563009-8565366 GCF_000313985.2 Echinops telfairi
GGACGAGGACTTTTCGCTGGTTGGGACGGATGCGCCCTAAAGGAGTTCGTCCAGCCCCGGTTACTCTCGGAACCTCCTGGCAGTTTAGGTCGGTTACTGATGGAGGAAGATTGTCGAAGGAGGGAGGAAAGACCAGGAAATGGAAGACCCAGCACTTACGGGTGATGAATACGAATGGGGAACTACAAAGGGGTAGAAAAGAATACGGGAAAAGCTTGGTGTGGGGTACGGATGCTCCTCCCTCCCCCACCCCCTTTTCTGGGGCTGGGAAACGGAAAAGCGGCAGGCAGAAGTGGGGGAGGTGGGAGCCCCTTGCATTTCCGATTTCGCCGTCAACCACGAGTCAGTCCTGGGCCGCAAAGATTTTGTGACAGGTCATTGGAGAGTCACTGGTTTGTAATTCTTACAAGAGTTTAATTCGCTTTTATTTTCAGAGAAAACGAAGAAATTAGTTTTTTATACTCCCAATGAGAAACCGTTTTTAACTACCTTTCCATTTAGCTGAGCATGTGTAGAGGGGGGATTCGTTCCTAAAACTTGTTTGTCAATTATTTCCCCACCTGACCTTTGCTGTCTTTTGTTTTGGTTTCCCCTCTTCTCCATTGTCTCTTCCAGATGCTTCCCCTTAAGAAATGGATTGGTGCTGAGTTGCTTAGAGGCCAAGTTCTTTCTTTCCTACTAGTCTCTTCAGGGATTTAGAAGATAAATCAATAACAGCATAATTACGTATTATTACTTTGAGTAGTAATACAAATGCAAGCTGTTCCTAATACTGTGGTGTACTTATTTAACCGGGTATCTACTTAGAGACCTTTTAGATAGTATTTTGCAAATAATGCTTATTTGCAAATGATACTTATTTGTCTTCTACTCTAAGGCCCCATCTTGTTAAACAAAAAAATTATTTGAAAATAGGACTAGTTTGACTATCAAACTTTTTTTAAAATTTAAAATATTGTCTTGGACTACTTTCTGTCATAGATGAGCATTAATTGTAAATCTTGTGTACCCTATAAAACTGTCTTTAAATTCTTGAGTCGTTTAATGCCTATAGCCATTTTAAATGAAATGAAATGTTTTGTAATTACTCAGGATCAAATTTTCCTGAAATTATTGAATTATTTTAGGTTTCTGTAGACAACAAAGGGAAAAAAAACCTTGAATTTTTATTTGGCTAATATTTTAGGAAACAGCTGTTAGAAAATAGAATAGTTTTTTAATCATTTACAATAACTTAAAATTTTGATCATTAAAATCATTGGCATATAATTTTTATTTAATAATTTGTGCTGCTTATTTGACAGAATACTCATTGTGGAATGTTGTGAATACTTCAGCAGTCTGAGAGAGACATGTGACTAGTCAGGAAGCACTACCAAATAAACCATAAACCTGCCTGCCATTGAGTCCATTCTGACTCGTAGCAGCCTATCTATTATCTAGAAGTGCATTTAGCCATTTTGAATGTGAGGGATTCAGTTGGATTTCTTTTTGGGGGGTGAGTTGGAAGACTGCTGGACCTTAAATGGAGAGGCCTTCCCACTGCAATTACGGTTACAATCTAAGTGGAATTGAGAGCTGGCTTGGTAGTTTTGGAGTGTTTTCCCCATCGAACAGGTGTTGGTGCTGTTAGGATGTTGTGGGGACCAGTTAGTTCCTTGTTTTTTCTATGGTTTCGCTTTTCAGATTGACTTATAATTAAGGTCAGTTAAGCATGACTATCGTGCAGGTTTGTGGATGCCAGGCTCAAGACATCACTTTGTGTCAAGAAATGACAGATCTTACTGTTCACTAGCCAAGTGAAGATAATGCACAACAGTTAAATTTTCACTTGAATTATGAACTTTTTGGTGAGTGATAGATATGTAGTTAGAAATTAGACCAATTTCTGTTGTCCCTTTATAGTTAGGATAACCTTAATACCCTGTAAACCTTCCTAGATTGTTTTGTAAGGTGATCTTTGAAAATTCTGTTAGGCTATTTACATCATTGATTGAAGAGTAGGATTTCGATACACTGAATACCATGCCCCAATTTTTGTGGTACAGAGATTTAGTGTACTTTGGTGGTCAAGAGACAACCAAAAGTAAAACAAATTGGAATCAAATATTTGGAGTTAACATGCCATACCTTAAATTTGGTTTTTAAATACTCAGTGCTTGAGGTTAAGAAACTAAAGAAAGTCATTTAAATTGTGTTCTATTGGTATGAGAACCAAATATTGCCATGATACCAAGGCTTACTTGCTACTTTTAAAGGGAGTGTTAAGAGTTTTTCTGTTGCTTACTGTTAATGTTTTATCTTAGTTTTTAAGACTAAAGGTCATAATACATAAATGAATACTAATAACTTTAATA
>NW_022111377.1:8565478-8567794 GCF_000313985.2 Echinops telfairi
ATTTAAAGAACCAAAATTTTTGATAAAAAACCTTTCTAAATGCTAACACAACTTTTAAAGAAACTAGGGAATATATGTAATTTGCTTGGTAACTGAAGAGGTTGTATCAGGATGTATAATATTTGTCCTATGCTATCATTCAATGAAGTCATTAAGGCCTAGTAAGTTTAAAAGGAACTTTCACTCTTCTTACTAAATAGATTGTTCTACTTTCTAACTTATTTCTTCTTCTCCCCCATTTGTTGTTAGCCTGACAACTTGTACTTTGCTTCCTGCATGTACAGGCAGCCTACCATTATCTAACTTACTGCTTCTGTTTGCTTTTTCTAATTGATGTGGACTTTGAAATAAATGTACGATGCCTTATTAGAAATAATAAATAAGAGTAAGTAACTTTACAGTTATTTGTGCTGCCTAATGGTGTTTACGCCCACCTTATTCTATACATTCTAATAGGCATTAAGACTAGAAATATACAGAAGTACAATTTCAACCAGATTATTCTCAGCGTTATATGTCTAAAAATGTATATCCCAGACATACTTTGACATTTTTTCACGTTAAGAATTTGTGATTTCAGGGATAGATATTTGTACTCTATTTAAAGAATTCCAAACTTTTAGTTAGATATGGAATTCTTAGACTTGTTTCTTGAAACTCTTGCCATAGCTGTGTTTAAAGTTCTGTAGGCAACGACCTTTTACTGCAATAGTGATCACAGAGAACAATAACTACAATTATCTTTTCGAATGTATTAATATCTAGCAGGTTGCTAATATTTTGAATCAGGATTATACATACTAGTTTACTAGAAAATAACAAGTAAAATTAGATTTTTTAAAACTTTTTATTGTGAATTGGGTGAAGGTTTACAGAACAGATCAGCACTTTTACATTCAACATTTATACATATTTTGCCTCAAGTCATCCACTTCAATCCTCTCAAAGTACCATCACTTCTCCTTTCTTCACTCTCTGGTCTTTGTCCTTAGGTAAACGCTGCCTTTTTTCTTTAATCTTAAATGCCTAATATTTTAACACAGCATAAGAGTGAAGATGCAGTTCCAGACCATAGGGGTGACTAAGGGATACAGTCTTGGGGTCTCATTCTGTCCAACCGGCAAGCCTGTTTTGTAGGAACACCAGGTATAGTATACTACTGTAACAGTGTGAAGTTTGATATGAAGAAGGGGGTGCATCTAGGAATTGAGAGTAGTTTGTACTATTTGAAGGAGAAGGTATGAAAAGGAGTAGTAGGAAATAAACATGAAAAGAAAACACATCACCAAGGATGTTGAATGCCCTAGGCCAAGAAACTTGAACTTTTATCTTTTAGGCAATGGGGGAAGAGTCTGAGCGGGGAAATGGTATAATTAGAGCCAAATATTGGGGGAAAGTAACTTTTTCATGAGTGGTGAATTTTGGGTTGTTTTTTTTTTTGTTTGTTTAAGTTTTATCACTGGCATTTAAACAATGTTGCATCTTTAAAAAATAAAATTATAATGAAAATGTTAAGCTTTCTTTTTAATTTGTAAAAACAGAGAATACAATATTGCCTATTCAGCACAGAAAAAAAACAATTACATCAATCACGTACAGTTATCACTAATAACCACATTGAATAAGTTTTTAATGAGGTACATTAGAGAGGCAGAGATGCTTTGATTTAAAGCACTATTCTGTTGAAAACTAATGAGTGTTTTCATTATGCAATTGTGATATAAAACTGATAAAAAATTTTTCTAGTAAAAAAATTGCTCTCATAAGTTTTGGTAGTAGCTTTGAGATCATACATTGTTTTTAGTATCTTGATAGTCAAGATGCAAGAAGGGATCTTAATCAGGCACACCATGCCATTCCTCTACAGCAAAAGCTTTAGAATTCAAGTAAAACAGATAAAAAGATAATCCTAGACAACACCACCCCATCCCCCAGGTATCAAATGGAAGGACAGAGAATTAGATCAAACACAGATTGGATAAAGAAACTGAACGAATGAGGGAGAGACGAGATGGAGGTTCATGTTGAACCCAAACCAGCAGTGAACCTGAGGCGGAGCATAGGAAGACAACTTCACAGAACCCTAATAGAGACAGAAAGTATAGACATACCCAGATTAAGCAGAACATAAACTGGATTTCAGGAGGGCAGGAAGAGAGCGTCAGGTAGCCTGATATCTGCAGAGTAAAGGAGCTATGATCCAGAGACAGTCCTACTTAACCATGTGATCTCTCACCATTAATGGTGGTGAGATTACACCACATGGTGTAATCGATCCATAATGTGTTTGAAAGAGGTTCCATACAAAACTAGACT
>NW_022111377.1:8569693-8571031 GCF_000313985.2 Echinops telfairi
AGGGTTTTGAGTCAGAATTGAATCAATGGCAGTGCGTTTTGTTTTGAGTATATAGATGCCTCAAAGAAATGAAGGAGAAAGCAAGACAAAATCTTAGAAAATTTCAGGAAAACACTGCAAGAACAAACTGACAAAAGCTCATGAAAAATGAAATATCATAAAAGACCAAATCCACTGCTCTTGAGTCAATTCTGGCCAATAGTGATGCTGTAGGATAGAATAAAGCAGCTCCTGTGACATTTCTGTAAATCTCTACAAATGCCGGTAGCTTTCTCTTCCTCCTACAATGGAAACAAAGCACCAATGAGACACAGCACTGATTTCTCAGTAGAAACTAATCAGGCAAAAATAAAGTGGGATGATATATAAACCCTTGAAGAAACAAAAGACAAAAGCTGCCAATCAAGAATCATATCCAGAAAACTTGTCTTTCAAACCTGATGTGAAACTAAGACATCCTCAGATAAACGGAAATTCAGGGAACCTGTAAACACCAGACCAACTTCTGAGAAGAATTAGTAGAGGAACCTCGTGGGTGTTTTAGGCATTGAGCTGCTAACTGCAAAGTTGGCTGTTTAAACCAGCCAGCCACTGGGAGAAAGGTAAGGTTGCCTGTTTCCTTCAAGATGTATAGTTTTGGAAAACCTACACAGGGTCGCTATGAGTCAGGATTGGCTTAGTGACAATAGGATTTTCTTTTGAAGAGGCATATTTGGATAGCGAACCAACAGCAGCTGACGTCAATGAGTCAGGACACACAGCATCACTTAACATGCCAAATCAAAGAATTCTCAAAAGTAAACGCTGCAAAACTGAAAATAAGGACCAGGGATAACAACCTATAAATGATAATGGGGAAGAATGAATGATGTAATTGCAGAGACTTCTTATTGAGGGTCAAAGTGCTATCAAGACATAACAATCTGAAACTTGGGAAGACAAAGGTAAAAAGAGGAAACGGAGATTCAGTAAACACAAGATCATTAACAACCAAGGTTACACAAAGAAAATTCATAAATAAGAAATTGGCAAAGAGAATTAAGGATAACAAAAAAAATTGTTAACAAGCAAAGATGTAAGAAATGACCATAGTAAAGTCATGTATCCATAATCACACTGAATGAAATATTTTAAAAATTAAAAAAAATTATTGGTTGCTCTTACTTACAACAAACCATATATCCGTTACCTCAAGCAGACGTACAATTATTATTTTTTTTAACACTTCGTATTATTTCTTTTTCTTTTTTTAATGATGTTGAGTTTTTTTGTTTGTTTTTTAATCGTTTCATTAGGGGCTCATACAACTCTTACCACAATCCATACATACATCAATTG
>NW_022111377.1:8572922-8612417 GCF_000313985.2 Echinops telfairi
AAGGCCTGGTGGGCCAGGATGTGCTCCACTCTCTTTCTCCCCCTTCATCTGCTCCGGTGTGCTCCAGTCAGATATGTCCCTCTCCCAGAGCTGCAGATTCAATGCCATCCTTTGAAATAAATTCTTCTGGAGGGAGCGGCAGCAGATGCACAATTATTAGCATCAACAGTTTCTAAGTATCTTTCTTCTTGAGCCCTTCAATAGCAACTCCTCTTTTTTCCCCTCCCTCTCCCACCCTGCCACCCCTGCAAGCACTTAGTATATTATGTATTGTTGTTAATGTTTCTACATATCTTACACTCCCCATTCTATCCCTTCACCTAATATCCTGGTATTCTTCCCCTGAGAGAGTGTGTTATTCTGCTGTCATTGCTATCCATTCCCTCTTCCCTTCCCCTATCCTTCTGGAATTGTTGCTCCCATTACTGTTTCTGAGGGGTGGGGTGTTGTCTTTCCTAGATTCCATATATTGAAGGCTCTTGTCTGTGCAACTGTCTGTACCCTGGTCTAGGGTAATTGTGACACTGGGCTGATAACATAATAGTGGGGAGAGAAGAATCAAAGAACTAGAGGAGTGTTGTGTATTTCATCTGTGCTAAACTGTCCCCTGGATGCATTTTCTCCTTTGTGCAGGGACATCCAGTTATCCATGGACAGGCTCTGGATTGAATGAAGTATTTTAAATGCACCAGTGAAGAGGCAAAGAGAGTGATACAGTGGATTAAAAATATATAAAAGATTAATCAATATGTCACCTACAAGAAACAAAAAACATGAATAAGTTGAAATCAAAGAATGGGGGAAAAATAAATTTAAAAAAAATCAAAGAATGGGTAATCTTATATCTAGCATTCTACAAAAGAGCAGGAATGGCAATCTCATAAAATAGACTAAGTTAAAATCTATTATACCCAAAAATGAAGGACACTATATAATGATTAAAGGGTCAGTCAACAAATAGAACACAACCATAATATTTGCGCACCCAGTGACCAAAACCAAATCCACTCCCATTAAGTAGATTCTGACTCATACCGACACTACAGGACAGAGTAGAACTGCGTCATAGGATTTCTGAGGCTATACATCTTTATAGCAGCAGCCAACCTCATTTCTCTTCCATATAGTGACTGGTGGGCTTGAATCATGGACCTGTAGTTAGCAGCTCACCCCATAACCTAGTATGCCACTGGTCTCCCCAAAATACTAAACTCATTTCCATCAAGTTGATTCTGATTCATAGTGACCCCCCAGAGCAGGCTAAAATGCCCCTGTGAGTTTTCAAGATTCTAACTTAAATTTTTTTTATTGCATATCATTTCTTTTCCATTTTTAAAAATTTAAGTTTTTGGCATGTAATTCACATACAATTCAATAGTTCGAACATCTTTTTAAAAAATCATTTTATTGATGGTATATCAGCTCTTATCACAATCCATCCATACATCCATTGTGTCGAGCACATTTGTATATATGTTGCCATCATTTTTCAAGACATTTTCTTTCTACTTGAGCCCTTTGTATCAGCTCATTTTACCCTCTCCCCCACCCTCCCTCCTCATGAACCCTTGTTAATTTATATATATGTTTTTTTCATGAGACTGTAACTTTTTACGAGAGTAGAAAGCCTCATCTTTCTCTCACAGAGTGGCTGGTAATTTTCAATTGCTTGCCTTGTGCTTAGTAGCCCAACTCATAACCACTACACCACCAGGGCTCCTCATAGTGACCCTATTGGACGGGATGAAACTGCCTGTGAGGTCCCATGACAGTAACTCTTTACAGGACTCGAAAGTCATCCCATCTGTCTCTCGTAGTGGCTGGTAATTTCGTGTTACTGAGCTTGCAGTCAGCAGCCCAACAGGTAACCACTGTGCCACCAGGACAGAGCTCCAACGTACATAAACAGAATAGAAAAGAGAAATAGCCCTACAGTACAGTAGACCTTACCTGACACTTTCAATGATGAACAGAACAACTAGAAAGAAACTCAGTGAATTTATCGAAGATCTAAATAACACAGTCAACTAACTTGACCACATAGACATATATAGAACATGCCACTCAACAGTAGCACAGTACACATTCTTTTCTAACCCTGGTTCAATCTCTAAAATAGACTATACTAGATACACAACAAGGTCCAATAATTCAAAAGCAACAAATAATATAAAGCACCTTCTTTGATCATGTTACAAAACTATAAAACAGGTAGAGCAGAAAGATTAAATACATAAAAACAATAAATAATACTTTAAAATTATTGGGTAATAGAAGAAATTAAAAGTGATTTGTTTTTCCTAGAATCAAGTAAGAATGATATTACAGTATGCCAAATTCTTTGGGACAGTAAAAATGCTTAGAAGAGAATTTCTATAAACGCATACATCAAAGAGGTAGAAACGGCCAAAATCAATAGGGCAACCTTACTATTTGGGGAAGAAAAATAGGAGATAAAGGAAAGTATACAGTTACCATAAGAAGTGAAGTAGTAAAGATCAGAGCTGGGGGGTAGGGGTGGGGGGAATGAGATAAAAACACCAGCGTCAACAAGACTAGAAGTTGGTTGCCTGAACGGATCAATCAAATTGACAAAGTAATAAAATGAAAAGTGCTAACAACCAAAATAAATGACATGGGTAACATTACAAGCCAACCAACTTATATTAAGGTTCATAACAGGATGTTATGAAAATTAGCACTCTAAAAATTCAAAAACTATGAGTAGCTAGAAATATACTGCTTACATAAACCAGCATAGAGACAGAAAACCTAAATAGGCCCATAACAAAAGAAGAAATTGGAAATGTGTGTTTAAAGGCCTCTGGCCAGATTGCTTCATGGAACAGTCTACCAAACATTTAGAGAGTTTAAACCAACTCTACTCAAACTACTCTAGAATATTGAAAAGGAAGGAATATACCTTCATTCATTCTATGAAGCCAAGATAACCCTTGTGCCCAAACTAGACAACCAAAAAAACCACAAAAAACCGCTACAGACCAATATTCCTCATGAATATAGATTAAAAAATTCTCAGCCCCCCACCCCCGCCAAATTTCTCAGCAAAATTTTAGCCAACAGAATGTGTGTGCATGCATGCCGTATAATCACGATCAGGTGGGATTCATACCAGGATGCAAGAATTGCTCAACATTAGAAAATCAGTCAATGTAACCACATAAGTAATGTAAGATAAAGAATCATACTTATCTCAATCTTGTAGGAAAGGCCGTTTGATAAAATCAAACATCCTTTCCTGATAAAAATCTCAGCAAAATAGCCATCAACGGGCAATTTCACAACATAATTAAGGTCCTGTATGCAAAACAGTTAACATTACTCTTAGTGGAATAATTGAACGCATTTCCCTTGAGAATGGGAACAACACAAGGATGCCCACTGTCATCAATCTTTTATTTAGCATTGTACTGAAAGTCCTAGTCAGAGGATAAGCAAATAAAGGGAAAATAAAGGACATCCAAATTAGTAAGGAAGATATAAAACTGTTCATACTTGCAGATGGCATGATCCCATACATAGAAAAGGTCACCTATGCCAAGCACCTCGTATGCATATGAAACTTGGACCTTGGCTTTGAAAGAAGACTGTAGAAGAATGGATACTTTTGAATTACGGTGCTGGTGAAGAATATTCGAAGTACTGTGGGCTGCCAAACAGATTTGTCTTGGAAGAACATGCTTAGGACATATTATCTGGAGAGACCAGTCCCTGGAGAAGGGCTTGGTAAATCGGGGCAGCAGAAAAGAAAGACGTTGGGAAGGTGAATGGACACAGTGGCTGCAGCAATAGGCTCAAACATAACAATGTGAGGATGGCGCAGGACCTGGCAGGGTTCCGTTATATTGTACATAGGATCACTACGAATCAGAACCGACTCAACAGTACCTAGCAACCATAACAACATGCTATAAAGTGACAGGAACCAGTAGATGGGTTCTGCAAAGTTGCAGTGAATAAGATCACAATGCAGAAGTCAGTCAGATTAACAAGTAGTATTCTGAAAAGAAAATTATACCATTTACAATAACCCTCAAAAGAATAAAATACCTAGGAATAAAACTAACCAGACACACAAAAGAGAGGGAAAACAAGTGTTAAATGGACTAATTAAAAAATTGTTAAATTGAATCATATTTTTGGTACTTTGTTTCTATAAAATGTGGGGGTTCAAGTGATTCTTTTGCTATTTTTTAAAGTAACAAAGCAAGTGAATTTGCATTGGTTAATGTAATATTTAGATTCATTGTACATTCTTTGAAAATATTCTGGTTGACTATAAAGTCTGTACACTGCAATGCAAGTTCTTGAATAAGTGAATAAGATCATTCACTCAATGAATTACTTTTTAATTTTAATCTAAAAGAATTGTCTCTGATTCTAAAACCTGTGGAAAGATAAGTTATGTCATTTCATACCCTGAATTTTGAAATACAAAGTCTACACAACCCCCCCACCCCCCTCCCCCCAAAAAAGAATTCTTGACAGATACGATAGAGAACCAGATTTTCTAAGGCAACAAAACCAAACCGTATTTTCTGTGCACATGGAAACAGTATGCCTAATGAACCACAAGAAAGTTATTGTATTAGAGATTCCTGGATAGAAAGGAAGAAATATCCATAGCAAAACTTAAGATCATGAAAAGGTCTAGACTTACTGGTTAAATAAAGACTTTTGGAATCCCAAAGACTATGGTCCTTTGCCACCCTTCAAATCTGGTATAGAGCCCCTTCCATTTTCAACCAAATAATAGACCTCTCTCCAAACCACCAAAACTCACATCAACGCGAGTTGATGTCAATTCGTGTGGGTCTGTATGGGGAACAGTACATAGCAGTTGGGAGATACACACATCTTAGGATAATCAGCCATTTGAAAGCAAATGGCAGCATTTGTTCAAGGAAAGCATTCAGAAAGGGTTAGGAAAGGAGGAATGGAAATATGAAGCAGAGGAAGAAAGTGGGATAAGTGAGGGATCCTATTGTGTGGGGATTGTAATCAGTGGCGTTGAAAGCATGTATGAATTGTTGAATGGAAACAGATCTTTTCTGTAAAATTTTCACTCAATTCTCAATTAAAGTTAAAAAATAGTAATAGAACACAAAGGAAAATTATTTTATTGGATGTTAATTTGCTTTACTTGTTAATTCCAAAAAAATAGTAGATAATAATTTTGGAAGATAATGAAAATTTAGTATTAATGTACATCTTATGCTTAAGTGATGAATGTTATCAGTGAATTAATCCCATGTTCTAAAGCAGCAATTCTCAATCTGTAGGTTGTAACTTGGGGGTCCAAGGACCCTTTCACGGGGGTCGCCCGATTCATAACAGTTGCAAAATTACAGTTATAAAGTAGCAATGAAAATAATTTTATGGTTGGTGGGGGTGGTCACCACAACATGAGAAACTGTATTATAGGGTTGCGGCATTAGGAAGGTTGAAGCCCACTGCTCTAAAGCAAAGTTTAAAAAACAGTGAAACTTATAAGAATTGGAAGTTGATGGTTACTACCTACTTTCCCCAGGTTTTGCAAGTTTTCTGCCTTTCAGGTGCAGTCATACCACTTTTCTCTCGCTCTCTATTAGACATTGTGTTAGACAGGGTTCTCTAGAGAAACAAAACCAGGACACTTATGATTTTATATATATATAAATGGATAGATATATACAGCACAAAGGAATATGACAGCTAATTAGTCCACACAGCAGTACAGAGGTCTCAGTTCAACTCACTTCTGTGGAATAGTTAATGTACTAGAAGTCCTTCAACTCAGGAGGGCTGCTGGGTCCAAGGTCAAGGAAGCAAACAGCTGAGTCTTCCATAGAGCAATGCAGGCCGTCAGTCCACAGGCAGCAAAGAGCAAGGTGGGTCACCAACAGTTAGCCAGGCGACAGATTGGACAGTCCCAGGCTCAAGCGCTGTGTACGCCAGCAATGCGGTGAAGCAGGTCTCAAAGGAATGTCAAGCTCTAGAGACACTGTCTCCGGGTAGAGTGTCCCATGGGTAGTGTAGCTCACGAGAAAGGGGGGACAGGGCTTGCCGAGCCATTTCACTCTTTGCCCTCCCATCAAACTGCGATCTGACTAATCCCACATGTTCCTTGGCACAATAAACTTAACTATCACAGATTTAAAATCAAATCTGCTGCCATTGAGTTGATTCAGACTCATAATGACCCGACCCTTCAGTGATGCTCTCTATTAGTGGAAAATATTTGAGTTTTTATTTTCGCAAAGATTTCTCCTTACACAGATTCTGCTTTCCTGGGTTGTACGGTATTACATTTATGATACTGTATTGTTTTACCAGTGCAAAAGCAACCTTTAATAGACGGAGTTAGGTGAATCCACAGACCTGAAGATTTAGCTTTGACTAGCTGTTGTTGCTTTTGCTCAAAGTGATGACTTCAAAGGTAGTGCCTATCACCTCTTTGGACTTTGCTCAGTCTTTAAAGCATTGAGCCTCATTTTTGGGCTTAAAAGTTTGTGCTTTTAGGTCATTGTCCAGTGAGTCATATTATTTGCAGTAGAGTTGAAAAGTTATACATAGAAGCTATGCTAACCATATAGATAAAGGATTTGATTTGCTAGAAATTTTGCTTCCAAAAGTTGAACCCTGAAATCTACTTTGGTCAGCTAGGAATGTGACTATTTAGTCTTCCTCTGTTACTTCCATTGTCACCTATTTCGGGGGTAAAAAATGTCATTCTGCTTCATATAATATGTTGAAATATTAAGTGATTTAGATTTTTTTTAAGTTTTAAATAAAAACAAAACTCTTAAGGTAATGTTAAAATTGATTTTGTAATTGTAAAATACTTGTACCTCCAGTTCTTTCTGTTTATCAAGACATTAAAAAAGGCAAACCACAAGTTGGGAGAAGATACTTGTAGTAATTATCAGCAAACATGTATCTTATAAAGTAATAGGAAAAAGGCAGAAAGTCTATCTTAAAAATGGGCCAATAATTTCAGTAGGCACTAAAAAGATACCCTAACTATCAAAAACTATAAAAAGCTGCTGAAATTCATTAGTCTTAGGGAAATACAAATGAATAAAATATCATATCCTCAGCAGGATAGCTAAAGTATATGAAACTATGAACTGTTATATGTTGATGACAGTACATATTGATACAACCAAAGTCGAACATACTCATACAGCAATGTCATTCCTAGATAGTCAGCAGAGCTGCTTACTAAAAGACGTGTGAAAATGTTCAGTTTGAAGCACTATTTGTAATATCAAAAACTGGAAATGACCCAGCTGTTCATCAGTAGTAGAAATGATAAATTGTGGTATATTTTCTCAGTGGAATCTCTATAGTTTTGTTCCCAAAATTGTGACACTTGGATCATATCTATAACCATGAGAATTGAATTAGAAAATGCAGAATCTTAGAACCCCTCCCAGATGTACAGAAACAATGTAGTTTCTTTCCTATGGTCCCCATGTGATTTGTATGTAGGGGGAAAAGTTGAGAAGCAACGCTCCATTAATGATTCTCAGAATTGGTCTCTAACCAACATCATTAGAATAACCTGGCAGCTTATTAGACATGCAAAGTCTAAGTCCCCACTCCAGAACTATTGTATCAGAAGCTCTGGGCTCAACAGTATGTTTTAACAAACCCACTTGGTGATGTTTGAGGATGTGGAAGTTTGAAGATCTGCTTAGGATTTACATTTTTAACAAGTTTACAGTAACATCTGGTCCAGAGTTAAGTTTTGAGTACCACTACTTACCAGGTTGGCTGACTTTCTGTAAAGATCGAGATACATATATTAGACTTTGCAGACCATACAGTCTCTGACACAACTACTCTGCCATGGTTGTGCAAAAACAGTTGTTGCCAGTATGAAACAGGCTATTGACAAATCTTATAGAAACAGCGGAGAAGCTAGATTTGGCTTCTGTAATTTGGGAATCCCTCCTGTATAGCAATGAGGTTTTGATCAACAGCACCTTATAACAACTCTATAGCAGATAAGTAAATTTAAATTCCAATTATACACAAAACATGGAGCAATCTTTTCACTTTGAAAGATGCCAGGTACAAAATGTACATACGATACGATTCTATTTATACAGAGTTCAAAACATATCTGTGGTGGTAGAAATGAAAGAATTGCTACTGGGCTGCTGGGTAGGAATGGTTCTGCTTAGAATAGGTCTTGAGCCGGGTAGGACCATCTGGAGTGCAGATCCTGTTTGTTCTTGAGCCTGGGACTCAGTTACCTGGATGTATTTTACTTTGTAAAAAAGTATGGAGCTGTACATAAGCACTGGTTTATATTAAGGAGTTTCTTTAAAAAGAACTTCAGTTTTGAAAGTTCGTCTTGACTGTCATAGATTGGGGGAAGATGAATTCTGTGTACTCTTGAGACCAAAATAGCACAAGATTCAGAACTGATCAAATAATGTTTGTTAAAAATTGCTGCAGTGCATCTGTTTGAATATAATATAATGCTGCAGATGGACAAGGTGCTAGCCTCTGGAATTAATTTATATCTAAGTGACTTTAAGATAGGTTAGAAATTAGATAAAATAATATAATTTAGAAAAAAAATAATAATATAATTTAGGGTTTGGGTATCAGTATGAATATGGATGTCCCATTAGATTAATTTTCTCAGCAATATATAGATTTTCTTAATACCCCTTGTGGAGATTAGTAAAATAAAGAGTAAATTATTTAGTGCTCAAATTGGTAGCACAATGGTTTGGTTATGTGTTGAGCTACTGACTACAAGGTCAGCAGTTCGAAACCACTAGCTGCTCTGTGGGAGGACAGGGTTGTCTACTACCTAAAGAGCTGCAGTCTCAAAACCTCACAGGAGCAGCTCTACTCTGTCCTAGTGCCGCAATGAGTGTTGTAATAGAGCCATCATTTATTAACCTTTTACTAAGAGTGGACATTTGTAATTTTCTGTTTTAATTGTTATTCTGACTCCTTTCTTTAGGACAGATTCTCAAACTTTTTGGTCTTAGGATTTGAAAGCTCTCAAAAGCTTTTGTTTATAAGGGTTATATCTAGTAGTATTTATTATATTTGAAATCAATGCTGAAATATTTTTAAAAGTATTCTCACTTAAGGTAGCAATAGCATAAATAACTGCTTACATGAAAATAGCTATATTATCCCAAACAAAACAAATTACAAGATGAGTACCATTTAAAAAAATTATTTAATAATTGTTTAGTAAAAGATACGTGGATTCTCATATGTGGTTAAAATATATGAAGAAAATCAAGCCTCCCACAGATACGTGTGAGAAAGTTGAGAAAGTGACGATAATCTCAATAGCTTTTTTATATTACTGTGAATATTTGATCAATACTATAACACAAATGGTATGTATGAAGGATTTAAAATATTTGTTGAAAAATTCAATCACCTTTCCATTCCATTTCTCCACAATTTTTTTGAAGCCCCCTTGGATAAATCTGAAAATATATCGATAAATGCTTCACATTCTATTAGCTTATACTTTGGATTCGTCTTTTATTCCCCTTCATGATTTTATAACATTGTTTATTGGACATTTGGGAAATAGTAGTTTGCTGAGTAATACAAATCTTCCAAATGGTGACACATTTTATTATGAATGCAATATTCATAATAGTTGTACTTGCTAATATTATTGCTGATATAATTTGAAATATTTTTTAAGTATTGGAGACCTGTTATCACACGTGATGGATATGTTTTCCAACATAAAATTTTAATTTTAATTTTAAAATTTCACTTTGTTATTGTCAGTTGTTTACTTACTTGATGTTCATTTTTGAGGAAATGTATGTCATATCTCTAAGTCTGAATAACCAGTTTTTCCATTATTTTAAGTAAAAATGGTGTTCCATTTTAAAAAATGCCTTTTCATATAAATCAAATACACATTTTTTTTGTGCCGTGGGAGGCATAGATCCTATATGTGTACTTCCCTCTTCCTCACATGGATTATTAAAAGGATGGATATTCAAGATAGATTTCATTAAGACAGTTTTTAATGTTTAATCAAGGGCATTCTTAATTGAAAATCACTTTTTGGGAATGCCTGATGATTAAGAATACTACAATTAACAGTACAGTTAGAGTCCCTGTCGTATAATTCCCTTTTACCCAGCATTGATCTGGTACCATCAATGCAAATGCCGGCACAGTAAAAAAAAAAAAAAGATGTATAATATGGAAGTGATTTTCACACGGGAATGTGCAGTTTTAGGGGAGGTTGGAGAATGTCTAGCCTCAGTCTGCCTCAAATCAAGAAACCCAAACTTGCTGCAATAGAGTCTGTTCTGAAGTACCCCTGTGGGTTTCTGAGACTGACTCTTAATGGAAGTTGAAAGCCCTTTTCCTTGAGGCTGGTTGATAGTTTCAAACTGCTGACCTCGCAGTTAACAGCCCAACACAACTACTATGCCACCAGAGCTCCTCAAGGCCTGTAAGATCATCAATATTAGCTAATATCACACAGCTCACTATAGAGAAGCAGTTTCAGCTATCACATTAAAAATTCACTGTCAAGTCAATTCTGACTTAGTGACCCTATTGGACAGGGTAGATAGAACTGCTGCTGTGAGTTTCCAAGACTATAACACTTTGTGGAAATAGAGAGCCTCCTCTTTCTTGTGTGGAGCAGCTTTTGATTTCAAACTCCTGGCCTTGTGGTTAACAGTCCAGAGCATAACCACTATGCCACTAGGGCTCCTTTAGCTATTAAATGTTTGACCAAATAGAAGCAAGTTTTTAGGTTCATAATTTTGTGTGGCCTGTGAATGATATCCAAAAGTTCCCCACCTCTGTTTTAAGGGTGTCACCCTTATCTTCTAGAGATCACTGCACGTTTATGTGTAAAAAAAAAAAAGAATTGAAAAGTAATAGAAATTTTAAATATTGAATGTTTTTAAAATTTTTAAATATTTGTGGCACTTTTCTTCATTTGAAAATACGTTATACCTTCCTTGTAGGAATGCATCCTGTCAGGCATAATGTCCGTGAATGGAAAGAAAGTTCTTCATATGGATCGAAATCCATATTATGGAGGAGAAAGTGCATCCATAACGCCACTGGAAGATGTAAGTATTTGAAGCTCTCAACTTCATCGATTTTGCTTTATTAAACAGAGTATTTGGACACTATAATTTTGCAGGAGCCTCTAGTTGGGGCTTTTACAAAATTTAAATGGTTACCTTTGCAGTAGAATATATGCAGTAGAATGATTATTTATCAAAGTTAATGTAGGCACAAAAGGGTAAATAAAGGATCACCTTTTGATGCAAGTATATGCCAAGCACCATGACACTGCTTTCCACGTGGTCTCCTGTGGAAACTCTCTGATACCTAGTCGAGGTTTGTTTCCCCATTTTCTGATGACAAAATAGACTGTAGGGCTTGATTTGCAAACATGGGTTGTGAACCTAGCTTTTGTAACTGAAACTCTATCTCTTGTATGGCCTTGTTTCCAACCCTACAAACAAAGGCAGAGGAAGTATTTTTTTATGTGTTTTACTAAACAGATTTATGACTAGTTTTCTTTGGGATGTGTTACACAGCTACGTGTACAGATAGACAGTCTGTTGCATTTTATAAGAGAAAAATGTTATTGGAGAATTTTTAACAAATGACAACAGACTTTAGCTTTTATACCCAAAAGTTGAGAATGCATTTAGACTTACAGAAAACCTTCCACCTAGATAAGTCGTTAACATTTTGATACATTTGTTTCATGTCTCTCTCTGTTGTTGGTTTTGATACATTGAAAGTTACACAGGCACCATGATATTTGATCTAAATATTTCATCATTAATCTAAGAATATTCTCCTATATCATCATAGTTTACATTTTTAAAATAAGCATTAAAAAATTCCCATAACCACTTGGCCTACCACCCCCTTTACAGAAAAAAATGTAACTTCCCCTCTCCCTCCCAACTGACATTGCTGTGGTCATAATCCCGGGTAAGGTGTACTTGTCTGCTTTGGCAACCCCTGTGAATCATTCTAGGGCTACGTGGTGGGTGGTATTACCCGCTTTGGGAAACGCTGATCCAGACCACACTCAGATTTCCTCTGCGATCCCAAGACTGACTCTTGGCAACCCTGTATGTTTCCCAGAAGTGTGCTTCGGAGTTTTCAGTGGCTGCTGTGTTTCCGAAGCTTTTTGATAGCCAGATGTCTGTGGGTGGATTCAAACTTCCAGCCTAGTAGTTAGTAGATAAGCGCTTCACTGTTTGTGCCATTTAGGGCTCTTTAGGTCTCCCTTTAACTTGTATAAATTACAAATTAACAGGAACTACTTTTAATCGCCTTTTCTGATTTGAAGAAACCAAATTATATTTTTTATCTTTTTCACATCTTCCCAGAAGCAAAATAAGGTTATTAACTTTTGGTTTCGTTTGAAAAGTTGTGTTTAAATTATTTTTACAGCTAAGGATCTTATCAACAGACTTAATGGGTCAGTGGCAAGTAAGGTTTTTTTTGTTTTTGTATTCTTATTTTTCCAGTAAGAAGACCTCAGATATCTGCAATTTTGTTTATTTAGGATTCATTAAATATTTAAAATACATGTTAAGGGTGCTTCAAATGTTTGCTGTGATATTAGTACCTTTTCAAATTATATGAAAACTTAAATGGTTGCGCTTGCTTTGGCAGCACATATACTAAAGTTGAAATAATATGAAGACTTCAGTTGTTAGTTAAAAGTCTATTTGTGTCCCATGAAGTAAAGAATGTACCTCCCCCTTTTTAACATTTATATTCTATAGCTTAGCAGGCGATCTTTAGGTTGTTCCTTGAATTTAAAGTTAACTTTTTTCAGTAAAAATTTTTGATAACAGTATTTTGTGACCGTCAAGAAAGATTAGAATAAAGGAGGGAAAAGATAATGGCATTTTTCCACGAATGTTTTGAAGCCCTTGCACCTTGGTGGTGCTCTTTGAGTGCGTGTGGGACTGCTGATCTGGAGGGGGACAAAGGCGAGGCTGACTGTCCCCTACAGTTTACAGCACCTCAGAACTCCATGGGTTGCCAGGAGTCAGAATCAACTCGATGGCCGCGGGTTTGGTTGTATGTATTAAAGTTTATCGAGTAACAAAATGAAACTCCTTTGTACTTCATCTCAGGTTGTGGTGTTATTAGATTAAAAAAACACAAAAACCGCCTCATCGAGAAAAATGGCTGTATATCATGTTGAAAATGTTTAAAAATTAATTTATTACATTATGGGTATTTTTTGCTTTGAATTTTAGTTATACAAAAGATTTAAAATCCCAGGATCACCACCAGCATCAATGGGGAGAGGAAGAGACTGGAATGTTGACTTAATTCCCAAGTTCCTTATGGCTAATGGTAAAGAATTCTGATTTAAATTTGTGTTAGAAACTAACCCTTGAGTAGTAGCCCTTGTTATGTGGATTTTGTTGAATGGCCACAGCACATACAGGCTTACAAACGTTAGAAGACAAGGAAACGGACAGAGAAAGTATGGCTCACTGTTTACCGGCTCTGGAGAAATCAAAGAGTGATGAACCAAAGTTCTGAGCTCTTGTCACAGCCTAGACAGCAGTCTCAGACGTGAAGACATAAGGCACGACTGTTATGTTCTTTTCTTTGCAGGTTTTAAAGTGACATCTTTCTTAACCTATTTCTAATGATTTGATTAAAAAAAATCATTTTATTGGGGGTTCATTCAACTCTTATCACAATCCATACATACATCAGTTGTGTAAAGCACATTTGTACATTCGTTACCCTCATTCTCAAAACATTTGCTCTCCACATTAAGCCCCCGGCATCAGCTCCTCATTTTTCCCCCCTCCCTCCCCGCTACCCCCTCCTTTAATTGATTTTTTTTAAGTTGCTGTGATATCAGCTCCTACTTCCAAAATGATATTGAAAAACTATATTAGTTATAGGCCTTCTTGTGTCCCATGGAATAAAGAATGCATCACCTTTTCCTTTTTTTTTTTCAAAAGTTCTTTTGTGAATTAGGTTGGGACAATTTTTTCTGGGTTTAAATTTCTATACTTTATTTTAATAGAAGGAAATCTTATGTGAGTTTTTCCTTAAAAGTTCACTAAAATGTTTTTTTTAAGTAAACACATTTCTTGATTATGTAAACAATGCTTTAAAGTCTTTTGCTTTACATCGCCAAATCTTACCTTCACTGGGACACTACCCCTCTCCTGGTCGCTTTACAAACTGAAATTCCTTTTTTTGGTACTGTCTATCAGTAGAGGATGAAATGATTTCCACATGTTTGTTGTCATTTATTTTTACTGAGTTGGCTACTTGTCCTTACATATTTTTCTAGTACATTTTTTATTTTTCATATTGATTGAAAGAGCTCTTATAAAAGATTTTCCCCTTTCAGGTGTTAAAAAAAATCTCTCTCCCACATTGTAAATTGTCTTACGATGCTATTGCATTTTTTCTGCCCCAAGTTGTTTTTTGGCTTTCCTGTGTCATGTTTGTTCTTTCTTTTTTCCTTTTATGGTTTCTACCTTGGGTAAATTTTCTCCTTACCTCAAAAGTACTAATATTCACTTTTTATGGTTTTATAGCCTCATTTTTTTAAAACATAACTTCACCATATACATATATATGTATATAAAAATTGGCGAGTACACACACATATCTCTTACACTTCCTTGTTTAGAGGTAGATGTGAACATTTACTTTTTTCAAAGTAAATTTCCTATATTTTATCACATTCGGTTTGTATACATGTGTCTCTGTTTTTGACTAATTGGTTTGTTTCTGTGCTAGCATCTATCAGTTGTTGTCATCTGACTGCATAAAACTCATTGTTTCTTGTCCCCCTACTTCCCCCCCCCAAAAAAAATTTTTTTAGTGTTTTATTATAATGTTTAAATGTTTTGATCCCTTTGTGGGTGTGGGGTTTTTCTTTAACAATTTTATTAGCATTTCATCCACCTGTCATACAATTCAATCACATCAAGAAGAATTGTATCATTATCACCACATTCAATTCTAGAACATTTTCTTCCTTGTATTCATTGTCATTCATGTAATTTTTTTCTAATTGTGGCAAAAATATACACAAAACATTCTCCAGTTCCACCACAACTTCTACATGTATAATTTAGTGCCATTGATTATATTCTTTGTGTTGTACAGCCATCATTGAGGGCCTTTTCCATGTTCCTGCACCACCATGCCCGTAGACTCAGTGCCCCTGAGCAACAGCTTCTTCTCCTTCACTCATGGGAACTGCTGGTCAAGTTGGGTTTCTTTCTTTCTTTAGTAGTTTTCTTGATTGTCACATATCATAGACTTCCATGGTTAAATCGCTTTTATAAAGAGTTGTATATAAGTCATCACAATCATTTCTAGTGCTCTCTCCCCGTTGTGGGTGTATAGTCTTATATTGTGTCTATTTTTGTTGCTGTTGAGAACATAAAAGACATAGACCAATATAGAGAATATAATTTTTGAGTTTGGCAGCCATTCTCACACTCGTGATATTAACTCACTGCCCCCTAAGGTTCTCGTGTAATCTTTCAAGTTGTTGTCAATTTGATCCTACAGAGGCAAATCTTAAAAGAGCATAATACTCAATGCAGACCTTGCTTATACCAGCAAAGCTAAACTAAGTTTACTTTAAGAAGACTTCAGGTGATACTTTTGGTTTAAAACATAAAATTATTTCAGAGATTCATCTAGCCTCCATTTTTCCAGAAATTTTAGTCATGAGAATTTGAAGTTCTGTTCTGTATTTCCCCTTTTATGTTCATTATTCTTCTAAGGACTCTTCCATCAAAATATTCAGTAATTTGCTTCTTCCTGGACAAGATAGTGCCATCCACACCACTCCTGGTAGTCCGAGGGTCAGAGGACTTTATATGGTGAATGGGCCACCACATTTTGCAGAAAGCAGTGTTTCAAAGGGAATCCAGGAAAGATTGTAAAGTCTATATCTTAAGTAAAGATAGGAACTTATTTGCCTGGGGCAATGAAGAAAGAGTAAATAGTATCAATGTCACTAACAAGGGCTGCCTTCAGCCTCCCAAAGACAGTGCCTTGACTTCTCCCGAAAAACAAAAAACCCACAAAAATACTGTCAGGGCAACTGCATAAAGCCTACAACTTTATGACACGAAACTGGAACATGTTTGAAGTCTTTCATCCAGAACAAAATGTAAAATTGATGTCCATCCTGGTTGGAAAATGAAGTTATTTGTGTTAGAAATGCTAGCAGTGAAGTTCACATCTTTGAAAACAATTTTAATACAATTGCAAATAAACTGCATTTGTAAAAATTTAATGATTTTGCATTGCTACCTGGACCACAGCCACAGAAGGTCCAGGAAGTAAGGGTGCACTTTTATTTGTTACCCCAACTTTGGTGGCCCTCATGCTGCTTTAGCCAACAAAAGGTCCATTAAGGCCGGCACGGTTACAGTACTGTGGCATGAAAAAGCTACTGTTGTTGTTGGTAATAGCTAAAACAGATGTTGACGAGAGAGGAGCTTCCTACTATGGGGTACCAAAACTCTACTATATTGCAACAAATGGAGAAAGTGCTGTTGTGCAGTTACTAAAAAATGGCCCCATTTATGATGTTGTTTGGAATTCTAGTTCTACTGTTTTGTGCTGTGTGTGTGGTTTTATGCTTGCCAGAGTAACAATTTTCAACCTGAAATGTCATTCTGTGCTTGACTTTAGAGCTGGCCCTCATATGGTTGCTGGATTTTGGAATCTGAGAGGACAAATAGAAGTGTGGGATGTTAAAAACTACGAACTTATTTCTAAATCTATGGCCTCTGGTTCTACATATTTTGCTTGGTGCACTAATGGAGAGCATGTGGTAACAGCCATGTGTGCTCCCAGTCAGTAGCTCTGTGTTACACAAATAACATATACAGTAGGTTTCTTGGCAGCCATTTTTAAGTGGATTATTTCCAGCAAAAGCAGCAACTTACCAAGCACTTCCAAGCGAAGTGCACCGTGAGGAACCTAAGTTGCAGCAGCTTAGAGACTCCCAGCTCTGAGATATAAGCCAGTCTAAGCTCCACGAGGAAGAACAGCCTCAGAATGTAAAAGCACAGTCCGGAAGTGACAAGCTGTTACCCAAAACCGCTCTTAGAAATCAGCAGAAGCATTGAGGCTAAGAAAGTTGCAAAACAGGAAGCATGAAGTGACAGGAGTCCAGATTTGGCACTTAATCCTGTTCAACAGAACACACCACGAAATACTGCCCCACAGTCAGTCAACTGGTGGAGACCCTGAGATAGACTTGGCGGGGATTAAAACCTAAAGAAGAAACTGAAAGCAATTGAACGACTGAAAGAAGCAACAGCAACTGGAAACACACACACACACACACACCCCAAGTTGGAAAAAATTCAAAAAGAGAAAGCTCTTCTCCAAGAGCTGGAAGATCTAGAATTAGGTATTAAAGGGTCCTGAGAAGGACCATGCATTTTCAGTAATGGAAAGCATGTGGAAATCAAGGGAAATAATAGTTTTTGATACATTTATGTGGGACACATAATTCTGGTTACAGGCCTTTTCAAATCTTTGCAGTTAAATGTGGTAGGATTGGTGGGGTGAGGCCCTAATCTTCAGATTCACACAGTTGTCATAGGTTACCACCAGGTGGCAGCATATCGTATATACCTGGCATAGCTTCCTAAAAAATTAGGGTTGAAAATGTAGGTGGGTGTTATATGTCCCACGGGTCCGAAAATGGTTTGGAAAACACCAGAACATTTCATTTTAATATACTGAGCAATATATATGTATTCTAGCTGTCCTGCTGAAGAAAGGACTTTGAGAAAAACTTTTTAGGAGTTAATAGAAAATGTTAGGTCCAAGTATGGTGTGCTGTCTTGATGTGCTTGTCATGTTAATTTAAAATTAACCTCGTTATTTTTTCGAATTATATGACTCTTACAGGTCAACTGGTTAAGATGCTGCTTTATACAGAGGTTACTCGTTACCTGGATTTCAAAGTAACTGAAGGGAGCTTTGTCTATAAGGGAGGAAAAATCTATAAGGTTCCTTCCACTGAAGCAGAAGCCTTGGCATCTAGTAAGTTTATTTTATTTTCTCAAAATAAGGTTTTATAATGGAAAGGAAGCTGAAGAGAGAAAGCTTAAATACGGGCTTGGCCATCCATGCATTCTTTCCTCCAGTCAGCAAATAATTGCTATGTGTTGGTTACTATGTTAGGTAGTGGGATGGATGTATTAGTGAATTGTGAATTAAATATGAAAAATCGACTTTTTTGAAGCCTATTATTTAAACGACTATCTAGAAATAAGTAGCTTGTTGTGGTTAGATCTGATACTGTAGATCTAGTAGTACTCTAAAAGTTCATATTAGCTCTTTCTTTAAACTTTACCATTGCTAAGTTCCATGCTAAATAGTTCACTTTTATTTTCATATTTAACTTTGGAAATCATTTTATGGGCAAGAAAACTTAGGCTTGAAATCACACAGGAACTGTCAGAAGTGGAATCGAAGCTGGCAGCATTTCTCCTGCAGAGCTGATGTCCAGCTTCCAATCATTTTGCTCAGCTAGCTCTCCTTGGGCCTCAGGATCTAACCCACCCAAATGAAAAGACCGCCATCTGCTGACACTCATCTCTGAGTTGGTGCTGGTATCATTCCTCAACGTTTGTTTTTGGGAATTCCAAGTCAGTGTGAAGTGATTTTGTCCCTTTCTCGCTCATTGAAATTCTTGTTAACTATTAGTTCTTGTATCTTCCTTCCCTTCAAGGTGCTTTGGTCACTGTGAGAGCAATTTGAGGCAGGTTAACTATACAAAGGAGAGAAGCTGTGTGCATAATAAGGGCTTTAAGAGCTTATAGAAGGGTTAGGCTTAGATTGGGAGGATAAGAAAAGTGCTTTTAAATTCTTTAGTAATTTTCACATCGGTGTTGAAAGCTCTCTTATTTGCAAGCCAAATTTAAATAATTTTAGCTGTTTTTCTAACTTCACTTATTTATTTTGTATGATTAGGAAAGTCAATATTGGACATAAAATATTTTGAAAGATGCTATTCAGAAAATAACTCCTAAGAATTGTGGACTTGGTTACATAAAAGAAACCGTAATAGCTAACACTATAGACATCTCAATTGGTTCAGCTTAAAATATTCTAATGGAAAAATTTTAAGTTGAGCAAACCTTCTATTCATTGGTTGCCAAAACTTGCATCCAGATAAGAGCTGCAGATAAGAGTTTTCAAGTTAATTTTAAAACAGTGGGATTAAGATCCTAAAGCATTTCTTGGAAATTTTTTATCTGAAGTTGAAACATGATTTTACCAGGATTAGTTCAAAGCAAAAGCAGACCACTCAAGAGCAAGGGTCTTGACAACAGTTTGGGGCGTGCTGAGGCATTTTGCTAGTTGACTCTCTAGAGGGCCAAGGAACAGTAACATCTTTTCATGAGTGTGCTCTGAGACAGCAACCCCAAATTAGAAGAAAAACACCCTGGAACACTATACCAGCGAGCCCTTTACCATGGCAGTGCTCTGACTCATTCCTCTGGTCAATCAAGGGCAATTCCTCAAGCGTTTCAAGGGAAAACCTATTACGCTATTATTGGGCTCTTTCTGATTTCTTTTTAAAAATTACTTATTTTTCTATTCTGATTTCTTTTATTTTTTTAATCTTAAAAAGTCTTTAAAGGGCACCCATTTCTCCATAGTTACGACTATAAAAAAGACTGCATAGTTAAACTCTGAAGATCCTCAGTTCTTTATAGACAGACCAAATGGCTGGTAGCATCACTTACAAACGTGACTTGACGATGGAGCTTATGTTAAGATATTGTTTTTATTTTTTATTTTTATCCTGTAATTCTAATTTTCCATGAACTTTTTGAAGTCCCCTTATACTCGAGTACATAATCCTGTTACAGAGATTTTCCCCAAAACCTTTTATCACATGTGAATATAATACACTGTAGTCTTTTTATATTCACTTCCATTGTATGTTAATTTGTGGATTAAAAAACATGTGTTGAAGTCTATATATTAGCTTACCCTTGTTTGTAGGTTTGGGGCTAGGAAAGCTTTAATAGAAAAAAAACCTTAACATTTTTTTTACTTTTGGAACTTAACGAAATGTGGAGAAGTATATTAGATGGTGATAAGTACTACAGAGAAAGAAAAAATAAAATGGATAGAAGTTTAGGGGAAGAGAGTTTTATTATGGTGATTAGGGAAGGCGTTCTTCCCTCGTGATGTAGGAAGCAATTTACTATTTGAGCCTTTCAATTACAGATATTTTGAGTGTATCTGTGAAAAGTTTGTATCAGCAGTGCTATCGAGTTCTGAAGCCTTACCAGCTAGAAACGGAGAGCAGTAGCGTGGTAAGCGCACAGCAACAAAACTCCAGATAGCAGGGAGCATGTCTTTACTGTGCCTTAGGTCTGTTCTATTTTGCTGTCAGGCTTAAAGATTAGGATGAGCAGAACAGAAGGAAATTGAAGAAAATAATAGATTATAATTTTGATTAATTAAAAGAAATAGTTATGCTATTCCAGAATAAACTGTTGGTGTCCACACCTGAGTTTTAAGTGTATTTGAATAATTTCTTTAGTTTGCTTTTGACAGTCTTACTTCTACCCCTGATCATTAACCTTCTGTCTTAAGATAGTGCTAATGTAGGTAGTAGCGGAAGACAGGCCAACAGGGTTAGGACTGACTGAAGTATAAAGTACTTGCCCTTTAAATCTGATGTAAATGTGGCATCACTTTGAACTGATTGCCCCGACCACTACTTAGTATTGGGTCAGATTGTAAACGTATTGGGTCAGATTGTAAACTCATACAGACCTGGACTCTGTTTTCACATTATGCCTTCACTGTAGCTATATTCAGCCCCACCCCACCCCCCCCCCACGCCCTTTTTTTTAAAGCTGTATTAGGAATCTTAATTTTTAAAATAATTACTTTAATAACATTTTGAAGTCTTGTGATTGTTTTAAATTTAGTTTTATTGGCTTCAACTATTAAATAGTCTTGAGGGAAAATAATATTAAAAATACCCAAACATTAAACTGTCAACAGATATAAAAGAACTGTTTGGAAATTTTCCTATTTTGAAAACCATAGTTGTTTTAAAGTAATTGTATAGTTTAGGAAAAGGAACAGAAAGAGGTGAAAACAAAACTATGTTTTTCCATTACCTATTTGGTTTTTACCCACTATATACTGTGTACATTTTTTAAAGTTTAGATTGGTAACCCGGACTAACGCAGATGGGCTGAATATATACGCAAAACAGGCATACGGCTAAAAAGAAATACTTAGTTGGGGCTTTTTTTTTTTTTAAATCGTTTTATTAGGGGCTCATACAACTCATCACAATCCATACATATACATCAATTGTGTAAAGCACATGTGTACATTCATTTTCCTCATCATTCTCAAAACATTTCCTCTCCACTTAAGCCCCCGGCATTAGGTCCTCATTCCCCGCTCCCCCTGCCTCATGAACCCTTGATAATTTATAAATTATTTTGTCATATCTTTCCCTGTCCGACGTCTCCCTTCACCCACTTTTCTGTTGTCCATCCCCCAGGGAGGAGGTCACATATAGTTCCTTATAATAGGTTCCCTCTTTCCAACCCACTCTCCCTCTACCCTCAGTTGGGACATTTACAAAACAAGTGTGAATACAAACTAATGGGAAGAGCTAAGGGTTTTTAAAGTACTAATTTTCTCCTTATCTGCTTTTTAATGTATTAAAAGCAATTAACCGATTTTTCTGGAACGTCATAAAGTAAATACTGTATATACTCATGTATAAACCGAGTTTTCAGCACATTTTGAATGCAGTTTTGTGGTAAAATTAGGTGCCTCGGCTGAAATTTGGGTCGGCTTATACTCGAATATATACGGTAGTTAGGAGTATAATCAGCATCTAAGGCTCTGTGTGCAGCTTGTTCTTGAACCTGCGTGGCTTTTCTCTTACATGTCGGCATGTTGCTTAGCTCGTAGAAAAGGACAGGAAAGGCTTTGGCTCTGGGCTGAGTACAGCTCCTATTTGTCACAAGGGCATCCAGGTGGATGCCTTCATCGATAACTTCTCAGTCGTTACTTACCTTGTACTTGGTAGAAGATGTGGTTGGACTTCTTACCTTTAACTAGGTATTGATAATTACTTGTAATTATAATTTTAAATGGAACACTTTATAACCGTTGTTGTAATTATCCCATCTAGTTTTTAACAAATGTGAAACTGGAAGCCATGTTATCCAAACTCCTATATCTTATGAATGAATAAGAACACAAGTTTAATATAACATAGCCTATTTTAAGATTTCCTTTTATAAATTCCTTTTAATCAGTATCTTATTGTGAAAATTCTTTCTTAGGCTTAATGGGACTATTTGAAAAACGTCGATTCAGAAAATTCCTGGTGTATGTTGCCAACTTCGATGAAAATGATGCTAGAACTTTTGAGGGCGTTGATCCTAAGAAGACTACAATGCGAGATGTGTATAAGAAATTTGACTTGGGCCAAGATGTTATAGATTTTACTGGTCATGCGCTGGCACTTTACAGAACTGATGAGTAAGTCTCGCTGTCCTTGAACTGCCCAACTCTCAAAGAAAAAAAATTAGCAGCAAACACCATGTTACCCTGTGAAAGGAGGTGGGTCTGGTGACCTTCCCGAAGATGAATGTCGGAACTGTTAAAGAGAAATATGTTGGGCAGTAGAATAAGATCCTTCCAGGGGGAAAAAATTGAGAACAAAGAATTAAAACTAAAATTCTAATACTCATTTACTTTTCTCCAGTTATTTAGACCTACCCTGCTGTGAAACCATTAGTAGGATTAAACTTTACAGTGAGTCCCTGGCCAGATACGGCAAAAGCCCATACCTTTACCCTCTTTATGGCCTTGGAGAGCTGCCGCAGGGGTTTGCGAGGTAAGGACCCCATATTTAAGTTGTTACTAATCCTGAAATTAATCTTCAACTCAAGTGTCTGAAGTATGATTGTGAATAATGAGATGAGAAATAGCTGTGAGTAATGAGGTGGTTTTTCTACTTCATGTTTTTTGTTTAAAATTATAGTTAGAGGATACATACTAAAACCCACTCCCTCAACAGTTTCCACATATACAGTTCAGTGATATCTAGCACACTCAAGGTTTGCAACCCTTCTATTTGTTCCAAGTGCCATCAACAGCAACATGAATGTGAGAGCCCTGGTGGTGCTGTGGGCAAGCACTGGGCTATAGTAGCCGCAAGGTCGACGGTTCAAACCCGCCAGCCGCTCTCTGAGGGAGATCTCACTCTAAATAGCCTCGGAAACCTGTGGGTTGTTGAGTCACATTCTGCTCAATAGTGATGGCGCCTTGTGAACTTAAACTTAATTCAGAAGCACAAAATTCTCCCTCCTTCCCTCTTCCTCCTCATCCCATTTAGCTACTAATCTTTGGTTTTTAATATATTTGCTTGTTTCAAATTTTATAGTATATCTTTTTGTGACTGATTTAATACAACATATTTTCAAGGTTCAACCATGTTGTGGCATGTATAAAGACTTCCTTTTGTTTTATGGCTGAGTAGAACTCCATTGTATATAAAAACCACATCTTGGTTATCCATTTTATTTATGAATGGACATTGCTATTTCCACCTGGTTGACTGTCGTGAAAGTACTTCGTTGAACCTTGGTGTTCAGGCTTATTCAGTTTTACCCTCCCTCCCCGCCCCTCTCCCTCCTGAGCCCTTGATAACTTAGACATTAATATTATTTTGTCATGTCTTACACTGTCATGTTGTACATGAGTGCCTAGCTTTCACAGCCTCAGTCATGGGCTGGTTTTCTACTGGTTGATGTTTTTCATTATGCCTCTACCAATGGCCCACGCATCTAGCAACTGGTGTCATTTTGAAGAATAATGTGATCTGACCCAAGCCATAGTGTCTTCAGTCGCCTCAAATGCATGTGAAAGTTGAAGATGATAAATTAGACCAGAAAATAATTGATGCATTCGAATTGTGGTGTTGGCAAAGACTGTAGCATAAAGTGTTGTGGCATTTTGTCAAATGCCTGTATCAATTGATGTGATGTGGACTGCTGGAAGAACAGACAAATCTGTCTAGGAGGGATACAACCAGTATGCTCCTTAGCATCAAGAATGGCAGGATTTCACTTGGCATACACTTTGGACATGTTCTCAGGAGGGAGAGACTACTCCTTGGAAAAGGACATCATATTTGTGGTTAGGTAGGTCACCCTAAAAGACCCTCAAGAAAAGGGGGCTCACGGATGGCAGTAATGATGAGGGTGGCAGATTGGGCACTGTTGTGCACTGAACTAACTCGGCTGTCACCAACACTGTGTACCTGCCATGGCACCAATACCGGACAGTGAGAGGCCTCTCACTTCCTTGTTCTTTACCAGTGCTGTGTTTATCCTGTCTCATCTTTCTAGAAAGTTAGTGATACATTTACTCCAGCTTTTTAAAGAATGAAGCTGGGATCCAGATTAGGATTGCATTGTTTATAGGTTACTTGTGTATATTGACATTTTTCACAATGTCTCTCTACCCATGAATGTGGTATATTATTCCATTTATGTAGGTCTTTAGATTTCAGTCGTGTTTATTTTCTTTGTACAAGCCTTTTGTCTCCCTGGTTAGATATATTCCTAAGTATCTTATCTTTTTTTCCCTTTTTGTAAATACTATTTTCTTGATTTCCTGTTTTAGAGCTTTCTTCATTAGTATGTTGATCTTGTACCCTACCAGGTTGCCAACCAAATCCTAACCCTTCAGTTAGTTTTACCAATTTGCTTGTTGGGTGGGTCTTTGGAGTTTCCTACATGTTGAAATCATGTCATTGGCAAATAGAGTTCTTCTTCAGTCTGGATGTCTTTAAGTTGTTCTTTTTGATGTCTAATAGCGCTGATTGAGACTTCTAGCACAATGTTGAATTTGAGTGGTGGTAATAGGCATCCTAATCTGGGCTTTTCAAAAGGGGTATCATTTCAGTTTCTCCTCATTGAGTGAGCTTGGCCTTTGGTTTTGCATATATGCCCGTTGAAGAATTTCCCTTCTATTCCCATTTTGTTGAGTGTTTTCATCAGGAATCATCATCTATGATGTTTCATCATGATGCATCTATGTTTCATCATAGATTTTCTCAAGTGCTTATAGCAATTGCTGTGATCATGTAGTTCTTCTTGTTTTATGTGGTGGATTACATTGTTTTTCAAAGGTGAGCCATCCTTGCATGCCTAGGGTGGACCTCATTTGATCGTGACATAATTTTTTTTAAGTGGATTCTATTGGCTAGAATTTTGTTGAGCGTTTTTGCATCCATATTTTTAAGGATATTGGTCTGTTATTTTCTATTATGAATATTTCTCTTCAAATATGTTTGATTACTTAGAAGGCCTTTCATTGGGTACATAAATAGTTGTCTTGTTCATTTGTTGTCCATTTGATCCTTATGTAGCATTGTTTTTTGATTTTGTCTTGAAGTCTGTTTTTATCTGAAATCAACATTGCCACATCCTTTGTTTCTAAGGTGCCTTTCTTGTAAGCATATCGTTTTTTTACTGATTCTGCTACTCGAGTGGTGCATTTAATTCATTTTTACTGTTAAGTATGAACTTACTGCTGTGTGTACGTGTGGTCGTGTTGGTTTCTTGTTCCTCTTAAGTTTCTGTACTTCTGTATTGAGTTCCTTTTTTGTGGGGTTTTCTTGTCTCCAACCCAACCCCTCCCCTCGCTTCTTTTGCTGCTGTTTTGCTGTGGGCTAGGCATGGGCTGCTAACTACAAGATGGTAATTCAAACCCACCAGCTACGTGAGGCTATTTTCTCCCAAAGATTTGGTTTTGGAGATCCTGAGTAGTAGTCTGTTCAGTTGTATTAAGGTTGTTATTAATTGGAATCAACTTGATGTCAGTGAGTTTTTTGTTTTTATTTTGAATAACTCATTAAGTTCTAAGGAAGACTAATCAGAATTAAAATAATTTTCTAGGCTAAGCGCTATTTATGGGGGTACCTACATGCTGAATAAGCCAATTGAAGAAATCATTGTGCAAAATGGAAAAGTGATTGGTGTAAAATCTGAAGGAGAGGTGAGTAGCTTTTACAATTTAAAAACATTGTTTTCACAAAGAAAATCATATGATCTGATAAGTACTTTGGCCGGTCCTGTGCCATCTTCACAATTCTTGCAGGATTTGAGTTCGTTGTTGCAGGCATGATACCCCTTCATCTTGCTGATTTTTCATGGACCCTTTTCTAGTTTACCAAGGATGCTAGCCTTTAATCAGCAGTTGGCTTATGATGACTGAGCTAGTCTCACCCTCAATTGTGAGAAACATTTGGGCTTGTGGCTCTGGCGCTCCAAGGCTGGTTCAGTACTCATAACCAGTGCCCCCATAGGAGGGCTTCGATTCTTTGGTCTTCCTTTTTTATTGTCCAGCTGTCACATGCATGCTTATGATTTGAAATGCCACGGTTTGTGCTGGCTGTGCCTTAGTCCTCACAGTGACAACTTTTATTTTTATCACTTTAAAAGTAGATTTGCCTGATGCAGTATGCCATTGATTACTGCTTTCATGGGCATTGATTGTTGGCCTAAGAATACAATCCTTGAGAACTTCCATTTCCCCTCCTCCATTTATCTTGATGATTAGAATTTTCACTTATGCTGGGTATCAGCTTTGTCTAGTTTGTCATCTGATAGGCAATTTTTAAATGATTTTTTAAAAGTCTTTGTAATAGTTTAGGTAAATGTTTATAGAGCAAATTAGTTTCAGTTCAACTTTTGCACATTTTGTTGAGAGCCTTAGTTGAAATTTTTCAGTGTAACAGCACTTTTCCCATTTCCTCCCAGGCTGTTTACCCTTTCCATTAATCCATTCCTGTTTCATGTTCCCAACTCCTCTTTTGTCAAATGATGCTTTTGCTATTGTTGGTTGTAATTAATAGGATCTTTTTTCTTAGCTTATATTTTATAATTAACCTCCCAACTTCTTTATAGCCTTTTCATCTATAAATGATTTAGAAACTGTAAAATATATCAGGTTTTATTGATAACGTTCATTGTAAGATTCTAGTAATGCCAATTTAATCTTTAGCTGTATGGGGAATGGTAGGTAGTCCTCGTTTACCCTTTGGGTCTAAAAGGACTCATCTGCCTTCTCCCTCCTTTTTTCAATGCCCTCTTTGCAGCAGTCTTATTGTACATCCTGGTGTGAAGGTCTGTCCAGTTAGATGACTACGCAGGACCACCACCTTCTTTTTGTCCATAGAACTGTTTTTCTTTCTCTCGTGTCAGACGGATAATGTGCCGACTTGTAACAAGGATTAAGGGAGGCACGTATCACACAAACGCGTGAAGACCCAATCGTCATACCAGTGCACCAGAAAAGGATCAGAATTGTTCTTTCATCGCCTTTGTTTGAGAAAGTGATCTAGATGTTGTCATCAGAAGACGCATAGTCTCATACTTCACCTGCTTAATGAGTTTCAGCATTATCAGAGTCTAGCGTGCTGGTGTCCATTCCTATGCGTCTTTTCGTTTGTGTACGAAGTGGGAAACATTTCCTCTATTTTCTTCTTTCAAAAATGCCGAATTGTTGGGTTAATTGACAGCTAACTACCAAAAAATGGTGCCTGTAGTCTTTTATAGGTTCTTAAAAGATAAATTATGCCCTTATAAGAGGATACGATGTTTGGGGTAGTGATTCATTCTACCCTTCTGTTACTAATTCCTAGGATTATGATCATTGAAATTCGATCCCCAGCCCGCATTCCCACCTGTGTTCTTTTGGGATGACATGTAGGAAAGAACGAAAGTCATGAAATACAAACCTTTACAGATAATTATGTTCATACATAGATTCCTGGTGGTATTTAAAGTGTGTTAAAAGACCACAAATGTACGTTCGGTAACTTTTGTTATTGTTAGGTCCACTTTAACAAGCATAACGGCGTTTAGGAGGTGGGGATACGCAAAACGCTGTCTCAAAGTCCTTTTAATTCCAGAGCTTCCTTGCACCTCATTCTTCACTGCACATAGATGCCGCTCTTCGAAAACTTAATGGACTTTGACAGGAGAGAGAAGGAGGTGCTACCACTATAAATTTTGTAGGTTATATATACCATTGATCTTGCAGCTAATATTTTCTTTGGGGGAAGCATAGCCTTAGGAAGATAGCAATTCCTTCTGATAGTTAGACCAGCTATTCAAACATTTGTAGATAAGGTACAATTAAATAGTATGACAATCCTTATGTACACAATTAACTTGAATCATCACAGTAATCCTTTGAGTTGGGTGAACCCCGATCTGCCCAGTTCTGAGATGTGTGTTTCTGGACACTGTGCAATGTAGTTGTTTGTTTTCCCAAATAAGGTTTAGAGTCTGTGTTCAGAGAGAACGTATAGGAATCACTAGAAAAACTATTTCTGCCTGATAAGTAAAGATCTGTGCTAATTAGCAAACTTAGGATTACAAATTTGCATTCCAGATTTATAGACCCTCACATTCCAAGTCATTTAATTATCCCTTTTCTAATTACTGTGTGAAATTGAAGTCTACCATGGGGTGAAGTTCTGGTGATATACTAGGATGTTTATTACATATTGATGGAAAATTAAATATGACATTTCTGCAAATGTTTGTGCTTCTAAGTAAAATTAAATCCTATGGGGGGGGGGGAAACTATTTCTGGCCTTCATCTGTAGTCTAGTCCAATAAATTCTACACTAACTTTTATATTTATTAGATTCAATGTACTGTTTAAAATTTTTGCAGACATTGAATATTATATCCAAGTTTTTAATGTTTTGTTACAGATTGCTCGCTGTAAGCAGCTCATCTGTGACCCTAGTTATGTAAAAGACCGGGTACAAAAGGTGGGCCAGGTGATCAGAGTTATATGTATCCTGAGTCATCCGATCAAGAACACCAATGATGCCAACTCATGCCAGATCATTATTCCACAGAACCAAGTCAACCGGAAGTCAGGTGAGTTTTGATGGCCACTAGGACTTTGGTAGAATAATTTGCTTGGTATTTCATCCCAATTTCCTAATTTTATATGTTGCATTTCAGTGAAGAGACATTAGTTCAACTGTAGAACTTAAGAGGGTAGGGATGAAGACAGCCAAGCCCGTACGCTCTCGTGACCTCACTGCATGGATGGCATGGCTGCTTTTTGTCATTATATGTCAACTGAATGTTTTTGAAATCTTTTTTTTTAATACTTTTATTGGGGCTCTTACACCTCTTATCACAATCCATATATTCATCCAGTGTGTCAAGCACATTTGTATCATTATTGAAATCATTCTTAATCTATTTGCTTTAACTGTGGTATGTAGATGGTCTTACTTAGTATCTAAAATTCAACTTAAAGGGAACGCAAATGTTATCTGCAGTATCTTTTTTTTTTTTAGCCCTATGAAGATAACCAATCACAGATATCACAAAAGCAAACAAGTGTGGGGTGTAGCTTCAGTCGTTCCCAGGCATGGTCTCTGGGTCTGGGAGACGGCATAACTCCAGAAAGGAGTCCGAAAGCTAGTTCTTGTATTGGGACTTTTAGTTGTGCTGAAGGAGTGGTGTTCAGACAAAGTAGCATCTCTGTAATTATATTAAGTGTATTATGTCAACTAAGGAATACTTTATATTAATCTCTAATCACGTGTTACTGTAATAAATGGAAAAATCAATCTTTAGCTATCCAGCACCATTTCTAATGCAGAGTACAAAGAGGGAAAAGTTAAATGTTTTAGCCAGGAATTGTACTACTACCTATGACGGCTGGGAAGAGACCAATAATGTATTGCCATTGAAATCTGAACAATTCCAATTGTTAAAAAATTGAGTATGTTATCTATGGCCCTGTTCACTGTCATGTAGAATACAAGCTTAGAAGACACTATCCGTTCCAGAAAGATCATAACTCACACCAGGGTGAATCGGGTGAAACCTAGGTGTACAAGTGTTTGTCTTAAGGTTCACAAAGTTGAGGAAATGAGATGACTTCATTTGTCTCTAGATATCTATGTCTGCATGATTTCTTCTGCGCACAATGTGGCAGCACAAGGGAAGTACATTGCCATAGTTAGTACCACTGTGGAAACCAAGGAGCCCGAGAAAGAAATCAGACCAGCTTTGGAGCTCCTGGAACCAATTGAACAGAAGTAAGTGACACATTCACATTTAAGTCAGTTCACATACTGATGGAACTCATTGGATCTGGGCCCCCTGGCTGGGTGAGCATGAGGAAAATGGCTGCTATTTTCCTATCTCTACCAGTCTTGTCCTATTAGATTTTGAAATTCACACAGAGCAATGGTTGAGGATGGGGCCTGCTAACCTCTTATTTGTCCTCTCCAGATTTGTTAGTATCAGCGACTTGCTTGTACCAAAAGATTTGGGAACCGAAAGCCAGGTGAGTGTGGAGTCAGAAATAAGTATCATAAGGCTTTACTGGGGAGACTTCCTTAAAGAGGCTTATGTCTTGTAATTTTTATTTCCAGATCTTTATTTCCCGTACTTATGATGCTACAACTCACTTTGAGACAACCTGTGATGACATTAAGAACATCTATATGAGGATGACAGGATCAGAGTTTGACTTTGAAGAAATGAAGCGCAAGAAAAATGACATCTATGGGGAAGACTAACAGCAGTACATGTTGCTATCTAACAGAACAGATTTACAATTTGGCAAACAATGCATATTGTATGAAATCAATATTGTAAGGCCTGCTTTTGTAATCAGAACTGAGATATTGAAGAGTACTATATCAGTAAATATTCCTCCCTTCATCTTTTTAATATCATGTATTAACTTTTTCATGGAGTGGCTATTGAGAATTGGCAGGTTACCATGTTCTGTTCCATTTAACCCAGGATGGGCTTCCCCGGCCCCCTAGTGAAGAAATCGTTTTAAAACAGCATTGTGATACTGATACAGAGATCTTGATACAGTATTTGGGTCTTTCCATCAGTGTAACCTCTGCAGTCATGTGCAGGGCTGGACCAGTACACAGAACAACCCATGGTGCCACCTGTCCTCTTGACATTAAGGAGATTCTAAATTCAATATTTCATATTTGGGAAAGCATCCCTCACGTTTTCCACATAACTTTACATTTTGTGTTAAGTATTATGACAATGCCCAAACAGCATAGCCACAAATTTGGTTTATGAGGGCACAGAATTCTAACCAAACAACTGATTTTGGGAGTCATTTGGGGGATGCCTCTGTGGCTAATGGCTCCATATGGTGTTTCAATCTACTAGATTAAAGTGGTAAGAAACCTAACATCAAGCAGGTGAACCGTAGAAGCATCTTTTATATCCCAGGTGTGGCTTCTTCAATGGACCAAGCTGCAATGCAGTATTGACCGAGCCTCTGCTTCCATGATGTCTCCCTCAACATGGCTCCACATGATTTCTGTACTGCAAAATAAAGCCAAACTCTGGAAACCAATACTGTGGCACTGTTCATTGGCCTTTCGGTGCCAGCGTTTAAGACGGCTACTGCTTACATCCTTCAATAGAGCTGAAACTTGCCAGAGATCTCAGAGTGAAAAGATAGACTCAGTAGCTGAGTATATATGCACGTTCTAGCTTAAATGGAGGATAAGAAGTCCATCACCTGGCTTCACTGAGTAGATCCCAAATTATATTCTTGACTGACCATAATTTGTTCCACACAAATCCAAGTACTGCCGTAGATAGTTTGCCTATAGCAAAATCATGAGTGCGTTATTTAATATTTCACACAACTGATGCTATAATTTTTGCTGGTCACTCTTTCCCCCCTTTGATAGTTATATATAGAGAAATATATGCTATTTCCCACACATATTAAGAACCTTTAAATTTTCCCAAACGGAATTATAACTCGGAGCCCTGGTGGTATAGTGGGTTATGCATTGGGCTGCTAGCCACATGGTCAGCAGTTTGAAACCACCAGCTGATCAGTGGGAGGAAAACGAGGCTTTTTACTCCTGCAAAGATTTAAGTCTCGTAAACTAGCAGGGGCAGCTCTGCCCAGGCTATGTAGGGTCCTGTTGAATCGGAATTTGGATGCAGACAGATCCAGAATTGGGAAAGTAATTTTGGTGGGTATTTAGATATCGAAGGGATTGTTTTAATCCCTGGACACCTGGGTTGAGAACTGTCCTGTATGCTTGGGTACTCAGCATCTCTGGCCTCTACCTACTAGATGCCAATAGCACCTCTAGTCAATGTCTCCAGATACTTCGAGGGAAAGTTACTCACATAGGATCCACTACCTTAATTGTACAGTTAAATTACCTAAAATTCCAGGAAATGCTTCCTTGCACCTCATATTACTTCATATTGTGAACCATTAATGTAGGCAAAGGCATAAGCGGAGTTAGTAACAAGTGAATGGAATAAACTAAAACATTCACATTTTATCCACTGAGTTGACTAAGGCATAATTTCTGGAGAGCTGATTCATAGCCTAAGGGTGGCATTAATGTGGTTTAAGTATTGAAACTAAAAAAGGTGGTATGTAAAACCAAGAAGATGGGACTTACAGGTGCCTGAAGGCCTTGTATATAAACTGTCACTTCTCGAACTGAAATCCCATATGATCTAGCAACATCACTGTTAGGCATGTCCCCTAAAGAAATACAGGGACAACAAGTAGATGCATGCTCTCCTGTGTTCATAGTACAGTTCACAAAAGCAAGAAACTGGAAACAGCCTAAATGTGTTAGAATGGATAAGCTATGGTACAGTCACCCAGTGGAATACTAGGCATCCCTAAAACAGAAAGCACGAAGGACCTGGAAACCATTATGCTGAGTGGAGTCAGTCACAAAAGGACATTAATGTACTATCAGGCAAAACATTCTTAGGGACCAATACTGAACAAAAGGGGAGGAAAGGCTACCTACAGGCACTGAACTTCCCTTATTTGCACTTCACAAGACTCACCTTGGAGGTGGCCACCTCATTTTCTGGGCTCCAGGGGAGAAAGGGAGAAGACCACCCACTTGATGCTATACAACAGGAAGGCCAGGCTGTGACATCAATGGGCCCTCCACAGGACTGGAAGGAGAACCTTGCTGGAAAATAACCAAGTTAAGACCAGGGGACAGGAGCATTTATTTACATTTTGGAGAAGACACTGGTAATTTCTGTTGGTGAGTATGGTGGGTGAATGGGGAGAAGCAATCTCATTGAGAAGGGATGTTAAATGATTCTAAGAAACCTAGGGGGACAATGGACCAGATAGTATGTTCCTGGGTAGACACTTCAGATATGTTTCTACCCAACCCTCAGTGAACCACGCCAAGGACTAAGCATGGGATGATACGGGTCAGACCTTGGCAGGCAGCAAGCAGCATAGCATAGCCCAGGATAACCCAGGGACTATACCAGGACAGCATAGAGGCTCTACTGAATGAACTAAGCCCCACTTCAAAGATGCCTACATCCTTGGTCTGGGGAACTGATCGGGGAGGAAGCAGAGAATGGGCACCTCAGGACTGCAGGTGGTGGTCGTTACACCTTGGGAGGAATCGCTGGCTTGGTGGATGTCCAATGGAAAGAGCCCCATGTATTTAGTTCGGGTCATGGTGGAACTATACTCCCGACTCCTGCATATCAATAGAGCCTGGAGCTCTGTCATTGGAAAAATTGTTGGTGTTATTAGTGTAATTGTCTTATACTCCAGGGGATGATTGATAATGGTTTAGTTTTCGTTTCTGTGGGTTTGTGTTTTCCTGCCTTTTGTGTGATCTTGTTTTTATTACCTTTTTTCGTTTGCTGGTTGGTTTGTTGCTGTTGTTGGTATAGTTGGTCTTAAAGGGTTTTGATTTTGTCGTAATACGACTGTCAAATCAAACCAGAGTCAAGCATAACCTGTGGACAACCAAGTGGATTCTGAGCTCCCACTTAACTCGAGCCCCAATCCAAGAACAATTCTGGTAATGACCCTGCTCGAGACTCACCTTCAAGAAATGATCACTGAAGGTAGGGTGCTACAGAAAAGTGAAGAAAGCAGATGGTTATCAATTGGAATAGTGTCTGGGGTCTTAAGGGCTTGTATTCAAACAAGCAGCCACGTAAGTGAGGAGTCCACTAAATCCACATGGAAGAAGTACCTCAGTTTGTGTGATCCACAGATGACAACAAAAGCCAAATATGGGAAAAGTATCAGAGCTGAAATTGTGAACACCTAATTTGTAGAAGGCTATGGAGGACATTGGCAAGAATCTGGTCATATTATGCCTCTGGCAGGTCTCTAGCCACAAAGGACTCAAACAGCTTTACTATCAGACAGATCACTGTAAACTGGATTATTATGGACTGAACTTGATACTTGATCAGTTGACCTCCCTCTTGACCCAACCTGAATTGTTCTAGACTCAAGTATTTCTTGTCTGTTCCATGACAAAAATTTATTCCCTGGCTTTTAAAACATTGATGGTGTTTTTTTTCCTTTACTCATTATTTGTATTTTTACATTGCTATTATTACCACTGTTTTGTTTTTATTGTTTCTGTTGGGTTTCCCAGTTTGTGAAGCACAAAAGGAATAGAAGCATACAGTTAATAACTGATGCAAGGGTTTAAAGGGGAGGGGGGGGAGTTAGGGAGGGAAAAGGGATTAGGGTAACAAACCATGCAGGAGGGGAGGGAGCACTAGAACTGAGTGAGACCATACAACTCATTTTAAAAGCAATTTAACCATAGGTAGCAGATGGACATTGGGCCTCAACTCAAGTACCCCCTCAATGCAAGAACACTTTGTTTAATTAAACTGGCATTCCATGATGCTCACCTTCCTGACACGATCGCTGAAGACAAATTGGTGCAGAAGCAAATGTGGTGAAGAAAACTGATGGTGCCCGGATATCAAAAGATAGCGCATCTGGGGTCTTAAAGGTTTGAAGATACACAAGCAGCTATCTATCTGAGAAGCAACAAAGCCCACGTGGAAGAAGCACACCAGCCTGTGTGATCGCGAGGTGTTGATGGGATCAGCAATCAGGCATCAAAAACCCAGAACAAAAATTTTTATCAATGAGAATGAGGGGAAGTACGGAGTAGAGACCCAAAGCCCATGTGTAGGCAACTGGACATCCCCCTACAGAAGGGTCTTTGGGAGGAGACAACCCAGTCACGGTGCAGTGTAGCAACGATTAAACACAACTTTCCTCTAGTTCTTTAATGCTTCCTCCCCACCATCATTGATCCCAATTCTACTTTACAAATCTGGCTAGACCAGAGGATGTACACTGGTACAGATAAGAACTGGGAACACAGGGACTCCAGGACAGATGAACCCTAGGACCAATAATGAGAGTATTGATACCAGGAGGGTAAGGGTAAGGTGGGGTAGAAAGGGAACCAATCACAAGGATCTATATATAGCCCCCTCCTGGGGGATGGACAACAGAAAAGTGGGTAAAAGAAGACATCAGACAGTATAAGACATGGAAAAGTATAAATTATCAAGGGTTCATGAGGGTGGGAGAGGGAAGGGGCTAAAATGAGCCTGATACCAAAGGCTCAAGTAGAAAATGTTTTGAGAAAGATGACAACAAATGGCCTTGACACGATGTATGTATGGATTGTGAAAAGCTGTATGACCCCCAATAAATTGGTTTATAATAAAAATAAAAGCAGTTTAGCCATGGAAGTATATAATATGTGAATACTTTATCAAGAAAAAAATGAAGAAGCAAAGAAAAGAAACCAAATGTGACCAGTGATTACGACAGGTGAAGGAAAACGTTGCATGGGGGCATTGTGTTTATGTTAATGGTGGTAGCGTAATTTGGAAAAGGATATCAATAGTGGCTGTACAGCACAAAGAGTATAATCAATGAGTGATTTACACAAGTAGAAGTTGTAGAATTGGAGAATGTTCTGTTGTGTATATTTTTCCCACAATTAGAAAAAAGTAATTACATGAATAACAATGACTATAAGAAGAAAATTCTACAGAATTGAATATGATGACAATTGTACAACTCTGAGGTAACTGAATTATTTGTGTGAAATGATGTGGATTAAGTGCTAATAAACTGTTAAAAACAAAACTGTCAGTTCTGAGAAAACAACACATACTAAAATTAGCATATTTGTCTAGGGGAGGAACTATACCAAGCAGACTGAATAAAAGATGTTTCTATATTTGAGTTGTGCTGGAGAAGAATAAAATATGGTAGACTGCTAGAAGGACAAACCAATCTACCTTGGGAGAAGTGTGGCCAGAGTGCTCCTTAAAGGCAAGATGGTATGACTTCTCTTACACACTTTGGCCATCCTTTGTCAGGAGAGACCAGTCCCTGGAGAAAGACATCATGTTTAGAAACATAAAGGGGCAGTGAAGGAGAGGAAGACCCTCCATGAGATGGATTGATACTGTGGCAGCAACAATGGGCTCAGGCAGAGGAACACCCCAGGACGGCGCAGGGCCAGGCAGCATTTTGTTCTGTTGTGCACAGGGGTGCGAGGGGTCAGAGCCAACTTTGGCACCTAGTAACACAAAGGAGCTTCATTCACAATGTTGGTGGGAAATGCATATCCTTTAATTCTACATTTCAAGGACTTTTTGAGGCGCTGCTTAAAGCCAAGTGAGAAATTTTAAGTGCACACTTGCTGCTCAGTGTACTTTAACTTTGGGAAGGCAGGTACACACGACAAAGCAGCGAGCTGGTCTGGTACAGAGACAAAACAGTAGGGCCAAATGCTGTAGATGGAAGGGATCCTTCGGAAGATAGTTTTCCATGCTAAATAATCTAAAAATTGATAACATTCTGTATAAAGTTAATTTTGCTGTAAAGTCACTGTGAAAACTATTGAGTGAAAAAAAAATTTAAGTTGTCTTTATTAAAAAAGGAAACAAATTAGTTACAAAAACTCTGCTCCAAATATATGTATCTTACAAACTCATTTCTTGGTTTTTTAAAGAGTACTGTAGAAATTATTTCTAATATAAATAATACAATTATTTCTTCTACAAGGTTGATTTTGTAGTGCACAATGTACAAAAACCAAGTAAGTGAAAAATGACAGTTTATAAATCTGTACCATTTTGGGTAAAAAGCTTAACTGTAGTGTTGCCTGAATATTGGTAACTGAATTCATTTATGATGACAGTTTTGCAAGAGCAATAAAACCTTTAAAAGAAACCATTACATGCATTACATATATCTGGCTGACATTACATTACCATGCCAAAAAAAAAGTGCTAATTCTTAAAAAAAGACTTATTTTTGCTTCAATTGAGTAAACATGTTACTATGTTTATTTTAATATTAATCTCAATTGATAGCTTTGAAGGCATTAAGAATGGAAATAACTTAAAATATTTGGATATAACACAGCAACCCAAAGACAACTACTATGGCATTGTGAAGCCACAATTTTTAAACTGAAATGGATAATTTCATTAGAGTATAAAACATTGAGTTGTTACAAATATGAGATGGTGGTTCATTTGTACTCCAGAGTTTTCCACAGAAAAGTGAAAATACTAATCCTTTGCCGTCATCTATGCCTGGGCAAGCTGCAGCTGAATCACCTGGATAAACACAAAATTAACAATTCTGTCTTTAAAACTACTAAGAAATATCGCAAAGGGAAGACAACATTAAGGATACATTATCTTTTCTCCTGAAAGCACAACTAAGCATCCATAAAGCAAATTGGGTGATGCAAGGTAATTCAGTTATTAATTATACTCCAGAAACTTTCATTTAAGCCAAACTAATAGCAGTTCTCACCCAAATAACCATTTTAAACTTATAGCATGATGTATATACAGTTCAGAGTTTTACAGACACATCATCTGCTGTAAGCAATTCCATTCAAATAGGAGAGAGATTAAAAAAATTTTCTTACCAATAGCTACTCCTAAATGGAGCTGCTACTTTTGGTATATTTTCAATAAAGGTATTTACATCTGTAACCAGGATTCCAATATTTTCAAACAGCTCTCTGGAAACAGCAGGTTTGTCTGCAAAAAGGAAAAAAAGCCATTTTGTGTGTGTGTGTGTGTGAGAGAGAGAGAGAGACAAGGAGCACTAGTACATATTTTTTAAAAGCAGAGGAACGTCATATAAAAAATGAATCTGGAGGCTCTAATAATTCAGGTAAAAAGACAAGTTTCTGGTTCAAGGTTAGGAAAAATATTTGAACCTTTACAAGCAGCTGCCTCCATGGGGCTGTGGTTGTGGCGTAGGTGGTGGTGATATACTGAAAATCACCAATCGCTACAGTCATTCTTTGAGGAGAATGGGACACTGGATAAAACTCAAATAAAACATAAGAGTATAAAGTAGATCAATACGAGCAGGAGCTGATGAAACTCAGGGGAAAGAACTGTATTAGGAGACTGTTAAACTTCACATAGTAAAATTCACAAGCAGCATTCCATCAACCCTGCACCTTAGGTGGATTTCCCAGCCCTGGGTTAAAAGTTCATTTTTGGTTGCCAGTGGGTAGACAGACTTACTTTATGGCATTCATAAGGGCACTTGAAAGAGCATTTCTAGAGCAGACCTATTTTGGTAAGAGCTGAATAAAGAAATCAGGCAGAACTCAGGTACGACTTTACCTGTCAGGAACACAGCCAGCCTCACATCAGTGCGCTGAACTTGCAGGTTTAACAGGCACTTCACATGCTCTGCTGTCGTTGGCAGCATAGCGTCACAATGGTGGTAAGGAAGCAATTCAACAATACTTGCACTCTGGCAGGATTTCACAATGGAGTTCTTTTTATGTGCCACAGGATCCGCTCTGAAAAACACAGAAATGTTAAGTTTAGGTTCCCATATACGTTTCTAATCATTTAGTGTGGATTAAATCGTAATTTTCAGTTTATTTCCCTGCTAAACTTCCCGGTATGCTTTCTTAACCACCTGTGTAAAAACATTCACTTCCGCAGTTCTCCTCTTGTCCCTTTTGTTCTTTTCCCTGAGACACATGGCGTCCTGCAAGCCTGGCAGTGACGGTCCTGTAGATGCTGTAAACAGCACCAGCCAACAAAAAACTACTGAACACTCAAACATGCCTTGTGAGAGAAAAGTCTGATACACACACTTTAAGGGAGTTGTTTGTTACAAAACTGCCGAAAACCATCAAAACCATACTTACTCTTTTTGTACAGATTTTAAATTACGGTCTTACTCCAATAGACCACATTGGCACCTTACTGTTGCTTGCCAAGTTTTTCATAAATTCTAGTAACATCTTTCTGCACCCTCTACTACAATAAGGCAATCGTTCCCAGCAGTCACTTCAAAACATCCACTCAATATGCATTATATATTTTCACAGATCACCATCATGTTCATTAGAATCATGATACCAGATCTTAATTTTTCACCTCCTTAAAATTTTTGCTACCTCAGATGGACATTGGGCTTCCACTCAAGTACTCCCTCAATGCAAGAATACTTTGTTCTATTAAACTGGCATTCCATGATGCTCACCTT
>NW_022111377.1:8613695-8618406 GCF_000313985.2 Echinops telfairi
ATGACACAATGGATGGATGTATGGATTGTGATAAGAGTTGTACGAGCCCCCAATGAAATGATTTTTTAAAAATTTTCTTTGGCTAATTTTTTTTTCTTCCTCTTTTAGGTGAAAATTAATCCTTTCTACATTCAACTTTTTATTTTTAATGACCATGCTTTTGTTTTTAATGAATTTCACTCCGCACAATGTCCTCCAGGTTCATCCATGTTATATTTTTTAATGTTGCAATGTTGTCCATTGTGTGCATATACCAACTTTACTTATCTGTTCTTTCACAGAAAGGCATTTAGGTCTCTATTACATTCAATTTTTTTAACCTCTCACCTATGCTTCTAATTCCATCTCTGTACTCGCTTATCACTTACGGTCTCCTTCCTGTATGCCAGAAAAAAAACAAAATCATAGAGTCCCACATCCCTGGAGATGACCTATGAACAATATTAACACCAAGATAATAAACTGCCTTCCAGGCTTTTCACCAAGTATATAAAGGTCTGAATTATCAGACAACTTTTGTTTTTCTCTCTCTCATATATATATTTTTTAAACTTACTGTGAGTTAGGTGGGGGTTTACATTTCAGATAATTTCTGTAGTCGTCAATTCAAACTTATCAAACTATACATAAACATATGCTTGTACTTACTGTGTAACTTTTATGGCAATAGTTTGTATAACTGCTATGTATATGTCTATACACACATAGAGTACCTATGTCTGTCCCCTTAGCTTTGCCTAGCGATCAACCTGAGGTTGGTTTTGCAATTACTAATATCACAGCCATAAACATCTTTGTAAAAATAGCTAGCAGTTTTAAAAAAATAAATCCACCCCCAGTCCACAAAACCAAAGTATATGATGACTTTCTGGTTACCTGTTATATGAAGCTAGATATACTAACAATAATGCATGTATTTTGGTTTACCCAAGTTCAACCAATGCTAAATTACCATATTTTACACTTGCCTGATTGGGTAAGTGTGCTATAAGCACCTTGAGCTTTGTTTTTGCCTAGTTATTACTGAAGTTGGGATTACCCACCAGAGTGGTTATCATCTCCACTATCCAGGTCTCCTCCTTAAACCCTTCTTCCTCTAAGCTCTACTACTCCCTCTGTACCCATGTTTGCTCTGTTACTAACTCAGTACCTGGTAGTCCGAGGGTTACATGTTGGGTTGCTCATCATATAGCCAGCAGTTCAAACCCTCCAGCCACTTTACGGGAGCATGATAAGGCTGTTTGCTCCTGTGTTTCTTTGAAGTCTCAGAAACCCTAAGGAGCAGTTCTACTCTGCCCTATAGGGATGCTCTGAGTCTGAATTGACTCAGTGGCAGTGGGCCTGTCTCCTCAGTAAAAATCTTTCCTGAAATTCTATTCCCTGCCATCTCTCCTTAAAATCTCATGCACTTTCACAATTTCAGCTTGTCTCCAATGCTTGCTTGATTTTGGAGAACGCAGAATGGTAAACAGAAAATAAGTCATTATACAAACATTCTGGAGTTTATCCGGCCCATATCAATAAAGTGGCGATATGCTATTTACCTCCTAAGTACAAATTTTAATGGAAGGAATCGATGGAAAACATGTAACAGTGCCTGAAACAGTGTATTTATTTAAGAAAGGAATTACCGAATCTTTTTTTCCCAATCTGTTTCCATTCTTCTTTTGATCAGTGGATTTGTTACATATAGAGGAGAAGCCCATAGGCCCCATGTCTTTTCAGCCAATGAATGAAGAAACACCAAAACAAAACAAAAACCCACCACTATACATTTAAAGAGATTTGCTTTTTAAGGATAGCACTGCTCCTCTGGCAGTTTGTTAAGACTTCAGTGGCTTGCAATGAATAAGTAAGACTGAATAAGAATTGATGCATTTGAATTAGTGTTGACAACGATTACTGACTATACCATGGATTTCCAGATGGATGAACAAATCTGTCTTGGAAGAACTATGGCCAAATGTTTCTTAGAAGCAAAGATGGTGAGACTGTGTTATCAGGTGAGCCTAGTCCCTTAAGAAGGACACCATGCTTGGTAGAGGATCAGTGAAAAAGACGACGACCTTCAATGAGACGGACTGGCACTGGGCTCCAACACAGCAACGGCAGTGAAGAAGGTGCAGGACTTGGCAGGACTGTGTTCTCTTGTGCACAGGGTCATTCTGAGTCAGAACTGACTTGATCCCGGGGAACTGCAGCTTAAGGGTCAACCTGATTTAAGCATAGGCTTTGGCCTAAATGTTTCCATCCCTTTTATAACTCTGGCAAGTTATTATGTGAATAAATGTCAAAAAAATCACTAATAAGCTTATAATTCATTGTAGATAGCAGTCTTATGGGAAATGTGGGACTCATTTCTGAATTCTTTACTTCTATTAGTCTAGAAAAGTATTTCTCAATGAACTATATTATAGTTAAACACAATTTCCTTTTTTGAAAGCTCTACTATTAAAAAAAAAAAAATCTAAAATACAGTCAACAGACCTACATGTTTTGCTCAGTGCTGCAGGTGATTTACATCCCAGCACAAGGTTATCTTGCTGCAGACCAACCCCAGCTGCAGAGTCACACTGGTGTCGAGTGGAATGGACATGGCAGGTGAGTCACAGGGGCAAGTCCCTCAGTAAAAGGAAATGGGAAGGAAGAACGCGCACACAGCAAACTCTTTAGCTTACATACAAGTCTTACCTCCCGTCTTCTTTCAGCTTTTTATTTTCTCTGTAATGAATCAACCACTTCCATCTTCCATTTCCGTTTAGTCTATCCAGGATTTTGACAAATTCCTTCAGTTGAACTAGAGAAAAATGGAAGTGTGGCAAGAGAAGATGTGTTTTAGGGATTTGAGATGTTCACGCAAAGCCCAGTAATGATTACTTATAAAAATAAGACACCATGTTTGAGTGTGCACCATCACCACCACTTCGGTGGACGGGTAGTATCCCCCTCTCAGAAGTGGAGCGTGCATTTCAAAGACACAGCAACTGCACTCGTCAACTTAGTCCTAGCTACTCTGACTACAGTAGGTAAGAACCATGCAGAAGTACGGGCACTATCATTACTAGCAATTTAAGTTCTGTAAACTCTAGTTTCCATATAGAATTCATGCTTTTCCTTCTTAATGTATATCACCTAATACTGAAGTGGTATCCAAGTTTAGTTTCAATATGGTAATAGAGCTAGGGCAGGTTTGGATTATATGATAAGAGCATCTGCCCTGTGCCTTAACAATCTTTGATACATTGCATACACTACTGAGCAGTATTCTAGCAGATATCACAGTCAGGTTTACATGGCTACGGTAGCAATGAGATAGCAGGGATGATGGCAGAAGAAATGCAGGAGAGGGCTGGCTCTAAACAAAAATGTTAATCTGTAGCTGACTTGAATTGGCAAGTGGAAGAGTCAACCTTAACAATAAAATCTCACATCTGTATGCACTAAGACTTCAGGCCCAGTAAGGAGGGGTATTTAGAAAGCAGGGGAGGTAATTAGTTAAAACAAGTTATTGGACAGTGGCCTTGGGGGATGAGAATTACATCGAACTATGGAGCAAATTCTTCGCACAGCATGTAGCATATAAGCCATCAGTAGGTGGCAGTTCTTATTGAGTTTCTTTTTGAGGAAATATCCTGAGTGACTACATTTAAAAGAAAAACAGAAGAGCAAAATAATAAACCAACCTAATGTTAAAGTTTCCAACAATGTGTCATCGGATACCACAAAGCCTCCAGCACGAAAGAGCTCTTGGTAGGTGTGGTCAAAAATATCTTCAGGACTGTCTACTCCAGCAAAGATGACGCCGGGAAAATGCTTCAGCTTCAGCAAGCACGGGATCTGCTCAAAAGAAAACAGCCCACTCCAGTGAAGACAGGCTCCTGTGCCTGGGTCATGTTTCAGAACACCTTCCCTTTGTTACTTCCTAGCTCAGGTCTCAGGAAGAATAACTTTATTTTCATTTATTTTTACTATCATTTTATTCGGGGCTCTGACAGCTCATATCACAATCCATACATACATCCATTGTGTCACTGCATTTGTACATATGTTGCCATCATTTCCAAAATACTTCCTTTCTACTTGAGCCCTTGGTATCAGCTCATTTCCCCCTCCCCCACTCTCCCTCCCTCATGAACCCTTAATAATTTATCATTTTTTTTCTTCACGTCTTATACCAACCGCTATCTTCCTTCACCCACTGTTCTGTTGTCTGTCCCCCTGGGAAAGGGTTATATGTAGATCATTGTGATTCGTTCCCAATGTGTTCCCCCTCTCTACCCCAACCTTCCCCTTGCCCTCCTGGTATTGCTACTCTCATTATTGGTCCTGAGGGTTTTATCAGTCCTGAAAATCCCTTATCTGTACCTGTGCACATGCTCTGGTCTAGCCAGATTTGTAAGGTAGAATTGGGGTCATGATAGTGGGGGAGTGGGGGGAAGCATTAAAGAACTAGAGGAAAGTTGTATGTTTCCTCAGTGCTATACTGCACCCTGACTGGCTTGTCTCTTCCTTGTGACCATTCTCTAAGGGGCTATCCAATTGTCTACAGATGGGCTTTGGGTCTCCACTCCACACTCCCCCTTATTCACATTGATATGGTTTTTTGTTCAGGGTCATTGATGCCTGATACCTGATCCCATTGATACCTCATGGTCACATAGGCTGGTATGCTTCTTCCATGTGGGTTTTATTGCTTCTCAGCTAGATGGCC
>NW_022111377.1:8619135-8636094 GCF_000313985.2 Echinops telfairi
CCCGGGCCCCGAAGTCTATTTTTTGTATTCCCCGGGGACTTCATTGCTTTTCTCCCCTTGCTGCTCTGTTGCACACCCTCAGTGTTTCGCCCCAATGTGATATGATCAGATTGGGCACAATTCCCTGTGTTTCCAGTGTTGTACTCATAGTCAGTGGGTCAATAAGGGACGTCATCTGTGTCTCGTGGTGGGGCAGGCCCTATGGTCCTCTCTGTGCATTGGCTGCTCTGAGCAGGAATACCATCCTGCTTGGCGGGCCAGGATGTGTTCCACTCTCTCTCCTTTCCTTTTTGTTTGCTCCTGTGTGCTCTCACCAGATGTGCCCCGCTCTCTGAGCTATAGCTTCAGAACTGTCCTCTCAAGTGCATTCTTCTGGGGGTAGGGGGTGGGGGGTGGGATGTTCAAGTCGTTGGGACTGGGGTCAGCACCGCAAGGAAGAATAAGTGCAAATATCTCTTAACTCTTCAAAAAACTTGTGGGGAAAATGGAGTTAAAAGATAACAGAATTTTACTATCAACTTCAGGAAGTTCCCTTGTGTTTATTAAGTTCAGCAATGGCTACAAAAGCAATGCACAAGAGGCCTCTAAAGCTCTGAAGAGGTGGAAATGACAGTAATTCCAGTAAGGAAGAGCATATCTGAGGACTCGGGGATCTGTAAAGTAAGGAACTATTTCACATTAATCCACCCATTATTCCCTTGTCCCAGCATCAGCACTTAAGGGTCTATAGGGTTACTACCCACTGACAACAGCAGCATTTCATGATATCCACTCTATGTCTCATCAAAGGGATCCATGATCTCATTGTTTTCCAATTAAACATTCAATGGGAATGCATTTTAACGTCTCTAAATGAAAAAGGCAGTGGTGTGTCTGATATTTACAGAATACCCCATATGGATTACAAATGCTTATAATCCATTTCTTTTAGGAAATATGTTTCTAAACTTACTTGATGCAAATGTGAAGATATATCCTCGTTTTTGATAATGACCACGAGTGTATCATCCTTCCTGTGAAAAGTTTGACAGAAATGCTGAGGTTCGATTTCTGTGTGACCGCCTTTCCTCAGAATATTCTGTAAGATTGTAAGTAGTCGTTACTAAAAAATAGATACTTGCATGGTACTACTTTTATAGTTAACTAAAAATCCATGAGAAAAGCACAATTTATCCTATTTGCTAAATTATAACTTACCTAGGAAACACAAATGGTAATTTGTGAGTATTAAATAGTCTTTTTTCTGTATAACAAATGACTCTGAAAAAGTCTATTTTACAGGCACTTTGTAATCTTTTATGTCCATAACGTAATAAGAGCTGTGTTTTTAAAAACAAAACCAAAGCATGAGAGTAATGTACACAAACAAGTCTCACCTTCTTCAAGGGAAATACATCTTTGGGTGTTACTTATTCACTCTTAAAATGCTATTGGTTGAAAAAGTTCTAGAACTTTCCTTTTTATTGCTCCCCACAATGCCTATGCATTCCTTTGAGCCTCACTAATGGGAACTAATTTCATAATCCATGGAATGCAGGTGCTTGAATAAGGCACATGAGGTAGCTTACACCTGGCTCCACAGAAAGCACGGTTGAGGTGGTTTACTACTGCAGTAAACAGATTCAGTCCGTAATATGTTTGCCTGAAGAATCACAGAAATTCCTTAGCCCTTCCGTCCCTTGTGATTTTGACACTGCATTTTCTGTCTTAAGGATTCTGGCGGTTTCTATTGCACACTCTGATGCTTTGCTTCCTGGCAAAAGCAAAACCACTAGGTCTGACCACCACCTGCTGTTTCCCTTTCTAAAATGTTACTCTGATCTTTTTCCCTTGGGATTGCAAAACTCCTCAAGTTTTAATGATTTTAATTCATTACACAATCCGTATGGCATACATTTCAAAAAAATTATTACAGACAGTATTTCTTTTGGCCTTGAGTCTAATAAAAAACTCTAATGAAGTATTTATAGCCAACTTACTTATCTAACAACTCAGTTCATTAATGCTGCCTGACTCTCCAGGACAGAGTAATTATCATCCGGGTATCTCCTTTTTCATTTGAGGTTTGGTTTCACCTTTGCATAGAATTTGTGTTTTTCTGTGGTAAGTAAAAGCCACTTTAAAAATGTAATCAGGAAATAGTTTATCCCCCAGTAGAAGAGAACATAAACCCCGAGAGGCTGAAATGAAGAGCCTTGAGGTGAATCCCTTCAGAGTCTGGATCCTCCTAAGTCAGAAGTTCAGGAAGGATGTGGCAATGATATTTAGGGGCCATGTATGTACTCACTAGAACATTGGTCATCCAAACATTCAAAATTTAAAAATTCAACCTAAACCAAAAAGGGTCCCTGGGACCTTAGCTACATACACTAAGGGAACACAGGCAATAATATTTACATTTCTAATTTAGCTTTGGAATATGCTTGTGTTTACATTAGACTCTGGGCACATCTACACTGATAACTGATGAAAATTAATCAGTGCATGGAGAAATTTTCTTTCTAACCAAATTCTACAATGTAATACAAATCTTTAAATAGAATACAAATGGCAGAATCTTGTAGCACATTAACTACACAGATGAAGGTTGAGCTGCGAAATTTCATGTGGGGTGAAAATGCCATCTCATTCCGTGCTTGCTTTCTGAAGCTGAGACTTCGAAACGTATTACTCTAAAAGAAGCAAAAATTAGAAGTCAACCAAAATACTATGAACTATAAGAAAAGCTAGGCACTTTACCTTTGTTCTTACAAAGAATGGCTTGTCTTCAGTTTCAACAAGGTAGAATAGGAAGGTACTTTTACAGGCCTCTTTCACAACATTGTTTAGTTTGACATGTAAACTGGTACACAAATCTGTAACCATATCTTCGTAAACGGATGACTTCCTTGGGAAAGGGGAGTCTCTCTCTCGAGATGTGGGCTCTCCAGAAGCAACACTTAACTCTTTATCTTGGCTGTTAGTCATCACCACCTTGTTGAATTCAGCATATTCATTGAGAATCAGGGAAATGTCATTCCGAGAGTCTTTCAAAGTACTATTGTATTTCAATTTGTTGAGATGGAATGACACAGTCTGATTTGGGAGATGAGGTCGGCTGTGAGTACCTCTCTCCTTCCAGGAGGAGGGAGAACTGTCCGCACTGTAAGGCGCATAGCTTCTCGTTGGCTGGCTTAGCCATCTAGGGTCTGCATGAACAATTGTCACCTGAAGGGGGCTCCTGTTCTTGGACGCAGGAAATAGCATGGGGGACTCGTGGATCTTTGTCAAGGGGAAAGCGCCAACAGCTGTTCGGATAGGTGACTGCTTCAGAAAAGCACTGGGGCTAGAGGTAGGATGCCGAGATTCCCCATTCTTTAAAAGTTGCTTTAGCTTATGTGCAAAGCGCAGGTGTTCCAGATCTAAAGTGTTCTGGGTGAGGTCATCTGCTATCTGCCAACTACTTGTCCAGGAGCTGATCAGGTCACATTTTGCAGTGAAACTGGGGTGCCTCCTCAAGCTATGGAGTGTTCTCGTGGTGTCTCTGAGCTCTTTGCTTATAGTAAAGTTAGTGTAGGTCCTGGGTATACCATGAAGATCTCGGATTTGGATATAACATGGCACACACTTTTCTTTCTTGGAGCCACTGGGCCAGTTTCTGGGAGAAACGCTGGTCTCCAACTTTGACATTTTGTTACAGTAGCGCCAGCCTTCCTTATCACTATGGATTAGGCTCACAGAAGAGGGATAAGCATCATCAGTAGCAGCTTTCCTTTTCCGGATGTGACTACCTCTCAAGGTGCAAGAGTCTTCCAGGTCTGATTTGGTACTTTTGTATGCACCAAGAGAGTCTTCATCAGAGTCTCCAGAGAGTGGTTCATAATGCAAGTCGGTGTCTACAATGAGATCCATGTCTCTTTGCTGGGTTTCAGGGCCCTCCTCGGTCACAAGTCCTTCACTAGTGCTCTTATTTTCCATTTGTTCTTTAGAGAGTCCACAAACAAGCGAGTCATGAGATTTTGAATTAAAGCAAGCAAGAGGTTCGTTACTGGTATATTCACTGGTGCCTGCTGCATTTTGGTTAGACCCAGCACACATGGGAGGAAATCCACTATTCAACAGATCTTTTGTTTTATATGTTGGTGTATCTTCCAGCGTATGGCTTGTTGGTCCACCTTTTGAAGATGATGCGGCGCTAAACTGCACGCCAATAGCTCCTCCGTCTATGGTTTCTTTATGAAACTCAGCGTTCGTGTCATTATTCTTAAGCAATTTGGCCATTTTTACTATGGGTATTTCCTGTGTTTGAACCCTTTCCTCTACATTCATTGGTCTTACAGGGTGAGTTAGTGTAGCACTGTCTGACGGAAAACCACAGTTTGGGATCTCTGGGTGTGTATATTCCTGTGTAATAACTCCATCAGCTGAGTCAGAATTCAAGGACTTGATCTCCAAGTAATTTCCTTCATTGGTTTTCAAATCACTGCTAAGTAGATTTTTCTCAATGCTTTTAGAGCTAGTTAGATGTTTTAAAGGCACATTCATTACACTACTTGAAGCCGCTGTCGAAGGAAAAGTGTTGGCCAAAGACTCATTTCCAACACTCATTCTAGGACTAGGTGGTGGTTTCTTGGGCTCCAAGGAAAGACGCTGTAAGTTCACATATCTATTCTTGATATTAACCGGCTGTAATGGACTTTTTGATTTTACCTGTTTTTCAAGACATAGCTTAACATCATCTCCGTATTTGGCTGTTGTAGCAGACGGCTTTAATTCTGCATCACAGCCCTGCACCTTTTCTGGGAGAGATAGAACCTCATACTTATTTTGGACCACTTCCTCAGTTACTTCACCAGGAAGGGTTAAATGCCTATCTTTTTCTCCTGGATGACTTTTTAACACTAGAGGTATTTTAGCATAATGCTGCATTTGTTGTACCTGAGTTAAGTCATCTTCTTCCACTGGTTGGGTCTGACCAGCAAAAGAATTTTCATTTTCTCTTACGACTAACTGGACTGACTCAACCTGGGAGGCTTTGTTGCTTTTCTCACACTGAGTATCTGGGAGTTTTAAGCTACAGGGAGCGGCAGCCCTAGATAGTAGTGTTTCCTCAGCTGGTGCTAGCGGGTCAGGACTAGAAGGTGGTGACACTTCTTCAATTAAGGAAGAAAAAGGGAAATTGCTGCCACCTGAAAACTCCGAGGTAGAACTGTCTTTAGAAAGTACTACAGGAACAGATTGCAAACCATCACCTTTTCTCTCATCTTCCAATGACTCCTCTGATACTGAGGTACAATTTTCAGAGTTAATTTCTCTATTTCTGATGAGTGTCACCTCTCCTGGATCAATTATTTTGTCAGCTATCTTTCTAAGTACTACACTTGATAATGGAGCTTCTTGAAGTTGCTCTGTTTCGTCAGCTGGAATTTGCTCACTGGGACTTGTGGATGGCGATAATGCTAAAGTGAGGTCAATGTCAGAATCTTCCTCTGATAACTCTATGCTAACTTCTTCTCTATTCATGGTTTGTTTGGCAAACGCTGACTTAAATGACTCAAGATTGTTACTTTCACTGTTTAGACTATTATCATTCTTCCTTAGTACTAAAGAGCCATCTACTATATTACTATTTGATGGAGCACAGTTAAGTGGATGATTTCTTCCTGAGAGAGTAGAGGCGCATGTTGGGACAACATCTTCAAACTGTGATGGCTGTACAATCTCTTCTGAAGATATGCTGACGAGTCTTTGAGTTTGCAAGTCTTGAGAGAGTGTCACTTCTTCGCTGGGTAATGCATAACTAGAACTTTTAACTAATGATACTGCCTTTGTTACCACCAAATTATCAGATGTCGACAACGGAAGAGGACTCTCTTTCTGTAATGAACACATTTTCTTAGCACATTTTCTTTCCCTACTTACTGAGGAGGCACAGAGGTACTTATTGCTTTTTTGTCCGGACATTGCTATAGATGCAATGTCCTTAAGGCCTTGTGTTTGGGCCTTTTCAAATGTGGACACAGGATGGCTAGGAACTGTGCCAGGTGATACTTGCTTAATCAACTCCATATTAAAGGTTGTAGATTTATCAGCTCTATTTACAACTTCTGTCTGTATTGGTACATTTTGTTCAAATGTGAGAGTAAATGGTTCCATATTAACCATTACATACCCCATATTATCATCTTTCCTTTCCAATGAAGGCTGACATGCTCTGTTTGTGGAACTGTTAAGCTGGACAAGACCCTGTAAAGGCCCAGTTTTCACTTGCATAGCTGCATGAGAAATATCAACTTCATTTTCAAGAGTGCTGTCCACTGACTTTTGACAAGTTGCTGACTGATTGCTGATCCCATCCCAAGTCTTGGTGAATGTGGTTTGTGTGACAGTAGCATTATGAGAAGTCATTCTTATGTCATCAAGGGGCTCAGAGGTTTTATCTTCATCAGGAATAGAAGGTCCACACGTTTGGGTACTTCCAATACTAGAGAGCACAACATTAAAAGCTTCTAGTTTATCTGATGCTTTTTGTCCAGAGTTCCCAATGACCTGAAACAACAAAACAAATGATCAGAAAGATTTTTCTTTTTGACAATTATGTAGGGATAAGAACAGAAAAGATGAGGATCAAATGCATCTTTTCTTTCTTCTATTGTAAGGCTATCATTTGGGGAGTTAATCTTTCTCTTTTGAGATGCTTAAAATATTCTCGATGTAGGAACTTGGTTCTTTAGAAATATACACAGATGACAGCATAAAAACTTTATTTCACCAACAGTTTTTTTAAAATGGACCTCTTGGAAGAAAAGTAGCTAGACCATTGACATTTCAAAGACATAAATGCAATCTGTTTACATCACTTAGCTCAGAAATTCAGCGCTAGAGAAAAGTACTCAATTGTTTTTAAAAATAAGATTAAAAGATAATTTTAAGCCGCTTTTTAACATCAACTTTTGATTATAAATACAATGTACTCTGGAGCCTTACTATGAGAAAACAGAGTATATTAATTACTGTGTGCTATATTCAGAATACAATGATTAGCAGGTTTCCTATTGTATCAATCTCCAGTCCAGTAAACTAAAGTCTTGTGCCCTAGTGGCACAGTGGTTAAAGTGCCTGGCTGCAAACGGAAAGGTCAGCAATTCCAACCCACCAGATGCTCCACTATGCTTTGAATCCACTCAATGGATTTTTTCCTTTCAATTATAATTTCTCATTATAATATCTCTTTTCCCAGAGCAAAATCAAACTTATCAATGTGATTTCCATTAAAAAACAAACAAGGACTGATTTAAACAGTAACCTCCCAACAGCCGCCCCCCCCCCAAAAAAAAAAAAACCCAACAACACAAAATAAACCCATTCCCATTGTGTCAATTCAGACTTGAGGTAATGCCAGAGGTCAGAGCACAAGTTCCCTATGAGGTTCCCAAGGCTGTCATCTTTAAAGAGCACATGGCTTTCTCCAGCAGAATAGCGCGTGGATTTGAATCACTAACCTTAGGTGAAACGCCAAGTGCTTAACCACTGCATCACCAAGTCTCTGATTTAAACAGTAACACAATGGACTTAAACATTAGCAGAAATTTTGTTAACTTTATAAATAGGGCTTTGTCCATTTGTTTTTCTAAAGTTTATAATATTATAAACAAACGAAATGCCTATGTACAGTGGCCATATTTTTTGATAATCCATGAAACTTTATATTCATCGATTTCCTACTATGTCCTAAAGCAAACATGTTGGAAGTCAGTGCCTGTGTTTCAAATTTCTTGTTAAATACGTTTCTGCTTTAAGCAAAAGAAAGACACCAACCCAAGGAAGGAGGAGGGCTGAAGCTGAGACTCAGAAATTTTCAGAGGGGGTGCCTGACTAGACACAAAGCGCTGCACCAGCGCTGCTGGTGGAAGTCATTCTGTTAACTTTCCTGTGACTCACTCAATCATGCTCTGCCTGTTAACATTTGGACAGTCCTGAAACTCACCATGCCTGATGTGGCCTTTTCTTACATCTCATGCCTTGGTAGATGCTAGTCCTGGCGGCACAGTAAGCACTGGACTGCCAACTGCAAGATTAGAGATTCAAATTGACCAGCCACTCAGCCTGGTGGATTTGATGGGGCTGTCGTATCCCATAAAGATTGAGAAATTCTTGGTAACGCTCTTTAGGGCCACGAGGTGCTGGAATCAGCTAGATGGCACGGAGCTTGGTTTTGGTTGGTATTCCATGTTTCAAGTCTTAGTGAAATGCAAATTGTGACAAGTCTTCTCATTTACATTTATGCATTTATATATACATTTATATTTTAAATGCAGGTAGCATGTAATGTTTCTAACAGAAAGTCTAATTTAAAAGAAGTACTAAATTAAACAAATGACTAAAAGTAGAGAACTATGATTGGCTTCAAATGCTTGTCACGCTATACACCCCAGCCGATGTGCAAAAACAGACATGCAGTATAGCACCTAAGTGACAGGAAACTTTTTTGCAAGCATACATTAGAGAAATTGCTAAGAAGCACTAATCCTGATACTCCACATTTTATGTCTTTACACACAATTTCATGTGTGCCAAAAGACATTCCTAAAGCAAATGCCAAAAAGTTACATATTACAACAAAAAGTACAAGAATGGTAAATAAAATAATATCACTACAAAACCAAAGGAACCTGTTAAGCAAAAATCTCAAAATCTGAAGGTACTGTTTCTCTATATATCCTTCATCTAGGTCTATTAGAGTCTGGAGGTAGTTTTATACTTCTCTAACCCTTCCCAAAAGAATTCCGTGCTCTTCAATTTACACCATGTCAAATTAGAGTTTTAGCATCCTCGAGCAACACAAACTGTGTTCCTTTTCTATATTTTTGAAGCTTAGAAACAAAAGTTATGCCTGAATGGGGAATATCAGAGTTGTTGGGTGGATGGGGTAAGGCTTCCTGGGGTTCAGGTCAGATTCAGAAGAGGACACTGAACAAGGGATATCATTGCTGATGTCAGATAGATCTTGGCTGAAAGCAGTGAATACCAGAAAGATATTTATTGTGTTTCACTGACTATGCCACGGCATTTGACTGTGTGGATCAAAATAAACTATGGATAGCCTTGAGAAGAATGGGAATTCCAGGTCACTTAATTGTGCTCATGTGGAACTCCTACATGGATCGAGAAGTGAATAGAATAAAGGAATACTTCATGATTTAAAAACAGGAAAGGTGTGTTGACAGTGCTGTATCCTCTCACTGTACTTATTCAACCTGTAAGCTTAGCGAATCATCATAGAACATGGCATCAGGATTAGAGGAAGACTTATTAACAATTTATGATATGCAGATGACACAATCTTGCTTGCTCAAAGTGAGGACTTGAAGCACTTGCTGATGAAGATCAAGGATTGTAGCCTTCCATACGGATTGGGACTCAATGTAAAGAAGATTAAATTCCTGACAACTGAACCAAGAGGTAACATCATGATAAATGGAAAAAAGAATGAAGTTGCCAAGGATTTTGTCTTGTTTGGATCCATAATCAACGCTCATGGAAGCAGCAGTCAAGAGATCAGAAGACGTGTTGCATTAGGTAAATCTGCTGCCTAAGACCTCTTCAGCATATTGAAAATCAGAATGTTACTTTGAGAAGGACTAAGGTGCGCATGACCCAAGCCATGATATTTTCAATTGTCTCATATGCATGTGAAAGCTGGACACTGAATAAAGAAGATCAAAGAAATATCAGTGCATTTGAATGGTGGTGCTGGAGAAGAAAATTAAAAGTTCCATGGACTGCTAAAAAGGACAAAGCAGTCTTGTCTTGGAAGACGTACAACCAGAGTGCTGCCTAGACATGAGGTTGCTGACACTTCATCTTACATACTGTTGTCAAGAGAGACTAGTCCTTGGAGAAGGACATTATGCTTGGTTAGGGCAGCATCAACGAGGGAGGACCTCCAGGACACAGACTGACCCAGAGGCTGCAACACTGGGCTCAAACAAAGGAACAATGAGGATGGCATAGGACCAGGCAGTATGTTGTTCTCTTGTGTATACGGTATTTATGGGTCAGAACGGACTAAATGGGACCTAAAGCAACAACCTTCTGAGATGATGACTTTGCGTTAGTGCAGGAGATTTCCTCAGAAGTCACTGTTTTGATTGGACTTGTTTTTAAAGCACCCCATCAAGACTAGTATATACAGAGAGAACGTGTCTGCAGCCACCCACTGATGGCAGAGGAGTGTTTAAATGTTTTGTTTGGAATAAATCTTGTATATATGAACTGAAACCTTAGAAACAATATTTTTTTACTTACCCTCATATATAGGTAGTAATTGAAATTTGCCAACCTAAGTCATAAGCATTTTCTTATTCTAAGGTTAGTATTAACTGGCTTTTGTTCCTCGTTGAGAACCATATGAAATTTATGGACCCCATATAAAAAGTTGCTATGAAATCTTAATATGAGTAAAGGAATTAGAATACTATCTGGCATAAATGGCTGAATAAATGCTGGTTTTCATAATGATGATAGTCACCTGAAAACATTCACAGACCCTGTGAAGCTCAGCCACAAACCTACAAATATGCAGGAACCATCCACAAAGAAGTACAGTATTGTCTACTCACTTTGAGACAGACTGAGAGTGCACACAAGATTAAAAGCCTCCATCGCCTGTCTTTTTCTATTCATTTCCTTAGAATGTTGACTTAACTTTTCTTATGTTCCTCAATTCGAATTTGGGTTATATGGCATGGATGCATATCGGTTGAGAACAATGCTACAGAACAGAACTGAGAAATAGCTATCTGCAATGACTCTTCTCTCGTAGGTCTGGCATTTTACTTAGCGTTCTAATTTCTTCAAAAAATAATCAATTTTACTTTAAGGTGTATCAAAGGATTTCTGATATTATTACTACATTTCATCCCTAAAGAATACTCTAGCTAAAGTATGACAGGTATTACTCATTTCATTTAAAAGATCCTAAGCTCAGTGAGAACAAGTAACTTGCTCTACGTATTTATCTAAAAAGCAACAAAGTTATGGTCAGCACCCAGATCCTTTGGCCCCTGAGATTTCTTCCCAGTCCCGTGTCTTCAATCAGGACACTCATCAAAGTGATACTTCATGACCACCAGGCTATGGCACTATAGTTCTGTACCTAGCTGGGGACTGCACTCTACGGGAAAAGAGGAAATATATTTTAAGATGGCAGCATGCTGTAGCTTTTTACTCACCTCGCGGCTGCAAGAGGTGAGATTCTGTCTTTCCCAGCCATCTTGATGACCTTCTCTTGCAAAACGTTCTTTCTGCTCATTCTGGACACAGGGTTCCAGGCCTCTTTTAGGTGGTGTTTTGATGAAAGGAAGCAATGTGTTAGTGTCAGATAGGGACATTTCGGTGGCTTGACCCTTGGAAGTTTCTCTGGTCTTCAGCAGAGGGTCTGGTGGACAGCTTTCCATATCGTCGGGCTCCTCAACTTCACTAAATTCAAAGGCGCCCACTGTGCTATTTATAGACACATATTTTGCCGGATTGCTGTGCTCTACCACCTTCCGGGACGACCGTATGACTCTGTTCTGATTGCTGTAAAACAGAGCTACCCACATATGAAGTAGAAGCTTCACTTCTTCCACATTATCAGGCAAATCAGTGTTCCAGGGCCTGAGAACAATAGCGCACAAAAATCAATGAACACAGTTATTTTAATTCATGATCTTATTGCCGTAATTCAAATGCTCTATTAACCTTAGTTCTGTTTTTAGAATTTCATCAACATGAAATGAAGAAAGGTAAGCATGAAGTTGATTTAACACATCACACAAAACTACTATAGCTATCACTAGTTTTTTTCTACTTGCTTTCCTTCAGAGATGAGGATAGGCTCCACACTGTCACTAGAAGGACTGAGCTGAAAGAAGAAAACACTAAAATGTATCCAGTGCAAACATTTTAAAGAGAACTGAGGATCAGAACATTTAAGTGGCTTGTTCCAAACAACAAAACCTATATGCAGTTAGGACCAGAATACAGAGTCTCCAAATATCTAGTCTAATAATTTACTTTTACACCATTAAAAACACAATATGCCCAGTATGTGAATACTGGTTTTAGCAACTACCCAAATAATCATTTCCTTGCCTGGCTCTCAGTTTCTCATCATTTTTGTGTCTCCCTCCTAATAGTTGGGAAAGTCTGAAAATTAAACTATCTCTAGAGGCAAGCTATTTTTCAGTAGTCTTATATGCATGTGAAAGCAAACAACAAATGAGAGCGGATGCATCTCGGTTATGGCATTGTGAAGACTATGGAGAATATTGTGGACTGCCGGAAGAACAAACAAATGTCTCGAAGGAAGTACAGCTGGGATGCTCCTTCAAAACTAGAATGGAAATTCATGTACTTTGGACATGGTATCACGAGAGACTAGTATCTGGATAAGGAAATCCTGCTTGGGAGAGAGTCATCAGAAAAAGAGGAAGCCCCTGAGTGAGATGTACTGACGCAGCAGCTAGAGCAATGGCTGAAACATAAAGGATGGCACAGTATCAGGTTGTTTTGTTCTGTTGTACACGGGGTCGTGTTAGAACCCACTTGAATGGTACCTGCCAACATAGTATTTTAAGATTACAGTTTCGGAAACCATAAAGGAAGATAAAGTATTTCTGAGCATGTGCCAGGATAGCAGATAGCTGGAACGGAATGACTCAGAATGGCTACAGTGTTAGTAGGCTGCAGTTAGGCGGGATGAAGATTCAAAATAGGACCCTTATGAGATACAAACATAGTATACATGAAAACGAGCAAGAGGATGCCTGACCCACAGTACCACCAGGGCTTTTTATTAGTATCCAATTTCTGAGCTTCATAATTTGGCCGTTACTACATCCACACAAGTGCTGCTACAGATAATCAGCCTTCCTTGGCATCAACTGGAAATCGCTTTGCTACATCAACTCTCTGGTCCAACCTTAGACAAAGTCAAAATCTGCAGTCCAATGGGATCCGGAGACAAGACAAAGCATAATAAAGTTTGAATGCAGAGCACAGAAACCCAAGGTCACAAAGGTTGGTTAGAGCCCAGATACCAATGCCTGTGTTTTAAACCACTGTTATATTGCGTTGGTCCCTTTTTAGATGTATAAGCTGCCGTTTTCAAAAGCTGCTCACTCAATCTGATCTGCTTCAGCAAGTTAGAAGTCACCCTTTAAATGTTTCTTCTGGAATTCAGTCTGCTGAACACTAGCTCTGTAGCACCCTATTGTATATTAAGATCTCATCTACACTTTCTAATGCAAACACCTTATGAAACAGCATCTTAAAGTGAACAGCCTTTCACAATGCTGAAGTTATCTTTAAATTCCCCTATGTGCTCACGGACAGTGAGGAAATTAGTGCTTGAATTTATACATAACACTTCTTTTCCCTTAGGTTTAGCACAAGTGTCCCTTCTCCCTATATTTTATCTACACAAAAAAGTAACCTTGGTCCTCATCAAGTTTCAGTTATACTTAGGGTCACCATGTGGATGACGTCTCCAGTGAATCCTCTCTATGGACCAGGATGTAAAACTGGCCTTGCTATCAGACAGAGCGCATCATACAGCTGATTACTGCAGAGGTGATTGGGTTAAAATGTGACGCCCTGTCATCTGTACTGCCTTTTGACCTGATTTATATTTGTTCCAGTTTTCTGCTTTATTTTCTATTGAGATTTTGGTCTTGTTTTACTATTGTTTTGTTTGTTTGATTTTTTTCCTGCACATGAAATCCAGGGTAAGTAAATTTAAAGACTAGCTGGATTAATAGTTCATCTTAGGGGCATGGCACAGAAGGTTATGGTGAAATGAGAAGCTACCAACAAGTAGAAGAAAGAAGAAAATGTACTAACATTGATGTGGTGATGATTGCACAACTCTTTTTAATATGGTTGATCTATTGAATTGTATGATATGTGAATTATATGGCAATAAAACTACTAAAAAGAGCTTAAATTATACTTACCCATGTAAAGCTCTTATTACAGTTTTCTCTAGTGAGTTGTTGGTATATTTACTATCTAGGTTGAATACATAATCTTCTTCACATTTGAATGTGACCTTCACTGACTCATTATGGCTAAACACAGTGTGGGAGCAATTACAGTTGCTCAGGCTGGAAGGCATCAATTTATTCTTGCGCTTTACCAATGAATCAAAAACCTTTTTCAGAGGGGAGGTGTTGCACTGATGCCGAAATGGTATTACTTTTCCCACGGGGGTCCTTGTCTCCAAGCCTTTAGTTCCATTCTTGGCAAAGGCAATGCCATGCACCCCTCTTTTCTGTAGAGGTTTCTCTGAACGTTCTCCACCAAGGAGGGCATATGAGTGCTCCACAATCACACAGGAGCTCTGGCTTGCATCTGGAGTTTCTCGTGTTTCCTCAGAAAGTGCTGTTAGTGTTTTTGGTGGGGGTTGGTTACAAGGAGCCACGCTCTCGGCCTCTCGGCGAACAGTGACTAAATCTGGCATGGAGTCAGTTGTTGTATCGGTGGGTGGCTTAGGTAATAGTCCACCTTTTTTACTTTTAACTCCTCTGTGATATTCATGGTCAGATGTACCACGCAAAGAATTTTCTTTAGAAAGCAAAGTATCATTTTGTGGCAATTCAGAGAAGCAGGGGACATTTCTAGGTTCTGGTGATGGTGTGGAAGAGGTAGCAGAGCTTAAAGCCAAATCAGCTAGCAAATTGAGGGCCTGGGAGTCGTAGTTAATGGTGGAGTTTTCCGGAAGATCTTTCGGAGCCACTGTGCTATTTTCTGGTTGGGCTGTATTTATGCCCGTGGTGTCTCCTTGATCAGCTGATGAAGCTTCTGATTGAAGCTGCGAAGCTGACTCTATATTGACTTCAATATAGATAGTGAAAAAAAGAGAAAAAGTCAAAGGATTAATTCTTTACCATATTATGCTTTACTGAAAATTAGATGAACGTAATCAACAAAAACCTCTTACATATATTGCATATTAAAATTTTCACCATTGGGCAGCTCTAAGATCTATTATACTTTAATGACCAGCAGGGCAAGTTTTAAAACATGTATATGCTAACTTAAAAAGAAATTACCTTTCAAAATGCATGCATTGAGCTATACATAAGACACATTGGGGTAAAAAAAAGACACAAACAAATACAAAGATGAGAGGAAAACTAAAACCCAGAAACAAAACAAAACCAGAGGTCTGGCTCTCAGGGAGGTTATAATAGATTGAATTTATAAAATCTAAGAATTCATAAGTTTAAAATAGATATTGCAGCATGCTAACATATTTTTCTTAAAAATGATTACAGAAACCACTCAAATCCATGAGTTTTTATCCATGTTAACTTATTTCACAGATGTACTAAGAATAAAAACTTAGAAATAACATGAGTATTTAGAATCACCAATTTTATTTCCCTTTACAACTCCATTTTCAGCAATGAAAACATTTCCCCTCACTATTCCCTTGCTATTCACAAAATAGCAAATCATGTACGTTGCTAATTCGCCCTTTAGAAAATAATCAAATTTATCTAAATTGCCTTAACCATAAAAGATTACACGCTCATCTGGCTTACTGGGGCATTCTAAAGCACTCACTAAGGCTTCTTAAAAGTTGTTACTATGAAGACTAATTAAGTTAACCATTGTACTAGACCAGTGGTTCTCACCCTTCCTAATGCCATGAGCCTTTAATACAGTTCCTCGTGTTGTGCTGACCCCCAACCATAAAATTATTTTAGTTGCTACTTCATAACTAATTTTGCTACTGTTATGAATCATAATGTAATTATGATATGCAGGATGTATTTTCACTGTTACAAGTTGAATATAATTAAACATAATTAAAGCATAGTGATTAATCACAAAACAATTTGTACCGCATATATTTGAGTATAAGCTGACACGAATATCAGCTGAGGCACCTAATTTTATCACAAAAACTGTATTAAACTGTGCTAGAAAATTCAGCTATACGTGAGAATACACAGTAATTATATACTGTGAAATATTTATGTGTTTCCTGATAGTCTCAGGCAACCCCTGTGAAAGGGTAGTTCGACCCCCAAAGGGGTCGTGACCACAGGTTGAGAACCGCTGTACTAGACAATGATTCCCTGTTGCAGGTAAGTGGATGAACAAGAAAGGCAGCTAGCTGTGCTGTTTGCTATAATTGATAACATCTAAACCAAATCCACTGCCATCAAGTTGATTCTGACTCAGAGCAATCCTTTAGAACAGAGTAGAACAGCTCCTCTGAGTTTCTGAGATGGTAACTCTTTATGGGAGTAGGAAGCATAATCTTTCTCCTATAGATCAGCTGGTCCAAAGCATAAGCCACTACACCACCAGAGCAGGTCGGAAATGAATTAACAACCTATCTGCAAAAGTCAATGACAAATGTATTTAAAGACAAAAGGATTTTGGCCAATGAGGCTATTAAATAGATTTCGTAGAGTTCAGGAAGTGTCCTAATGGGCAGAAGGCTAAAATCACTAATGGCACCTAGTTTTCTTTTAAAACTGCAAATGCAAGGAGGTCAGGTGGGAGCAAATGATCCAAAGCAAAGAATTATCTTCTTAGCCTCACTGGTACATCAGAAATAGAAAATTAATTCATTTTATGATTTGATGCATTTATTGATATAAAATTCATTCTAACTTTGCTAAAATTATGCTTTTAATGTTACACAGAATGTCAGTTACAAGTATTATATAAAATACTGCAGTGAAGTCAGAAGAACTTAGTTTTCTTTATTCAGTTTAATATATATGTGGAGCTTCAGTTAAATTACTTGATTACTGATTTCTTAATTTTCAATCTATGTGCATATATTTATAGGTTTAGTATTAAGGTAGCTAAGGTAGTTAGTTTATTGTGCCAACCAGGCCGATAAACACGTGTGGGGTTAATTGAAGGGTGGAGGGATAAATGGCTCAGTGAGCCTCGCCTTTCTAGTTCTCT
>NW_022111377.1:8639218-8643524 GCF_000313985.2 Echinops telfairi
TACACAATTGATGTGTGTATGGATTGTGATAAGAGTTGTATGAGCCCCTAATAAAATGATTTTTTTAAAAAAAGTTCATTCCATGGATAAAACACTGCATTAAAAACTTTAAGAAGGAAAGTTCTTAGTTTCAATAACATAACTAAGTTATTGAGAAAAGAGAAAGTGCAGGTTAGCATGGTGAAAGGAATTAGAACTAGAAGATATCAAGTGTTGAAGATATCAAGTGTTCAGCTTCATGAAGGTCAAGTCCAAGGTCATTTCAGGACTTTCCAGTAACAAGAATCTTGCAGTTGAGAATATGGGAGTAAGGTAGTTGTTTGTTCATAAACTGAATTTTATTATTACTTAAGCAAAATAAGCTGGGTAAAACTGTTTTTAAAATTAATTTACTGTCTTTTAAAACCAAGTATGGGACTATGGAAAATTGATCATTTTGGACAGCCAGTGTTTCCAATTAATTCCTTTTATGCAAATAACTTCCTATTTCTATATTCAAGGCACAATTACCTTGTACAAGTACAATAGCAATAAATAATTAAAGTCATCTCAACTTCAATTCTTGTAGACAGTTCAATTCACAAACAGGCTCTTCGCAAACTACTAAGGAGGGTCTGTTTTGTGAAGGCTTAAAACTTTGCACTTTCCTAATTTGTGTACAATAGGAATAAAGCATTCTTTTTTCCTGTGTCTGAATTAAGGAACACAGAAAGAACTACTGATAGATCTTTTACTGCTTTAATTCGATATATCTTACAATCGCTGTTGTTACACGGTGCCAGCGAGTCAGTTCTGACCCACGGTGACCCTTTGCTCAAGAGAATGAAATACTGCCCAGTCCTGCGCCACCCTCACAATTGTGCCTATGCCTCAGCCCGTTGCTAGAACTATGTAATGGGGTGTAAGTTTATAGGAAGAGTATCTCTTACCAGGCTGTGGTTGCTTTCTGCTTCTGGGTTTCTGATTGCCTTTTCCTACATTTACCCTTGATTTGGGTGGACATTTCTTCACTGATGGCTTGGCGTTTGGAACAATTTCTACTGGAGATATCTCTCGTTTCCTTGTCCTTTTAGAATTCGTTGCCACTGGCACAGCTTTTGAACCAGGAGCTTCTTGGTTTTTCCTATCCAATTTGGTTATCGGTACGAACTGTGCAGTCAGAACTTCAGCACCTGAAAAGACACCTTTTTTTTAGGGTGGAAGCTCAGGTATTTATCAGAATATTTTCCCTCCTATTTCTTTTTCTTTTTTTTTGCAGGGGGGTAAGGGGGAGAGATGTAATTTTAAGAATGGAGAATAAAATTAAAAGTTTTGAGTATTCTATTAAAAGATTTTTTTAAAAACAGAGAGTTAAAGATAACAAGTCTTCTATAAAATGATTTGGGCTTTCAAAATATTTATAGTTATAGAATTAAAGACTTGAGGATTACGGAAAAAAATTATTGCTACGTGTTTACTACTTTTAAATGGTTTTAATATGATATCTTATAATCTGTTTGAACTATATGTTGTTATTAGGTGCGATCCTAAGCTACCTGTTTGTATTACATAATAGAAAGATTCCACCTTTTAGATTTTTCAAAGTATGAATAAGAGCATGCTTTTGAAAACTTGTTTTCTCATTGATTTTTCATAAATTCAATTGTTCCCAGAGGAAAAAATTTAGCACCAAAAACAACATACTGAAAAATCACAATACGAATATTGGCAAGTATTTGAAAGCCACGTTATATACAAAGCACTATTTTTAATTGAAAATACTAAGCATGATGCTAAAGAATAAAAATTGTGGGGGAAAAAGAATAAAAATTGTGATGCTTACAAGAAATTCAGAAAAAAGAGATTCAATTCACTGAAAAAAATTGGCAGGGGGCGGGTGTTAGTCCTTTGGAGATTAGAGAAAGGAACACTTCCCATTAAAAACTGCCAGACTCTCTTATTGTTACACATTTCCCTGGGTCTAATTGTTTTTCTCCTTATTAAACCATTTCAGGTAGTAAAGCTGTCACAAACATATTTTATTCCTTAAGGAGTCTATTGCTTGTCTGATTTTTGCTTTTTAAAGAAATCATTTTACTGGGGGTTCTTACAACAATCCATACATCAATTGTATCAAGCACATTTGTACATATGTTGCCATCATCATTTTCAAAACATAAGAGCTACGATTTTTCCCTCCCTTCCCTCCCCTCCTCCCCTCTTCATATCTTACACCGTCCGCTGTCTCCCTTCACCCATGTTTCTGTTGTTCGTGTGTTCCCCCCTACCCCACCTGGGGGAGGGGAAGGGGACTTAGTCTGATTTTTTAAAGAATAAGACATCCTACACCATTCCAGTTACACTTTCTAAAAACTACATAGAGGGGAAGTAAAACATAAATTAAGCAGGAAAGCAGTTAAGATCAAATTGAAAGAGGAAGGAAACATGATTAGACAACCAAGAGGCCGAGGGGAAACGTGTAACATTTGCACAGGTAGGAAGGAAAGATCTCTCACAAAACCAAGCTTTAAGAATAGAAAAATGAAACACGTTGATCCTGCAAGGATTATTCTATCTGTGCATCACTCAACGCCATGTTTCTCAGACAACAGAAAGCAATCCACTAACACAATGGAAAATAAGCTTAACAGGTCCCAACCTATTAAGATTTTCTTTTTTTTTTTTTTCTTTTTTTTTTAACATTTTATTACGGGCTCACACAACTGTTATCCCAATCCATACACACATCAATTGTGTGAAACAAAAAGAATAGAAAACAATGAGATTGGATCACAGGTAGGTCAAATGATACACCTTACAATTCTTGTTTCAGTCATATATGAGCATGTACACATTGGGCTATAATATAAAACCTATTTCTTATAATAGATTGCAATAAATTTTGAGAAATAGTGGAAATATGTGTGCTGAATTATAGATAATTTAACACCTTGAAAAATTGATTTACATGAAACAAAACTCAGTATGGTTTAGCTGGAATATATTTATGTAACTGTATAATTTGATTCACTGCTTTACACTGTCATGGGTTCCTTTTTTTTTTTTACAAAATACAACCTGCCTCACCCACAGTCCTAAGAGTTCTCACATCATAAGAAGAGTAACTGCTTGTTAAACCACAGTGTAGGATCTTAATTATTTACAATCCTGAGAATCTACACATTTTAGATGTTTCTTCTTTAGCCATCAACATTTTTAATTCAAAATATTATAGTTAGAGATAGAATCTCTCTGAAACAGTAGTTGGCAAGCATTTTCTATCAAGAGTCAGACAGTAAAAATGTTCAGCTTTGGAGGTCCTATTGTCACAACTACCCAACTGCCAAAAGAGGCTGAAAGCAGCCAGACACACTGACGACAGGGTGCTGACCTCTTCTCACATATACTGCATATGGTTCCCTACTTTTTTAAACAAAAGACACTAAACATAATTTGAGATGACTCTGAGCCAAAATCATGTTGTTTGCTGTGCTGTGTTTGTTATACAATAAATGACTGTGTGGTTTGATTCTCATTCAGTTTCCATTTGTGAAATTTTCTCAATATACATATTTCCAGGCCAATGGATGCTGTAGGAGGTCTGTAGGAGGACCCGGGTGACTACAATGATCACTTTTTGCTACTGTTGGAATACCTACTTTAAAAAAGTCTTCTCATACTCTTAACTGTCAGGAGGTGGCTTAGCAACGAGATAAACAGTTTTCTTAAAAGGGTACTTAATAGTAAGAGAGTAAACAAATGAATACAAGTAAAACATAAGCATTGGAGGAGCTGTATAGTTTTTCTTCTTTGTTTTTATCAGTTATCCAGAGCCGTGTTTCTCTACCTTCAGCAAGCAGACAAATCACCTGGAAGTGTTGACAATTCTAAGAAGTTCCTACCTGATACTGCCAAGCCATGCTCCACACATCTGAGAGCACTGATCTGCACAGGTGGAGTGTTGTAAGAGTTAGTTATACTTGCAAATTCAGTAACTCACAGAAAGCCTGCTTACCACTGACCCATAGCCCTACAAGGGACAACACTGGATACACAGTGTGGGAATTAGGCTTGCTATGATTCCAGGACACCAAGGCAAAACACTAAGGATGTGCAACAGAACAGCAAGGGGAACAGAGCAAAGAAGTCCCCAGGAAATGCCAAAAATAGACTTTGGGGCCAGGGTGTGGCACCCCATCAGATTCAACCTGAAACACTCTTAAAGGCAAACAAACAGTCCCTGAATTAACTACAGGCTTTTCTTTTTTGTTGTTTCTTTTGTTGCTTGGTTTTGCTCTGTCTTGTTTTTGTGCATGTTATTATCTCC
>NW_022111377.1:8645224-8650588 GCF_000313985.2 Echinops telfairi
TGATTGTGGTAAGAGTTGTATGAGCCCCAAATAAAATGATTAAAAATAAAATAAAATAGTAACTTAAACAAAAAAAAGACTGCTTACCTCTTTTTCTTTTCTGAGGAAACTGCCCTTTAGCTAACTTAAGGGTGGTAGCTAAGTCCGAACCCTTGTTTGCTCCAGCAGTAGTTCTTCTGGGAAAAGGGCAGCCCATGTTCATCCTTTTACTCTGTACCACGAGTGGTGTGCTTGCCTTCCTCTTTGGCTGAACTCTCAGATTTGCAGCTGAATTTAATGGAACCACATTTCTTTTCCTTGCATTCAAAATATCCTCAGAATTCTTTTCTGTCTCTTTTCTTAATTCTGCCTCGGAGTCATGAAAACCAGGTTCTGGAGTCACAGGTAGAGAAAATCCAGCATCACAAACTCCATCGGAAAAACAAGGGGACTGAGGGTGCTCTGCTATTAAATCTAAAGCAGTACACACTTCCAGCATATAATGACTAGGCTCTGAAAGATAGGACTTTAACTGAGTTAAAGACTGTAACGGGCACTTTTCAGCTGGAGGAACCAAGTCAAAGTTATCGGACAGTGTGGCACAGAGCGTAGTCTCTTTAATTCCATCCTGAGAAGCAGCAGCTAGCAACGATGGATTTTTGTCCACCTTGCACAGCTCTTGGATAGTGCGCTTTATTAGTGTGTTTAGATGAGCTCCTTCAGTAAGTGACTTCTTTGCTTCGAGCAGCGCACAATGGAGGGTGGGTATGATAGGTGTCACCTTCGATGAGATGCCTTCTTCAACTTTTGAATCTTTCATCCCTAAAATAAAAATAAATACATTAAAAATTACTTCAATTTCATTTTTTCCTGCCTGTTTCTGTAAATACATTCCAGTATTTTCCAATAGTACTGGCAATTAACAAAAGACTTATGTGTATTCTTGCTTAAATGAATACCTCCATATTTAAAACCATATAGTTACACCACACAGAGACATACACACGCGCACATACACAGAATTGGAGAAGAGTTATTTAAAATATAATGTTGGTTCAAAAGAAAATGTGGAATTCTATTTCCAAGTCCAAGAAAACCTACAGCATAAAACAATTATAATCTGAGGATTAAAGAAAATAATATTTATGCATTCATTCATTTAGCAAATATTGAAAGCCTACAATGAGGCAAGCACTGTAAATATAATGGAAGACAAAATAAACAAGGTCCTTTCCCTGACAGCCCATGTGATAAACACACACACATATAAGTAGGTCAACAGAAAGTATATGAAATCATAACATTAGAGAAGAAATCAACATAGGAAGCAGAAGGGTAGATTTTCAAGACAGCTTTTCCTGATAATATTTGAGGTTATGTGTGAACTTTCTTTAGACAAAGACAGCAGGGTATAAAAATCTTGCAGCTGGAATAAGCCTGATACTGTCAAGAAACTGAATGATTGTCAATATGGCTAAACCACATTATGATAATTGGAAGTAAGGTTGAAGACAGGTGGAAATAAGGCTGGAAATGTAGGCAGAGACCAGAACACACAAGGGTTTGAAGGCCTTGTTAAACAGAAGGGTATGAATTTAACATAAGAAAGATGGCAAGCTAATGAATTGTTACTAATAGGGTAAATATATATCAGGAGAAGATTGAATAATGGTAATAAAAGCACATATTCTATGGCCATAGAGCTTTCTCCTCACAATGGAGAGGCATATCAATAGTTTGGACAGGGTGTAGCAATGTCTGTGGGAAGATGTTCCCAAAGGATTCAAAAGATATTTACCAAGTTAAACTGCAAGAACTTAGTATTGAAGAAGGTATTAAAAATAAGTCCTAGGTTTCTGGCTTGGATAGTGAAGTCACTCACAAACATAGAGAACATTGAAGGAAGAGGGCAGATTTCTGTGGGCATGCTGAATTTGAGGCACGCTTGAAATATGTAAATGTATATGTGCATCTGAAATTTAAAGGAACTAATAAGCCTACAAAAGAAATAAAAGCAGGATCAAGGAAAAGCAGAAGGTCACAGTGTCATAGGCTACTGAGAGGTCAAGATAAACATCCAACAGATTTAGACACTGTGTGTTTACCTTCTGATGGAGATGGATGGAATAAATGCAACCCACGGAGACCCATCTGTTCATCTTCCAACCCTGTATTGAATGAGAATCAGAAGAAATTGATAAGTTGTTGGCCTTGTAAAGCAAAAGTAAGCATACTGAAAATATTTTTATTTCAATGAAGTTGTCGTTACCTGTATCTGACATTATGGCTGATGATGTAAGTAAAATCAAAACACCTCGATCTTCTAAGCATTTGATTATTGCCTGAGACAAACATTAAAAATAAAAAGTAAAACGCACATGAAAGTAGATTCTTCAACCTTCTTCTCCTTTCTCCCTCTACACTGCTTCACTAAAATTTTAAATTCATTGAAAGATAAAAAAAGATGACTGAAACTTTCAATGTTTATGGGAATTGGGGGAATTTTGCCGCAATATAAAAAACCGCAAATTCCTATGCTCTCAAATAGTCTTGAGACTACATATAATAACTACAACAGTCAAGATTCATTTTAGAGTATTGTTCAGTTGCATATAGATCAATCAGAAAAGCCTTACTGCATTTTCATATTAAGATGGTTGAGTTTTCATACTACTGCCCAAATAGTCAATGTTATCATTCAGCCATGACAAAGTCAATATGAATCAAACCTATGATTAATCAAACTTATGTTTAATCAAAACATACACAGAATTATGAAACTGAAAAGTCTGGAAGATAATCTGCCAAAATATAATCCTTTCTACAATATCCTAAGAGATGGAAAATAATGAAAAACAAAAAAAATGCTTATGAAAATAAATTCTTCCTCTCTTCCACTACTTTATATTATAGTCTTTGGTGGAATCTTGAACTCAAGAAAAAAGAGAGTCTTTGATGCCTACACAAACCGTGCACGTTCTGAGTCCATATAGCAGTGGATGCAAGTATCTCATACGGGACAACTCTAGCTGTCAGAACGCTTGTTCTTTCAAAAAATACCAGTCAGAGGGACTATACAGGCTTTGAAGATCTAATAGCTTTCATTCTAAGTCATAAAGTCATCGGTCTTTTTCCCCATTGTTCACCATTACAAAAACTACATATCCACAATAAAGATAAAATGTTATGCTCAAGCAGACATATTGTTGTTGTTACGTGTCGCTGAGCCAGTCCTAACTCAGAGTGACCCTATGTACAATAGACTGGAGCACTGCCTCGTCCTGCACCACCTCACTGGCTTTCCTATGTCTGAGTCCATTGCTGCAGCTATCGTGTCCATCTATGTTGCTGTTTTGTTGACCTTCTCCCAAGCATGCTATATCTTATCATTAGTGTCTCAAAGTATAGACTGAAAGGGTTGTATAAAGTTCCCGTTTTAATCTTCGAGGGGAGAAATCATAAAATCGTTTAAATATGTATTTCTAACCTTTTGTATATACACCCAGAAAAATACATCTTTTTTAAAAAGAGCTCTCTCCCTGTACTGCTCTTGAAGTTCAGAGTGCCAGATACAATGCCATGTATACTATATTCATTTATGATGTGTCCACTACACAGTGGATACTAAGGAGCCAAAGATGATTAAGACACGGCATTTGCCCTCAAGGAATTCAAAGTCTACATGAGAAGACAGATATATACAAATATTCATAACCAAAAAGAAGCTTAAGGGACTGAGGAGGTTGGCAGCTTCTTTAGACAAAGACTGCCCACAGAGGAAGGCAAAGCTGTGGGAGCCACAGGGAACACTTGAATCTGCCTTTCCAGCTAAAATTAAAAAGTTACACAAGCCAATTTATTCCCATTACTGCTTAAGTCAGCTTGGGTTTGTCACACGCAATCTGAAGTTCTTCAACTGGTACTACCACAAAACCAAATTACCATTTCAGCTTATATATAATACATTAATTTCTTGCCATTTATGGGAATGAACATTGAACATTCGGTCATTGTGTCACATTTGTACCAGTTTCTTTGTGGTGATTAGGAGGTAATCATTAGAAAGTTCGTATGAGACTCTAATGTAAGCATTATTCTTATCCTCTTACTGAGGCACCCTGGCAAATGAAATAGAGGGAATTCTCTGGATCCTTATAGACTTTTCCCTAGTTTTATTTTCAACACTACAGAAACAGGAGACAACTATTTTTCCACTTCTGCAAACCTGTGGATTAAGGCACAGGCCACAAGCTGAACCTCTTCACGGTCCCTCAAACTTTTTAAACAAGGGGTCAGTTCACTGTCCCTCAGACCCGTTGGAGGGCCAGACTATAGTCTAAAAATAAACGATGAACAAATTCCTATGCACACTGCACATATCTTATTTTGAAGTAAAAATAAACGGGGAAAAAACACCCGGCGGGCTGGATAAAGTCCTCGGAGGGCCGCATGTGGCCTGCACGCAGTAGTTTGAGGACGCCTGCTCTAGATATCTACACGATTATTCTGCCAAACAGAAAAGAAAAAAAAGTTTCAGAGAAGCAATTGAATTTTTGTGTTTCATCCTGACTACTGAGATAAAAAGAGGATAAAAATATGTTGGTGATCAGTAAACGGTCAACAATGAAAATCCTGCTAGCTAACATAATTCAACCTAAGCATAGCTACTTTATTTGATTTCAATTTCTAAATTTAAGAAAAAACTATTATTATTCTGTTCCTTACCAATTCTTGGTTTCTAATGTACTCCATTAGTTTATCTATTTTTTCCCCTTGTTTGTTGGATAGTTCCACCTCATACAAATTGAAGCACATATCTTGGTGACAAACTGTAGAGAAAAAACAAGAGACTACTTCTTATTTTCAAAATGCTGTTATATTTTAATAATCGAATTATTTTATATATTAGATGAAAGAACTAGAAACACTATTTATATTTCAAAATTCTTGGTTTTAAGTCACTTTAATAAAGCTTAAGTGGAGAGGAAATGTTTTGAGAATGATAAGGGCAATGAATGTACAAATGCGCTTTACACAATTGATGTGTGTGTGGATTGTGGTAAGAGTTGTATAAGTCCCTAATAAAATGATTTTTTTTAAAAGTTGTCATTTTATACAAAACCACTGTTAACAGATTAACAAAATAAACAATACTTGAATAACATAAACATCAGTGTTCTGTGAAATAACCCAAATATTCAAGAAATTTCCTTCTTATATGTTTTGATTTTTACTTTTTGAGTTTAAAACTACATACATACATTGGTAAAAGTATTAACAACTCCATTATTCCAAGAAATAGTTATGAGTTTTCATATTTTGGCTTAGTTTCCTCAGTACTCTACATTAAAAGCTAGTTTACCATTTTCCATGAAACTACCTACC
>NW_022111377.1:8652091-8659092 GCF_000313985.2 Echinops telfairi
ATTCCCAGGTCAAATAATGTGCAGTAAATATTATAGATTTTTAACTACCTAACATATAATTCACTGTCTGCCAACATGTTCACATTTTCTACATGCATTTGAGGGTAAGTAAAAAAATATGTACCACTATAAACTTTTATTAAACACACACATCGCAATGTGAACTTACTGTTTCCTGGCATATCCTCCATCTAGGTCTACACACTTCTGAAAGCAGTGTTTCCATCTCTCTAACCCTTCCCTGAAGAATTCTGTGCTCTTCGAGTTACAATGTGTTAAAATCTAAGGAGTAGCATCCTAAATGGGTCCAAAGCATATTCTTTTTTACATGTTCTCAGTTTAAGGAACAAAAGGAAGTCTGCAGGGGCACGATCAGGGCTGCAGGGTTCATGGGGTAAGGTTTCACATAAGACAGTCCTTGCTACCTTTGAAGAACTAGCACGTACATTGTCATGATGGGGAAAAAAACCCTTGACATAACTTTTCTAGCCTTTTCTCACCAATGCAGTTTTCAATTTTCCTAGAACTTCTTCATGATAAGCCTCTCCTGGTAGTTCGTCTCCAGAAATTCTGTCAACATTACCACTTGGAATTAATCTCAAAAGAGTTGTTGCTGTAATTCCCAGTGTGACTTCAATGCCTTGAATTTAACTGGCCTGCAAAATCCCCCAGAGGTTATTTTTTTATTGGATCTTGCTCTCTGGATCATATCCAAGGAGTGTCCCTGGGTTACAATTCATTCCCTAAAGTCTTCATTAGCTTCCGTCTGGTTTAAAGAACTGATAGAAAGATCAGCTCTTTGTGCTAACTGATTTTCTGGGAACTTTTGACACTCATCTAGCCAAAACTCTGCTGAGGCCCAGATATTCCCTTAAAATAAAAAATGCTGAATCATGTATGATCCCAATCTCAATCACACTGATACGATAGTATCAATGGTAATTCGATGACCTCCCTCCACAAATCTGTAGACTTCAGACACAGTTTCTTCCTTTGTCCAGGATGACATTCTTTCCTTTCTTGGCTCATCTTTCAAATCTTCCCAATTTTCCTGAAAGCACTCAGTCCATCTAAACACCTTTTTTTTCTGTGAGGCAGCATTCTCATAAATTTGTGGCAAAGCTTCAGTGATTGAGACGATGTCTACTTGAGTTTTGTTAAAAATTTGACATTTGTCCTCAAAATTGTCCTGGTACAATGTCTTTTTTTTTTTTTTAATTAAGAAACACTAACAAGCTCTGGTGATGTAGTGGTTACACATTGGACTGTACGGTCCACAGTTTCAAACCAATAGCCACTCCTTGGGAGAAAGACAAGGCTTTTCACTCTTTAAAGAATTACATACAGTCTTGGAATCCCACAAGGGCAATTCTACTGTGTTCTAGGGTCATTCTGAGTCAGCATCAATCCGATGGCAGTGAGTGAGGATAAAAAAACCCAAGACAAATGTATCCCTGCTACCCTCTGATGTCAGAGACATGTTTAAACATATTTTGTTCGGGACAAACCCACGCATGCATGTACTGGAACCCTGGAAGCAATATTTTTTAATTGACCCTCACATTTTTATAGCTATTTGAAATTGAGAACCTTCACAAAAATTATGCCACGTAAGTGTTGGAAAACCCTGACAATATGGCATTGCCTATCAAGCAGTGTCAGGGAAAGCACCACATGCAGATCTTGTGGATCATTTCCTCTAACTCTTATTGAAATATGCAACTCTTGTTGAATGGTACAAAAAGTCTTGCTTATTCCAGACTCCTCAAATGTTAACCTTTTACCCTTGTTCTACATTTCATCACGTTTCCTTCAGCTTTCTTTCCACATATGCTTATTATTTCCCCTTGGACCTTCTGAGAATAAGTTGTAAACATGTTGCCCCGATTATAGGCATACCTTGAAAATGCCATTATGAAAAAGTCTGAAATAGTGTGAGAATTACAAGATAACAGAGATGTGAAGGAAGCAGATGCTGTTGGAAAAAAACGGCCTTGTATGCATTTTTTGATCAATAGCTTTGTTTGATCTTGGGTGGCCACAAACCTTTAATTTGTAAACAATGCACTCCGATACAATAAAGTACAATAAAACGAAGTGTGCCTCTAATGCTAAATAAGTCCATGTGTTTCTAAAATAAAAGTATTTTCTTATGATGTTGTTGCCCTCTCAACTGGACCAATAAGCAATATCATGATAAATGGAGAAAATATTGAAGTTATCAAGGATTTTGTTCTACTTGGATCACAATCAATTGCCATGGAAGCAGCAGTGAAGTGATCAAACTACATGTTGCACTGGAAAATTCTGCTGTAAAGGACCCTTTAAAATCTTCAAAAGCAAAAAAATAAAATAAAAAAATCTTCAAAAGCTAGGTGGTCACTTTGAGGACTAAGGTGTGCCTGACCCAAGCCATATTATTTGTCATTGCTTCATATGCATGTGCAAGCTGAACGATGAGTAAGAAATGGATACTTTTGAATTATGGTGCTGAAGAATACTGGATATACCATGGACTTCCAGAATGAAAAAAAATCTGTCTCAGAAGTACAGCCAGAATGCAAGGATGGTGAGACTTTGCCTCAGTTTATTTTAGACATATTATCCAGAGAGACCAGTCGCTGGAGGATGGCATCATGCTTGGTAAAGTGCAGGATCAATGAAAAAGATGAAGACCTACAATTGGATTGACTGGTGCGGTGGCTACAATACTGAACTTCAGCATAGCAATGAGTGAGAGGATGTCATAGGACCTAGGCAGTGCTTCATTCTGTTGTACAAAGGAAACGAGTTGGAACCAACTCAACAGCACCGAGCAACAACATTATTTAACCTATAGATATTATTTATGCTACCAACTGCCTTATTACTGTCCTTTGCAGCAAAAGAGAAGCCCCACTGGTTCAGTGGCTAAGCACTCAGCTGCTAACTGAAAAAGGTCAGCAATTGGAACCTACGAGTAGCTCTGCAGGAGGTAGACATGGCAGTCTGCTTCCATAGAGATTCACCACCTCTGAAAAACTAGGCGGGGATTCCACTCAACGGCAATGTAATAAACACTGCATTTACTTTTCATGTACTTTTAAGTCATCATTAATGAGTGATTTGGGTATTTTTAAATACAGACCATTTATTTTGCAGAATATACCTCATTTTGGAAGCAGCAGATATTTCTTCTTGATTGGGTTTTTGGCAGGCATACCAGAGTGATATACTATCATTGTTCAGAGCATGTCAGGAGGCACATGATATCTAGTACATAACTTGGTGACATGAACTTAAGCACTTGGTTAAGATGGTATCTGTCAGTTTCCTCTCCTATGAAGTCTATATTTTTCCTTTAGAAGTCCGTATTTTTCCTTCTGAGATTCTTAAGCAAGTTGTGGGGAAATACTTTGAGACTACAAAAACTCAGATTTTCACCTACTACTTTTAGCTTCCACTGACATTACTATAGACCAAAAACCAAACTCACTGCCATCAAGACAATGTTGAGTCAGAGTGACCCTATGGTTCTCAACCTTCCTAATGCCACGACCCCTTAATACAGTTCCTCGTGTTGTGGTGACCCCCCATTCATAAAATTATTTTCGTTGCTACTTCATAACTGTAATTTTGCTACTGTTATGAAACGGGCGACCCCTGTGGAAGGGTCATTCGACACCCCCCCAATGGAGTCGTGACCCACAGTTTGAGAACCGCTGCTATAAGACATGAAAGAACTTCCCCTATGATTACTGATACCTTTCTCTCGAGGAGGGGGCTGGTGGTTTGAAACTGCTGACCCTGCAGATCGCAGCCCAATCTGTAACCACACCTGGTCAGAGAACCCATGAATAATAACTATGGTGACTGTCTGATTTCATCATTCATTCTTTACTTCTTAGTCCCCTCTGTGATGAGGTAGATCTTTCTTTTGGGCTCCATTCAGTGACCCATTGAAATCTGATTTTCTTCTATGGATTAGAATACACCTGACTCAATACTAGGATAATGAATTCTGACAGAACACTCATTTTTGCCCTAACATTTCCGAGGACACTGTAAGAAAAGACTGAGCAAAAAGACTTCATAAGATAACCTTCATAGTTCTCCAGAGGAAAACATTAATGATGATAAATCATTATATTATAGATACCCATAACAACTACTCTAGTGAATACTGTTCAAGGAAAATATGTGAAAATTAGAAACTCGGACATTGAAAATCCTAGTGAATGACCATCAATCAATAATGAGATAAAATGGCTATAAGCTGCAACATCTGCTATCTCGGCAAATCTGGCTTGTTTCATGGGAAAGTCAAACTTTTAGTATCAAATATTTATCTTGAGCAGTCACTATCCCATTAAGGGATTAGGATACTAAGATTGAAAATGTGGTTTGTTTAAATTTATAAAACAAATTTATTTCAAAGTCAAAAACAGAATTTAGATCAGACTTTAGATCTTCTGTCATGCCCTGTCCTCTATACTGCTACCCGCCTAAAAGTACCCAATCAAAAATCAAGGACATCTGCTCTACTTTACACTAATTCCACACCTTAAATACCATCAAGACCTCAAAATAAGAATAAAAAATTTTAAAAAATCTAACCATTAGGAAAAGACATAAAATTCAATACTTACAGCTGAGTTGGAATCTCTGTACCGTAGGCAGACAAAAGAGTTATATCACAAAGCAGATCGCCTTGAACAATTAATTTCCCTTTCCATGGAGTGAGGAGAACTACAAAAAATAAAATAAAGGTAATGAACAAAGATATTATTTTCAAAAAAAAAAAAAAAAGAAAGACATTATTTTCAATGATGTAATACTTTAACTAAACACCCAAAGAAATAGAATTTCTTACCATTTTCACAGAGTTCATATCTAGGGGAAAAAAAGAGAGCGTCATTTTTAAAAGATTAAAGGAAACAAAACAAGTAAAACAAAGAATGTGCCCAATTACTTACATGCTTTTATGAGGTTCCATCTTTTTAGGTTCCCTGTATTGAAAAGCTACAATTATATAAGGACAGATCTGTCTGGGTCGCTCAGTTACAGTGCTGCCCGAAAATTCATAGAGGTAATACTGAAAGAAGAAACATAAGTATTATCAGGATTGCACCATTTATTTCAACTCTACCATACCCTGAAATTTACCACATTTGATTCAGAAATATACTTATTCATAGGTGACTATACCTGACTCAGTTCAAAGGCACGAAAATGACTTGTCTTAGGAGAAACCTGGTAAATATGTGTAGCCACGTGGCAATCATAGCCAGAAGATGGCCCAGTATAGTTCGTTGTGTAATTCTCAGGCACAAACTTTACCTTTCCCTAGAATTAAATATTAAGATTAATTAGATGCCTTCATATAGTTGTAAACTTTACTCTAGATTTCCTGTAAATAGTCTAATGAAGACATAGATGTTTCAGCTAATAGTTAACTGTGTTAAGATTTATGCTTACATAACTTGCACAGTTAATACTATACAAGTATGTAAAGACCAATAATAGTTTTTTTAACCAATAATACTTTTACTCATCTATAACCTCCTTAAAACTGCATTTAAAAAAGTGGTATGCCATACAATGGAGTACTACACATCCCTAAAAAGCAGTGGTGAATGCATGAAACACACCATTGCTTGGGAGGAACTGAAGGAAATTAAGCGAAGTGAAGTAAGCAAAGCACAAAAGGACAAGTACAACATGAGCCCAGTAAGCAAAAAAAAAAAAATGTAAACAGGGGCATATGGGAAAAGCTACTATATACATACATTCCTGGGGTGACGTCTAGTTACGACGGCAGGTGCCAAACTCAACCCAGGGATAGATATGGCAGCCAACTAATAAGGAGTGGGTGGGGAAAAGAGGGGTAGCGGGGCACTAACCCACCCAAGGGAAGGATGTTGTTTATATCTCCACAGGAGATGGAGAGGGGGACCAGACTTCAACCCAGTGCACCAAGATGTGAATGCAACATACAGGCATGAAGCAGGGAACCAACAGAGAGGTCTGCAGGGCGGGCCCCAAACCCCAACTACGTGGGCACCCCCTAGCCCCCACCCCAAAGAAATGCACTTCAGAGGACAGCACGGAAGCTGCAGCTCAGGAAGTGGGGTGCATCTGATCAGGAGCAAAGGAAGAGGGAAGGAGAGACTAGAACACACTCCAGCCCACCAAGCCCTGAGGACAATATTCCGGCTCAGAGCAACCAATGCACAGAGAGGGCCACAGGACCGGCCCTGTCACAAGACACGATGACATCCCTCACTGACACAGAGCACTGAAGGGGACAGCACTGGGGGCACAGTATAGGAGATGTGCCCAATCTGACTCCACCACACTGGGGAGGTGTACAGTGGAGCAGCAAGGGGAGCAAAGCAACAAAGTCCCCGAGGAATGCCAAAGGTGGACTTTGGGGCTAGGGCGTGGCAGCCCAGTGGACTCCACTGGGGAACACTCATAAAGGCAGACCTGGAACTGTTTGAGGGCTTTTCAGTTTTTGCTGTTGGTTTTCTTTTTTTCTTTTGTTGTATTAGCTGTTGTTGATTTTTTTTGGTCTTCTTTTTCTTTTATGTTTTGCTGTTTGTTTCTGTGCGTATTATTGACTATGCATGTCTATCTGAAAAAGATCTGCGGATGAACAATCCAGAGGAGAGAACAATGGGACAGATGGTTTGGGGGGAAGCGGGAGAAGTGCCAACAAATCCAGGGACAAGGGAAGAATAAGTGATCTTAAATGGATAGCGAAAAGGGCATAGGATCCTTGGTGGGGCTTGATCAAGGGCAATGTAGCCGAGAAGAATTACCAAAACCCGAATGAAGGCTGAACATGATAGTGGGACGACAAGAGGAAAGTAAAAGAAAATAGAGGAAAGAACTGGGAGGCAAAGGACATTTATAGAGGTCTAAATACAGGCATGTATATATGTAAATACATTTATATATAATGACGGGAATAGATCTAGGTTCATATATTTATTTATAAAGTATTATGGTAGCAGATG
>NW_022111377.1:8660431-8675020 GCF_000313985.2 Echinops telfairi
TTTTCAAAAGACGAGTTTCTACCCTGAAGTATTCAGTTGTAAATTATAAACCAAGAGTTACTTGTATTCATCCAGAACCTAATGTCAACAAGGAGCAAACAAGAATTCAAGTTCTTAGCAAGCCATCAGCCTTGATTACTAAACAAGTGATAGACAGCATTTCCATTATAGATTTCTTTTCATGGAGGGTTGCAAGCATCTCCAAAGTTAAAAAAAAAAAAAATCTAGGTTACTTATTGAAATATCATGGGATAATTTTTAAAGCATTATAAATAATAATTAATAACATTAGAAAATGTTCATGATATAATGTTAAGTTTAAAAATAGAAGGGGAGATAACAATATAAATTAGCTATGGGTTGTTTAAAAAAAAAAATCAGTAAATTTTTTTTTCATGAGAAACATACAATGGGGCTTCAAAATGCTCGTGGAAAAAACGACATTATCTTTTAATTCTATTTTTCCATGAACTTTTAAAAGTCCCATTATATTCCAAATATTAATTTTAATTTATAGAATATTATTTATCAAAAGAAACTTTAAAATTTGGTTTTAAAGTCCTACCTTTAAAAAAAAAAAGTCCTACCTTTTCAGTTATCAACCCAAAAAGATTGTATTTAGAAGGTAAAGAATAAAAATAGCCCTTCCCAGTAAGCACTCTTCATATTCTGCCCAACAAACCTGAGTGCGGCTGGTGCTTGAGCAATAAAATATGGAAGATTTACAGCTATAGGCAAAAATCACATAGCAATTAATTTTAAAAATTAAATAGCAGTATCCACTCAAATAGGACACAGTGGCAAAAAGTCAAGATTGAAGACTCAAAACCAAACTCACAGCTATCTAAGTCAATTCTGACTCATTGTGACCCCATAGGTCAGCAGAGAACTGCGCCTGAGTTTCTGAGACTCTTCGCCTCCCCCCAACCCCAGTTCAACAACTTCTACATGTATAATTGAGTGCCACTGATAATACTCTTTGTGTTGTATGACCACTATTGACACCCTTTTCTAAATTATTCTACCATCACTGACATAAACTCAATGGCCTCTATACAACGACTCTTCCTCCTTCACCCACAGTAGCTATTGGTCATTTGATTTCATTTTTTTGTTTGTTTTCTTGATATAATATTCACATATCATACACTTTCATAGTTAAATCTCTTTTTAAAAGACTTGTATCTACATCATCACAATCAGTTATAATACTCTCTCTCTACTTCTACATTCATTGTTTACTTCAAAATCCCCCTTTCCCCTATAATCCCTGTGTCCCCAATAAACCATTACATCAGTTATTGTCTGTATGCATCCACTCCTTTTCTGTGCTTCACAAACTGGGAAGTCCAACAGAAACAATAAAAAAAAAACCCAGAAAGAAGAAAATAATAATATAAAAATAAAATTAAAGACTTAGAAAGAAAGGACCAACAACAATATTTAACAATCCAGAGAAGAAATCTCTGTTTTGGAACAAGTGAGAAATATTTGAGCCTAGAACAAATTCAGGGTGGGTCAAACAGGAGGTTAACTGACCAAGTGCCATTATTATACCATGGTTCGATCCACCATAATCAAGTTTACAGTAATATCTGTTTGATAGAGCAAGACCCTTGCCTTTGGCTAGAAGATCTGCCAGAAGCTTAATCTGACTAGATATTCTCCAGATACTCCACAGCCTTCTACAAAGTGGGTGTTCACAATTTAAGCTCTGATACTTTTCCCTTCGTCATATTTGGGTTTTCTTATTGTCATTTTGGATCACACAGGCTGGTGTGCTTCTTTGATTTGGACTTAGTTGACACCTTACTTAGATGGCTGCTTCTCTGAATACAAGCCTTGAAGAACCCAGACACTATTCCAATTAATAGCTGGGCACCATCTGCTCTCTTCATTTTGCTGTAGCACCCTTATCTTCAGGCAAGTATGAAGGCAAGTATTGAGCAGGGCCATGTTACAAAACTGTTCTTGGCTTGTGGCTAGAATTAACTGGGAGCCCAGAATCCATCTGTTGTCCACAGGTTATGAAAGACTCTGATTTACTTTGGCGGTCATATTATGACAAAAATAAAAAATAGAACCAACAAGAAGAACAGCAAAAAAAAACCCCAAACAAACCCAAAAAAGGTGGAAAAACAAAGAAACACAAAGAAAAACATTGTCAATCATCCCCCTTGGGCAAAAGGCAATTGCATTTAAAATATCAATAATTTATCCAATGACATAGAATTGAAGATACTGTTGCTATGAGGAGTTTACAGTGTAGACTGTTAACTCTGTACGGGAGTAGAAAGCCTGTCTTTCTCCCATGGAGTGACGGGTTGGTGTGCACCCATGTGGAACCACTATGCACAAGGGCTCCTCCACAGCTGATGGAGTTTACAATACATGAAGAACAAGTCCATATTTGTTACCTAAGCTGAAGGCATAGTTTCTGCAGCAGAATAGATGCAGCAAAAGCCCAACAACCTCTAAAATCAGGAGAACATTCTAATTGCAGGACTCATTTTTTTAGGTGCCACATGAAGTCATGAACAAACAACATATTTAGGAAATCAATCACTTCTCAGCCTTTTGGCTAAGACCAACTGTAGTATATTTAGAAAATCAACCATGCTGAATTCTAGAAGTTTCATGGATAAAGAAATTAAAGCTTTAAATTTATTTTGTTATTTAAATCAGACAACGAAGTGTGCTTTCTGAAATTTTTCTTTTAGAACTTTAAAAAACTTTAATTGTTTTCTGTTATGTGTTTTAAAACATTAATACAGAGAGGGTTGGAAAGACTTGTCAATATCACTGAATACTTACTGTTGTTTTTTCTTGTTTTTAATGTTCAAAAATTCAATAGTCAAACTATAAAATGTACAAGAAACCTTTTTATCTTAAGAAAATAATCTGGGTAGAGAACTATACATAACTACTGATCTGCAAAGACCATCATCATAGCTTATTTCCTTTAAAAAAAATAATGCATATATGGACTTTACCTTAATAAGATTAAAAATCACAACATAACCAGATTTTCCATCGTACCAAGGTCTGGGATGAAGACAGTCTGAATACTTACAAATGTATACACCTGTAAAAGTAAAACATATAGATTAATTTATAGTTTGAAAACATGATTACACATATACAATTCACATATAGGGCTAACTATAACTAAGACTACACAAAAGCAGATATAAGTCAACTTACAAAATTTGTTTTGATATCGTTCCCTTAAGAAAAACAAATCAGTATTTGTGATATTCTAATGGGATGGAAACATTAAAGCTAAAGTATGACAAATACTTGTCATATTTTAGTTTGGCAAAGTAACTGGAAAAGAGTATCATATTTTTTAGAGTCTTATATTTGTCTCCTTTCTCCATGTAATTATTTAACCAAAAGGCCTATGGTATTCTAAAGGTTTTTTTTTGGTTAAAAAAAAAAATCTGTAAATACTCTTATTTCATTATGTGCTAAAAATAGCTCTCTCCTTTTTAAATATGTTTAAACTTTTCATAATGGAGAGAGTAGGGTGAAAAATAGGGCAGAAGAGTCAAGGTTTCATTAAAAAAATGTTTAAAAAACACACAATTAAAAAATAATAAAAGATAAAAAAAAAATAATTATAATAATAATAAAACACATAACCTAGACATTTTACTAAGTGTACACTCAAAAGAAATGAAAAGATACACCCACAAAAATGTATGCAAATGTTTACAGTAGTATTATCTATAATAGCCCCAAAATGGAAATAACTCAAACACCCATAAACTAATGAATAGATTAAAAAAATACAGAATAGACATCTAACCAAATATTAGTCAGCAGTAAAGAGAAATGGAGTACTAATACAACATGAAACTTGAAAACATTATGCTAAGTAAAAGACATCAGTCAAAAGAGAGCATGTATTGTATAATACCACTGACACGAAGTGTTCAGAATAAGCAAATCAAGCAAGATAGAATGTTGACTAGTGGTTGCCCAGGGCTACAGTTGGGAAATTAATGGGGGGCATAGGATTTCACTGTGGCATCACAAAATGTTATAAAATGTGATGATGGTTAGTACATGTCTATGAATATACTAACGATGCTAACTGTATACTTTAAAAATGTTAATTGTGTGCTACATGAACTATACAACTGCTATTAACAAAACAAGTCAGCAGAAATCTACTCAAGCCCAAGGATCTTTCTAAGTCTTGATCTTCTCTAACTGTGTAACGTCCAGCACCACCAAACAGTCTTCCTTTAGATCCTTCTGCTTTTTGTAAAACTACTTCCTGATTCCCCATCCTCATTACGGAATCCCATCCCCCTATCGTCACCTTCCCATCTCCGCATCCTCATAATGATTCACAAGTGTTTTTTTTTTCCTATTTCTTCCTTTTATATAGTCCCATGTAACAGTGTCTTGAGTTCTAACACAACACTTCTACCAACCCTACCTCAGGCCCATTCCAAATCGAATCTCTTTCCCGATTACAGTATTTGTACCATCCAGCCATGAACCTGGCTAGATATGAGCCAGAAGCACTTAATGGAGATTTCATTATTTTTAAAATTTAACTCACAAAAGTAGTAATCTCCATTCACCAAAAAGTTTAGCTCCTGGGCTAGCCACTTTACATAGTCCCATTTAGTTCTCCAAGTAACTCGTTATAGTGGTTTTATGTATCTTACTGCTACGGAAATTAAAGTTAAATTTAGTATGAACCCATATCTTTAACGATTAGATTACCTCCTTCTTCAATTTACCAGCTTCACTCCTGCTGTGTCTTTTATCTACGATTAGTATCACTAGACTCTAAGTTTAAAAATCTATGCAATTATTTACTCTCTCTACCCTTTGCATTCCATCGTTGCTAGGCTTGGCCAGTTTTATTTATTGTTTATTCCCATTCCCATTATGATAGTTTAGAATATAGGGAGGACTGTTCGTGGATAATTTTAGCATCTTTTCAACCAGGCTTTTAAAAAGTTTAATCATGTAACTGCTTTGCTATTAAAAAAACTAAATTTTAAGCTCTTCAGTATGATTAAAATTCTCACTATCATGATCCCAATTCTACCTTACAAACCCGGCTAGACCAGAGGATGCACACTGGTACAGCTAGGAAATGGAAACACAGGGAATCCAGGACAGATGACCCCTTCAGGACCAGTGGTGAGAGTGGTGATACGGAGGGTGGAGGGAGGGTGGTGTACAGAGGGGGAACTGATTACAAGGATCTACATATAGCCTCCTCCCTGGGGGATGGACAATAGAAAAGTGGGTGAAGGGAGACCTCGGACAGTGTAAGATATGACAAAATACTAATTTATAAGTTATCAAAGGTTCATGAGGGAGGGGGGAGCGGGGAGGGAGGGGGAAAATGAGGAGCTGATACCAAGGGCTCAAGTAGAAAGCAAATGTTTTGAGAATGATGATGGCAACAAATGCACAAATGTGCTTTACACAATTGATGTATGTATGGATTGTGATAAGAGTTGTATGAGCCCCCAATGATTTAAAAAAAAAAGAAAAATTCTGACCCTATCATTGGACTTAGGACCAGTCTCAGAGGACAATTAATGTCAACTGATGTAACATAAAAACAATGTTCTATACCAATGGTTCAAGTAGAAAGAAAATGTTTTGAAAATGATGACAGCAACATGTGTACAAAGGTGCTTGACACAATGGATGTACTGTATGCATGGATTGTGATAAGAGCTGTAAAAGCCCCTTCTGATGAGTAGCAATGGCGATCTTAGAAGCTTACTAGTAAGCCATCTAAGGTACAACTAACTACTGGTCTCTCCCCATCCACAGCAGAGCAAGCGTGAAGAAAACCAACACAAGGTTCTCTACTTTCGAGACCAGAAAAATTAAATTGTGCCCAGCTACCACTACCAACTGCACTGTTCAGAACCACAATACACGATTCTGGACAGGAAAGAGAAAGAAAATTAAAACTAGGACAAAATTCAAAATCAAAAAAAGACCAGACTTACTGGTCTGATGGAGACGAGTGGAACCCCCAAGACTGTAGGGGATCAGCTTTCAGGGCTACAATAGACAGGGCTATTAAGTGATATAATATAATATAATGTATAATACCAGAGGAATACACTCTTCAGAATACTCAAATATATGAGACCAAAAAGCAGCATTTGCCTAAAAACAAATCTCAGAAGACAGTTAGAGACAGGAAAAAAGGATAAATGGAAATGAGAAACCCAGGGACAAAGTTGGAAGAGAGCTACTGCATTTTGGGAATTGCAATCAATCTTATGTAATAAAATACATATAAACTGTCCAATGGAAAACTAATATGCTCTGGAAACAAACAAAATTACAATAAAAATGTTAATAACCCAAAATAAATTTCTTAAAGATTATTTTTAATTAAGTGAAACTAGATTTTAATTAGACTATTTTATATTCATTGTGTAAAAGACTTTATTCTTTAAAGACTTACCTTTGGCTGGATCACCCAGAGTGGTTATTGCACGGCTGCCAACACAGAGGCCACGCTGACATACCAACTTTGCCTTTAAACAAAGGATATTACTTAGCTTATCATTAGCAGTCTTTGAAAAGACAATGAAATAATGCTATGCTCCATTAGCTTTAAAATAAATATAAAATCTGTATACTGTGTGCTTCTATAACACAGAATAATGCTTGTTGATGTAAAGCAATCATGCTCTGGTTAATAGTTTCAAATTTTTCACAAAATATTATTTTGTCTGCTAACAAAAATGTCACCAGCAAAACCAAGTTAAACCAGCTTAGTCACAGATGAGTCCTCTCTTAAAGATCTATTTTCCAATTACAGCTTTATAGCCACTAACTATGAAAAGATCTCACCTCCAAACATTTTCAGTGAAAACCTGCAGCGTATCTTATTTGGATTTAGATGACTAAGTAAATAATAAAAAGAGAGATAAGGTCTTCTGATATTGCCCTATCACCCTCATAATTTTGTATTACATGCTTAATGTTAGCTGTTCTTAAGCAAACCTATCCTTGTTCTTTATAAACCATTAAAGCAACCAATGCATCCCTTCTGAATTATTTTAAGTGTCTAATCATAGGTCTCAAATACTGCTAAAATTGTATCTAGGAAGCCATTCACATCTTTGAAGATATGCCCATGTAGTAGTTTTCATTTCTTACTCCCACAACTAGGTACAAGAAAAAACACTGATGTTCAATATTCAATAGCAGGCATGAAAAACGCCACAAGTAATTAATAAGGATACAGAAACTGTTCAACTTCTCCCTCAAACTAAATGATTTAAGTTTCAAAAATCTCCACAGCAAACAGGAAAGTTTATATAAACTATGACCCAGAATCGAGAAATATCCATTCACTCTATTAAAAAAAGTCTTATATCAACACTTTAGAAGTCAGATTAATCCACATTAAACCACTAGCTTAGAACTATATTGAAGAGGGGGCAAAGGTAAAAAATCAAATCTCTCCCAATGATGAACTCTTAATGTTTTTATACTGCTACCACAATAAGTTACAAAATCTTTGAAAATTTATAGGGCTGAAGTGGATTTAAGACTACAGATACCATGAATTCTGTATATTCATACCACAAAATTAATTTTCACTAACCTAAATCCCTTACCTGATTTTCAGTTTCAAACAGAAGAAACCCGTAAGTTTCTTGAAGTTCTTCCTGAGTATAGTTACTTGCCTTTTTTTGTTCGTAAAAAGTTTTGTACTGTATAAAGAGAGAATGACCAAATGCTATCAACATGCTATTTGCCTTTCAAAGTTTCTGTGTGTGTAATTTTTTTAATTGTGGCAAAAATATACACAACAAAACATTCTCCAATTCAACAAATTCTACACATATAATTCAGTGCCATTGATTATACCCTTCAAGTTGTACAAGCATATTGATATCCCTTTCCAAATTATACCACCACCATTGACATAAATTCAGTGCCCCCTGCAATTAACTTTCTAAAGTATCATCTGAATGCCTTCTGCTAAAAAATGCATAACATCTATGACTTTTCTATTTCCTGGAAGATATTACCCACCAAGAGAATATTCCCACGGATCTTTTCTCATCTGAAAAGAGATGACTCAAATAAGAGGCTTATATTCTAAAACGATGGGCTAATTTCCTTTAAGACAGAAATAAAACTAACCCATAGACACAACAGTGTGTACCAATTACCTCACCTCATTTAAGAAAATGTGATTTTTCACCAAAGTGACTTGACTGTACTGAAAACCATGCTCAGATGCAGAATCCAAGTAAGAAGCATGAAGAATTGAAACTGCCCTCTGGAAGACAGAGTCTGAACTCAAGGACACTGTCTCAAAAACTGAAAAACAAACAAAAATAATGCAACTTATGTTTAAGATAACCAAAGGGCTGGGGTTTAAAAGGGTACGCTAAATATCACCGCCGTATGTATTTAATCTATTTCCCAAGTACACAACCAAGAAATTCAGGTGTTATGACTACTATGTGGGAAGGATCTTAATTAAGCTTAAAAGACTTCTCAAGTGAACAAAACAACCTACTAACCATAATAACCTCCATCCAAGCTATAAAACAAACCCTGCCAGAGCCCTCATGCCTTTTGGTTTAAAGATGTATGCTGAAATGACACACTCACTGCAGTATCATGTTGGCAGCCAGCACTCTGATCAATGTTTCCCATTCTTAGGTTTAAAATATCTGCCACATTCTGATAAACTTACTCTTCTTGTCTTCTCAGCAAATCCCCACGTAACACTGTTAAGTTCCTTTTAGAGGCGTACCATTGTCCACTCAATAAATACCATTAAAAATCATCTAATCTTTGGGGTTTCCTCTCACCAATGGAATCTATTGAGCACTATTTCCTATACTTTCTATTATAAAACAGTTTTTCCACTTAACACACTTTCATGTAAAGGAAAAATTTACATCCCCCCAAACCGTATTATGTGTTTTTAGAAAGAACTTTTCCCAAACCATCCTTATGCGTTATCCCAGGGGTTCTGGTCACTCTAGGAGAGGCATGCTTCCTAATCGAGAATTACTGACTCCGTTCAACAGGGCTCTTGACTAATGTTTATGCCTTTTGATTTTACAAGTCTACATTTCAGCAAGAACTGAGTCTAATGAGGGCTTGTAACACTTAACCATTTGGATAGATTATTCTCTTTTAATTTTCTCTATACTCTTTCCAAGATTGGTAAGAATGTACAAAACCTTTATCAATAATAACAATTTGTATAGTTCCGTAAATTTTAGCCAGATAGAATAAATACATTAACATAGCTTGCTACTTTGATTAGAACGCAGTTGTTATTACAGTTCAAAATCTAAGGAATTAAAAGTGTTTTCATTGAAGTACTGAATAGATATTAAAAAAAATCAGAATATCACCAAAATATCACTAAACTGACCTTCTAACACTCTAATTATCAAGATAATTTAAAAATCCTTTAATAAACAAATCATCCTGTAAGCAAAAGATAAAGAGCCTGGAAGGAAAGAAGATGGTCTGTTTCAGAATATTTTTCATCCGCTGTACTTATTGTTTCGTTTTAGCTCAGTTACATGCTCCCCTTCAATTTCAGTACTACAGTATAAGAAGTACTGTAAAATATATAAAGACATTCCACACTTGATCTTAGCCAAAAGGCCGAGAACCAATATAAAGACATTCCAAACAGACCCCAATAGCTTAGCTCCAGTGCTAACAATTAAATTTAGTCTTTTAAACTGCATTACTCAAAAATGATTAGGAAGCTTAGTCATTTGTAAATTCATCTTACCAATAAACTACATGGTTACTCCAGAATTTTTTTTAGAGATTATAGTTTTGTAAAGTTTATATTTACTGTTTTTTAAGAGGGTAATATAATTTTCAAAAATCTTAATATTCTCTGAGGTTCAATATTGGCAAATTATATTGCCAATAGTTAAATAAAAGTTGTCATAGCTCTAGAAATACATATACTATGTTTACCAATGTCTCTAAACATTCCACAAGAGATTCAGGAAATACAAAATAATACATACATCTCTCCCTATTTTTTGAGTGTAAAACTGCACTGTAATAAGTAGAAAACTGTGAGAAATAGAACAATAAGTTTTTAAAATCTATTCAGATCTTTTAGTAGTGTTTCCCTTTTACATCAGTGTGGAGAAATTGTTCCAGAGGCTTCAAACAACTGATTTAACACGCAAAGAGTGTATAGTAAATTAATTATTTTATGCTTAAATGTTATTTCCAAAATAATTTCTTAGTTAAAAATGCTTCCTCTTTAGCTCAGCAAACTCCAAATAGTATTATTTGAAAAGCACAACTTCAGTGGTAGGAAAAGCAGGTCAAAATGGGAGTTGTTAGAAACTCTGGCCACGTCTTGAATCTTTCACGGTAGTGAAGCTTGTGAGAGCTAGAACTTGTATTTTCCAGGTGTGCCAAGTTTTCCTATCAGTGGAAAACATTTGGGTTTCCTTCTTTTAGAGTTCTTCACAGGTTTTACTGTAATAAATCACCACAAAGAACTAGGAGGCAAAGAGCATTTATAAAGGTCTAAATACAGGCATGCCTATAAGTAAATATATTTATATATGACAATGGGAAAATAGATCTATATGCATACCATATATATTCGTGTATAAGCTGAGTTTTTGGGCACATTTTTAATGCAGTTTTTGTGGTAAAATTAGATGCCTTGGCTGATATTCGGATCGGCTTATACTCGAGTATATAAATATAGGGTATATTTATAGGTTTAGTATTAAGGTCGCAGATAGACATTGGGCCTCTATTGAAGTATTCCCTCAATGCAAGAACACTGTTCTATTAAACTGGCATTCCATGATGTTCCCCTTCCCGACATGATCCCTGAAGACAAAGCGGGTGCATAAGCAAATGTGAGGAGAGCTGATGGTGCACAGCAAGATATAGTGTCTGGGATCTTAAAGGCTTGAAGATAAACAAGCAGCCATCTAGCTGAGAAGCAATAAAGCCCGCATGGAAGAAGCACACCAGCCTGTGTGATCACAAGGTGTCAATGGAATCAGGTATCAGGCATCAAAGAACAAAAAATCCTATCATTGTGAATGGGGGGGAGTGCAGAGTGGAGACCCAAAGCCCATCTGTAGGTAACTGGACATCCCTTACAGAAGGGTCATGGGAAGGAGATGAACCAGTCAGGGTGCAGTATGGCACCAATAAAACATACAACTTTCCTCTAATTCTTTAATGCTCCCCCCCCCCATCATGATCCCAATTCTACCTTTACAAATCCAGCTAGACCAAAGGATGTACAACTGGAAACTCAGGGAATACAGGACAGATAAACCCCTCACGACCAATAATGAGAGTAGCAACACCAGGAGGGGAAGGGAAAGGTGGGAACCCATCACAATGATCTACATATAACCCCCTCTCTGGAGGCAGACAACAGAAAAGTGGGTGAAGGGAGACAGCGGACAGTGTAAGACATGACAAAATAGTAATAATTTATAAATTATCAAGGGTTCATGAGGGAGGGAGGGAGGGAGGGAAAGAGGGTGGGAAAGGGAGGGGGGAAAGGAGGAGTTGATATCAAGAGCTCAAGTAGAAAGCAAATGTTTTGAGAATGATGGCAACAAATATACAAATGTGTTTGACACAATGGATGGATGGATGGATTGTGGTAAGAGTTGTATGAGCCCCCAATAAAATGATTTTAAATAAATAAATAAATCGCTGCAATAATACTCTCAGGAAAGTTCAAGTGTTCTGCTCCGTGAGGAGATGAGAACATTACTTAGAAAACTGATACTCTCTCTTCTTTACATGGTACACTTTCATGGAGTCACAAAATACTTTCATAGAATCTAACTAATGTCCAAAGCAATTTGAGCTCCATTTTTGCTGAGCAACAAAGGGGAGTATTTCACGAAAAACCCTAAAACAAAAAAAACAAAACAAAACAAAAAAACCCTAAAACATCCAATAACTCAAACAGTACGTATAAAGAGTGTCATTGGAGCAGTAAAGAGCATATGGAGGTTTAAATTCAATCACAATGGCTCTAGAAACTGAGTTAATACTTTCTCCTATTAGCCCTGGCTTTTTGGCACAGTTGTCTCCTGTTTGTGGATTCAGTCTTAACAGTTGAGTTGAGCTTGACACAGGTCAAATTCTGCTCAAATTGACCTACAGTCATCTCCACTTTCTCTCAAAATCCATCTCAGAGATAGTGAGCTCATCCAGTTTTGGACATCTCAAATTCTTCTTAAAGGAGCCCAAGGTCATAGTATTTAAACAACTCTGCTGTTCAAACCCTTGGGAGAAAAATGTGGCCGTCTGTTACTGTTAAGATTTACAGCCTAGGAAACTGTGGGACAGTTCTACTGTGTCCTATGGGGTTGCTAATGAATCAGAATACACTTAATGACCATGGCTCTGGGTTTTTGAAAATTTTTTTTTTATCTCTTAATTTCTAATGAGGTAAGAAAAGTACAGACCAACTTTCAATGTTGTGCCACAGCTAACTTTTCCATTCTATATTTAGTCTGTAAACATGATGACATGAACTAATTTGACAATTAAGATGTTAAACCCCAAGTTGTTGAATAATTCCAACAAAAACTAACCACTTCTTTATTTCTCTCAGAATTTTCATGACCACATATTCTGTCTCAGCACTCAGCAAGAGCACTCATCAGAGAATGCCAAAGAACTCAGTCCCTGTACAGTAAGGCCCTTATTAGTGTTCTCTTTAGAAGTATTACAACCCACACCCAGTAATACCATCAATCCTAATATATTTTATCTATTGTACATAGGTTATGTTGAAGGAAGAGCCTATTAATGCTAAAAGGATCTTAGAATTTTTGATACTAAAGGATTATGAGTTTACGATAAATACAACTTTCTTAGTTACAGACTTTATACCCTATAACAATTCCCTTTCTAGGAATCTACTCATTAGGCACCCTGGTGGCATAGTGATTACTCGTTGGACCTCGATCTTAAAAGTCTGAAGTTCAAAACCACCAGCCGCTCCACAGGAAAAAGACTAGGCTTTCTATTCCTGTAAACAGTCACAGCTCTACCCTGGTCCTATGGGGTCATCATGAGTCAGCATTCACTCAATGGCAGTGAGTTTGGTTTTTGGTTTACGAGTTAGAGATATTTATATAAGTGCATACATATCAAGGATACTCATGTATTGGCATCTACCAAAGCAAAAACACTGGTGATAATCTAAATTATTGACAACAGAAAACTACTTGCAACTATTACATAAAAAGGGGAAATATACAGATGTAGAAAGATTGCTAATTATTACTGAGTAATTAGTAATGCATTACATAATGTCATTTTTGTGAAATTATCTAAAATATAATCACGTGTTTAAAAGTATATAGGAGTAGATCTAGACGAATGGGAAATTAAAAGTTTAACAGTGGTTATACCTATGATTATTAAAATTAATAAATGGATAAAAGAACTTCTATTTCTCCCTTATACTACATTGTGCTACAACTTCTGTTCTTACACAAGCGTTACTTCTATTCAAAATATAATTCAAAACAAAAATTTATTATTTCAGAGATATAAAGAGGAATTTGATAATTTGCTTTGGTTCATGCAATCTAAAAATTTAATCACCTGTCAAATTTAGATTAAGAGTATAAAAATATATAGCTATTGGAAATTATTTTCTTTGATTTTACATAACTTAAAAATTTATATAACTTAGTTTAATACCCACTCTTTCCTGATATGAACCCTGTCTTGATCTTCTCTAAGTGAGAATGTAGCTGGGAGGGTGGTTTTAATTCATTTTCACCAATTATACCCCCAGAATTCTTGTCAAAGTCCTGTGTGCTGTTAGTATCATAAGTGCTAAAAGGAAAAAGGAAAAAAATAAAACAAATTGAGCATTTCTATTTAGGGCTAACGTAACATATAAACAGATGCTCACTGAGTACCTAATTTACAATTGGTATAATTTTGTAGTGTTTATTTACCTCCTTTTGAAAAGTCACCACAACTAAAGGCTAAAGTTCTCATCCAGCAGTTAATACTAATAAGTTGAAATGCTTTTCCTCCACTCTACTTTTACCTTCTAAAGAATATTTGTTCACAAAAATAAACTATACTTACAGGAATCATTTTTGCCTCACTAAAGAAGAAACAAAAACTTTCAAAATGAAAGTTGGAATTAACAAAATTATTAGTAGTGACTGCTATGTTTCTAATATATGTTGTATTCTAGATTCAGCAAGACAAATGAAATATAGACTCCACAATGAAAAAAATTATTTGACTAGAGAAAATAAACCTATAAAGAAACCACTGTTATCAATGTGTAGGAGTATGTAGAACGTGATATAACTATGGGGGACACACTGGAGACACAGTGCAGGAATTGTGCCCTGTCTTACCTCCCCCAGCCCCCACTGGGGCGAAACACGAAAGGAGCATAACAGCAATAGGGGGAACAAAGCAATGAAGTTCCTGAGGAATCCCAAAAACAGACTTCAGGGGCAGGGCTTGGCACCTCATCAGACTCAATCACAAAACATTCATAATGGTCAATAAACAGACCTGGAACTACTTAGT
>NW_022111377.1:8676185-8690195 GCF_000313985.2 Echinops telfairi
TGTCCTACAAAATCACTGAGAATTTCAATTGGCGTTATGAAAAACCTCACGTATGGTTTTAGAGTACCATAGAGCAAAGGAAAGTGAAGAAAAACAAATACTCAAGGGAAAACTCAGTCCACATAACTAATGACCCACACAAACCAGTCTCTTCTAGACAGAAACCAAAAGAACTTGCATGCCTGGTGTACACTACCATCTATTCTGACCAGAGACACAACAGATGGTCCCAAATAACCACCAAAAAAACAAAAAACTGACTGATAGGAACCTTATAGAATGGTAGAAAAGTGCAAAAAAATAGAAATTCATAAAACAGATACTGAACTGACCAGGTTAAAGGAATCCTGAGATTATTGCCCTTTTAACCTGGACTGAAGCTACTCCTGGAGATCACCTTTCAGCCAAGTAACAGACTGTTTTCTAAAAGAAACATAACCACCATGAGCAATGTGCTTCTTTAAACCACCACCTATATATGACCAAACAGCCAATGTTTACCCCAAAGCATAGATAAAGGGTAGGGACAGAAATGAGACAGATGAAATGAAAGGAAGAGTGCACTTGACACATATTAAGGACCACAACCAAGGTAAGGGAATGATTGGTGGAAAGTGTAAAATGGGAATCTAATTTGCTGTGTAAAATTTCAACGCCCCCCCCCCACTTTTTTTTTAATGAGTATAAGATGAGCTGGGTTTTTTAAGTGTACTTTTTCCCCCCCAAAAAAGGATTTGAGGTGGAATTGTGTGAACATATTAAAAGATTCTCTAAAAAATAGCAATATTGAAGCTGGAGGGGTGGAAAGTAGAAGGGAAGATCTTAGTTACTGTAAAGTCCAGGATAATTTCACTTCCTCTTGGTAGATTATTTTAGAAATAAAAATGTGTCAATTTTAGCAGTAAAATGTGAATGGAAGTCTATACAGTATTCTGGGAATGTTTTCTTATGCAAGGATAAGGACTTCTTCACCTCCTGTCTCCATCTTCTTGTACTCTTATACCCTGAAGATGCGTTCCCTGGCACTGCTTATAACCAAGTGGGGATTTTCAGCTGATCAATTATATTTTTAATTGATCATTGAAGATAGAGCAGATGGAAAGAAATAACTTTGATGAAGTCCTTGAAGTGCTAAATTAACTAACCTGAAGCTACTCTATTCTGTATAGTTTCTGATAAATAAAATGTTCCTTATTGTTTAAATACTTATTATCAGCTGGAAACATACTGAAGGAATTTAATTATTTATATTCTCTAAGGCTTCAATTTGTAGTACTTATCTTTCTAAAGTACCTTTCAGTTCTAACTTGTAACTCTACAAATTACAAACTCTTATGTACGAAGCACTAACACTAATATATATATATATATATATGTAACATATATATAGTATATATATGTTACATATATATACACAAAGTTTCCACGTGACATGAGACTAAGACAAGGGCATTACTGAGAAAACTAGTCTGCAGTAACCCACTGATCAAAGAGACATGTTCAAACACATCTTATTTTAAATAAATTCATGTATGTAGGTATTGGAATTCTAAAGCAACATTTTTCAGTATAGAAATGTGGGAGTAATAGGGTAAGGAAAAAATGTTGCTTTGGGGCTTTCAGTGTATACTTGTACAAGTTTCGGGTATTTCTTTAATGAAAAACATCCTCCTTAACAGAGATACATTTTTTTTTAAAAATCCACTCCTCTGACAGTGCTATTTTTATTCAACGGATATCCAATCTTGCACTACTTACATATGCATGGATCTTGGCTGAGCCACAGTGGGTAGTCCATTTCCTTCTTCACAAGATGCCATGTTTTCCGAACTTTAAAATTGCCTCCATTAATTTTGCGTGCTATTTTTCTAGAGAATTCAAATTTTCCGCTGAATATGTTCAAGCATGCTATTTCTTTAAAACATAATAATAATAATAATAATAATGTTTCCTTTCTTTTTTGAATAAACCACCTTCTTAAAGGCCTATATCCCCTGGGGCAACCTGGACTTGCATTTAAAACTACTGCCTAAATGCATCATCACCCTGGGCATAAGATTTCAGCCTATTCCAGCTGTTTTCTCAGATTTTCTTCCTCCTTGGGTGTTTGTTTCATTTTCATTTGCTTTTTCTCTTGGTTGTTGTTAATACTTTGGTACAGTGGCTTCCTGAGTATGCCTGGTGAATCCCCTCTCCTCCCACTCTTACATTTAATTGACAGTATCACTGGAAATAAAATTCTACTGAAGATAATTTTTATTAAAATATTATGTTTCCCAAGATTCTAATGTTAAAAAGACTGATGGCTTTAGATGAAATATTTTCCTTTTGCTTAATTTAAATTAACTTTTTCATTAGGCAGAAATACTTACTATATCATGAATAAATTTAAGGCTATTAGTAAGATTTAAATATTTCAAGGATGAATGAATGCACAGACAGTACAGCCAATGAATAAATAACACAAAAACTATTATGATGAAAAAGTGATCAAGCTTCAGTTACAGTGGAAGATTTTAATTCAAAAAGTTACTTATGAGATTGAGACTTGAAGCACGGCAATTTTTAAAAGCTATCTTCTCTGTACAAATTAAAACTATACATTCTTTTGAACACACAATGGCATTTTTAAAGGGTCATCTGTACTGGTTACTAGTCCCTTCCTGGTGTAAAAAATCATGGGACATGATAAAATACGAGGGGCAAATGTTTTTAGTCACTAGAAAAAGGGCTGCGCAAGACTGTGATCATTTAGAGAAGGAAACCCATGAGATATGCCTAGCATTCTAGCCAAGGCAACTTCCTGATCTCAGGATGATGAGCTTGAGATCAAGCAGAGCATGATGGTTCTGCTGAACTGAAGAAGAAGAAAAAAATCAAGAGTTTGGGGAAGCAGATGTAGAACACTATAATGGAGGGAAATATTCAGAGTTCGGACTCAATATTTCCATTTGGAGGTTCCTTCCCTGCCAAGACTTTGGCTGGCAAATGGGCTGAGTATGTTTGATCAACAGAAGCACTGATAAACAAGATTATATGAGGACAGAATGAGGCTATGATGTTAAAGATGGAAGAAATAGAACAGATACCCGAGAGGGCAAGTAGTGCTGGGGAATGTTAAGATAACAAATTAATCTATACATTCAACCCCATCCCAGTTTGTAGAAACTGATGACCTGATTCTAAAACCTCTATGGAAATTAAAGAAAAAAACTGAAGGACGCACAACATTATGATCTCAAGAATTTCTACAAAAGCTACAGTAAGTCAAGACTGTTATTGATGTGAAGAAAAAACAGATATTAAAAATAAAATTAAATTTAAAAATAAATAAAAATTTAAAAACAGACACTAATGGTATCTCTTGAGAGTCTAGCAGCATTGCCAATAAAATTCAAATGGGAACCAATATATAACAACAAATGGTAATAAAAAATTTCAAACCACCAAAATGGGGAAAAAAATTAATCTTGACTCCTATCTTAAACCACACCTATTGTTTTGTGGTTGCATGCCATCAAATCAATTCTGACTCACAGCAACCCAACAAACAGACTAGACCGCTTAGAGTTTCTTATGCAGAAATCTTCAAAAGCGCATACTGTCAGGGCCCAACTACCCCCAACCCCAACCACTGGCGGATTCTCTTAGGCAACCTCCAATCTACTTTCTATGTCTATAGCTGCCTGTTCTAGAAAATCTGTATAAATGAAATCAGAATATATAGGCCTTTCTGACTGGCTTCTATCATTTGGAGTAATGTTTTCATGGTTCATCCATATTCTAACATGTACAGCACTTTTTTTAACTGCTGAATAATTCTCATTATAGGAGTACACCACATACTTTTAATCCTTTCATTAGTTAATGGATATTTGGGTTGTTTCCAGTTTGGGGCTATTAAGAATACAATTATGAGCATTCATCTATCAGTTTTGGTGTAGACATGTTTTCATTTCTCTTGGGTCGATATCTAGAAGTAGAGGCTGAAACAGAGGCATGTTTAATCAGTTGAGGAACTGTGAGACACGTATTCTAAAGTGGCTGCACTATTTTATATTACCTCCAGCAGTGTATGAGAGTTCCAATTTCTCACATCCCACTGACATTATTATGTCTTTTTGGTTATAGTCATCCTATGTAAAATGCTATGTATGTTTGTTCATTTTTAAAAATTTGCACATCTTTTGTCTACTTCAAAAGGTTAGCATTATTTTCTGAAAGAACCTTGTGCTCTATAAATATTTTAAAATTAGGAGTCATATAATCTGTTCCAACTACTCAACTCTACTGGTGTATAAAAGCGGCAGCCATAGACAAGCATAAATGAATGAATTTAGCTGTGTTCAAACAAAACTTTGTTTTACGAAAACTGGCAGCCAGTCCACATAGACACAGCTTGCCAACTCTAGATCCACTAGGCAATTTCCCCGACACCCCACCATAGAAAATTGTGATTTTCTCCTTAACTTAAAAAAAATTTTTTTAAACAATATTTATATCAGTTAACTATTACTGAGTAAAAAAAACATCTAAATTGGTTTACAGACATAAGCATTTATTATTTCTCTCAAATTGGCTGAATTAGGCTTGTCTCAGCTGGGTTAGCCTTCTAATAGAGGAATGCTTTTCTCATTGGCATAACAGAGGCAGAGAGAACTAATGGAAATACTCAAGGCCTCTTAAGTACTAGCCTTGAAACCACCATACTGTCTCTTCCACCTTATTTTATTGTCCAAAGCAAATGACATAGCCAAACCCAAATTGTAGGGAAATACATCCTGCCTCTTCAGGGGGACTGCAAAGAATCATGGCTGTAAAGGCAAGGAGTAGAGCACTAGGGTAAATAATATAATAGAATTTAAAAAAAAAACAAAAAAGATTTTCACAGAAAAATTTTAAATAGTGTTTTGCCATGTTCAAGGTTTAACTGTTTTCCAAAGTCCAGATTGTAAGGGTTTTTGGAGCGCGAAACGGAATTAAAGATCCAATTGGTAAAGTTTTAGAAGCAGGCTTTATTGAGAAGCTTGCGGGCGGGTTCAGTAACAGGTATTGAGCCAGTGAAGCCGCGCGAGGGGAATTTCTGGCTGCGTTTTTATATCCCCTGGTGGCAGGCACAGCTGCACACAGGGGCTTCAAAGGGAAGCGCTCATTAATTTTATCTATAGGTCCGGGATGGGTGGAATAAACACATCTTCAAGGGATGCAGGGAAGTGGTCGTTAATCTTATCTATAGGTACCGGGGTAGGTGAAGTAAACATATCTCCAAAGAACATTCTTTCTCGGGGATGTCTGGTTCTCAGAACTGGTGATTTTTAGCGAGGGGAGGGGAGGCCGATGTGAGGGAGGCCCATGAGAGGTGAGTTCTGAGAACCAAGAAGGCCGGATTCAAAATGGAGCCCCTTGTGCCAAGACCAGGCACAGATCATGTACAAACACAGTAAATATCAAGGTACCACTTGTTACTTGTTATATTGTCTGAATTTCACAGTCCATATGCAATGTTTTTCATTTTGAAAACTGGTCTTAAATATCCTAAGTCTACACGCACAAAAGGTGCTTTAAAAAGTTACACCGCCTTTCTAGCAGTTCTGCAAGAGTTCACCACTGTTAAAAGTATCATTTAACTCCTCTGATAATCTGAAGAGGTGTTGTAGGTAAAGGCGCCCTGAAAACTTTGACATACTATAGAAACGTAGCTGTCATCATTTAATCTCTGAAGCAAAGGCAGAGAGAGACCTGACTGCTTTGCCGGACCACGACATATCCCCCTAACTGAGCCCCACCGTCTCCCAGTCAGCTGGGTAGAGAAAAGTCACCCCCAGTGGACAGTCCCTACCTGTAAGCAGGGAAATCCGCCCCAAGCCGCAGGCGTTGAAGGGTGTCCATAACACCAGGCCAAAAGACAGGTCCCCTGAGTCTAAATTAGATTCTGTTCCATCAGAGAAACCACTCCACCCTTCAAGTCTCCCCCTTCTAACCTCATTGTTCATAGGGGCGGGGCCCTACCGTTTGTGAGACAAACTGGCCGGCCCCTCTGTGGCCATGGCAGCCGCCAGTGCACGCTGCTGCGAGGGGGCGAAGCACGAGACAGAGACGGAGGCGGTGCCTTTGGAAAGTAATCACGGGAGGAAAGTGGACTGGACCACCACTGACCGTGGTATCAACGATTCACAATTCCTTTGGAATTTGTGAAACGGTCTGTCTTTGGTCTTTAGTTTTTTCAAGTCTCAGAATAACCCCCTTGGGAGATGGTTTGAGTTTTGTCTGACAAACTAACCCCTAAACTTCCGTTTCCTTAGGTGTACCCGGTAATGGTGCCAGATTATAAATGCCACTAATAAACCAAAACTGGGATTTTGAACTTGTTTATTCCAGTCCTACCCACTCCTGAGAATTTGCATTTCCAAGCCAGATATACTTAATCAGAATCTACATTTTAATAATATCCCCAGGGAGTTAATATTCTTCATTATACCTAAGCATCACCTGGGGAAATTACTAAAAGTATACTTAAGTATTAGGGATATTTAAGTACAGTTGGGAGAATCTTCTTAACGTAGATTCAGTCTGGAAATGCAATTCTCAGCAACGTGTCAAACCAGAATGAACCCGTTTGAAGCCCTGTCCAATGACCCCAAATTGATTTTAGTTCTCTGCCCCTATACAGCCTTCTCACTAATACCTATCAATGTAGCCTTGCTGATCATGGTTTCATTGGCATATGGTTTTTTTAATTTACAATAATACCTATTGCACATACTTCTGTACCGATCATATGCGGATAGGATAGGGATCTCTCACTAGTATCGAGCTGATTAGTTCTCATCATGACCCTATAAGACAGGGTGAAAAAATGCCCCCGTGAGTTTCCAAGACTGTGTGGGAGGAGAAAGCCACATCTTTTCTCCTGAATGCTGACCCTGCGGATAGCAGCCCAATTCATAACTTGCTAGGTACTCACCAGGGATTTAAGCGCTGGGCTAGTCAAACGCAAGCTGCTCTGTGGATGAAAGATGAGGCAGCCATGTAAAGATGTACGACGTGAGAAACCCTATGGGCTCTGAGGAAACTCTACTCTGTTCTGCAGGGTCCAGGGACCCTCTGAAGCAACAGGGCATCGACATTTGCTAGAGTACAATTTAATTCGTAGATCTTAGGAACTTGTTACCATTATTGTGCTGTATATATGGAAGCATATAGGAAAATCAGAATTCACAAATCCAATTACTTAAAGAAGTATGTAGATTAGCTAGGGACATGATTATTTTAAATAGCAAGCTCATTTAGTATATTAATGAGAAAAAGGTTATTTTACAAATTTTTGAGGCTTATATTCATTGTGTAGAATAATTATACTATTTCCTGACACTTTTATTTATTGGTCTTGCATGTTTGAGGGCATTAACATTAAATTTTTGAAGATTGTTTTAACATTCCTCAAATCCAATTTAATTACAAAGAGTATTTTTGTACAACAAAAATTTTTATATTATACCTTCAATTTTTTTTTCTAATTATGTTAAAAAAAAAAGATTTTTTTTGGAGACCGTATTTTTTACATTCATTTCTGACCTTATCTGGTGACTTTTTTAGGCCATGGTTCTGACTCTTATTCAGAGTTTACTATAATTTGTGCTTTAGCCCCAAACTATCAACCTGCAATAATACTCACCACTGTGTTTACTTCAGGGTACTATTAAATATAGTAATTTTATCCCTCTTACATGAAAATCCAAGGAATAAATCAGAAGCAATCATATTTTTAAGCCTTTCCTTTGGATTTTCTTGAAATTATATTTGACAAAGAAAATGACATCCAGAACAAAATGGTATTGCCACCAGCCCTAGATCTATCCCATCCCAAATATCCGGGGCAAATGAACAATCTCCATGAGTTGGTGTCTCTACTATTCTTTCTCTTAATAAGGGAGCAGGCGTACATCAAAGATTCTAAACAGGGTCTATTTCATCATCCCAAGGAGGGTGGCAAGTCTTTATACAGAATATTAGCAAGGGATTTAGTTTTCCAATTAAATGTTAGCAAAATCTGATTGGATATAAGAGAGACTATACCTCAGAAACATTTCTTTAAAGTGGTAATTTCAATAAAGAGAAACCAATTTTTTTTTTTTAGGATAAAGGAATTTGTTCTTTATTTACCCCTATTACAAAATGCTGGGTGATACAGTCCTAAGTGTCTGGAGGGCAGGTTCATCTTGGTGGATTGGCATGAAATTAAATCTTTGTGGTATTATCTTCCATTCTATTCTGGTCCTGGCATTGGCTTTGGATCTCTTGATAGTGAAAATGGGAACAGAAGCAGAGCTTGTTTCCTGAGGGTCTAAAGCTACTTTTGTTCTTTGGAATCAGTTTGGTTCCTTCAGTCCATAGTCTTCCTGGCCAGGCTGTTTATACACCAGAGAGGTGCTGCACATCCTAAGAGACTGGATTCTGGTTGGTTATTTACAACCTCGGTGAGAACCCAAATTAAAAACACAAAGTCAAGTGGTTTGATCAGTAAAAGCAGAAGCTAGTTCTTTGGGGGGAAAATAACTAATAATAAAATAATCTTTTCAAAACTATAATCAAGGTAAAAAAAAGAGATTAATCACAAATATAGGGGGAAATATTAAAAGCAGAGTAAAAGGAATTAACAAAGAAGAATTAACAGGTTGACAGCTAGCTTTTCAATAGCAGCCATGGAAGCCAGAAGACTTCAAGGTGTTAGAAACAGTTGTCGCTCTTAATGTCCATATTCAGCAAAAACATCTTGGACAAGTAAGAGTGAATGGAATTAAGGCATTTTCCAGCGAAACAGAGAGAGTTCATCATTAATAAAAGTCATTCCAAAGGATGTGCTTTAAGAAGAAGGAAGATATCCCAGATTGATGATCTAAAGTAAAAGAAGCAATTAAAAATAGAAAAAGCTGTAAAAATGTGGGAAATGTAAATGAACACTGGCTATAAGACACACTAATAATTTTAGACAAGTTCTCCTTGATCTGGTAGGAATGTTTTAAAGGAATTAAAGCATATGATAATAACATAAAAGTCATAAAGGGGTATTGAATGAAGTTAATCTTATCTGTGAGGAAGGTATCTGTTAATCTTAGACTTTGCAAGCTCAAAGATACATGCATGATATTTCCAGGCAAGCCAAAGAAAATACACAGTTTCCAAACTAGCATATGGAGGAAATAGAATGATAAAGGATAAAGAAAATAAACATACAATACTCAAGACAAAAAGAAAGCAAACTTAAAATAACTACATCAAATATATATAGATTGTATAAATCATTGAATTGTATAATATGTGAATGCCAATAAAACTATTAAAATGTTTAAGAATTTAAAAATAAAACATACGAACTATAAGCTCCGAGTAAAAGAGAACATTTTTAAACTGCACTGTAAAAGGCTTGACAGATGGTCTTCAAAAAGAGACACGTGGAAAGCATTTAACTGCATGTGAAACTACAGTGATCTCAAAATAAAATCTGATAAGTGAAAAAACAAACATAAAAAGAAATATGCGCTAGCGGTAACCAGCAAGTGCCCAAATCAGTTCTACTGAAAAGATTGCTAAACCATGGACAAGCTGAGTTAAGAGAAAGAGGATGGAGAGATACAAGCAGTCAGTAAAAGAAGTGAAAAAGGAACCATAATTATATATGCTTCAGACATTAAAGATAGTAAGAGTAGACGAAGATGGTGCTGAAGGCGAAGAAGGAAGCTCCTGCCCCTCCCTAAACAGAAGCCAAAGCAAAGGCTTTCAAAGCCAAGAAGGCCGTGCTGAAAGGCGTCCACAGCCTCAAAAAGCAGAAGATCCGCAGTCACCCCCCTTCTGGCGGCCCAAAGCCCGGGGACTAAGAAGGCAGCCCAAATACCCTGGGAAGAGCGCCCCCAGGAGAAATAAGCTGGCCCATTATGCCATCATCAAGTTCCCCTTGACCACGGTCTGCCATGAAGAAGATCGAAGATAACAACACACTTGTGTTCATTGTGGATGTCAAAGCCAACAACACCAGATCAAACAGGCTGTGAAGAAGCTCTATGACATTAACGTAGCCAAGGTCAACACCTTGAGCAGACCTGGCGGTGAGAAGGCATATGTTGGACTGGCTCCTGACTGACGCTTTAGATGTTGCCAACAAACCCTGCTGGCTAAGGCTAAATATAAACTTTTTCAATTAAAAAAAAAAAGTAAGAGTATTTTTAACTCTGTGAAAATAAATATTAAAACAGACAACAGAACAGAATTTTCTAAATATCTAAGTTGCTAAAAGTGAAATATGAGGGGGAAAAAACCTAAATAATCCTGTAGCCACTAAAGAAATTAAATCACTAGTTGAAGTTCATCAACTATCAAAACTTCAGGCCCAAGAGGATTTATTGGTAAATTCTACAATTGGTTTATCCACAAGAGAATAACACTAGATAGCATCTATACTACACATTACACACAAATATCAGTTTATAATATAAAACATACAATGTAAACCTAAGCTTTTGAATATAAAAGAATTTCACTAAACCCTTAAGGTAAAGAAAGATTTTTTAGGTCACAAAAAAGCACAACCTCGATGTAACAACAATGAAAAATACAACTTTCCTCTAGTTCGTAAATGTTTCCTCCCCGCTCCCACTACCATGACTCAAATTCGACCTTGCAAGTCTGGCTAGACCAGAGGATGTACACTGGTACAGATAGGAACTGGAAATCCAGGGAATCCAGGGCGGATGAACCCTACAGGACCAGTGGTGTGAGTGGCGAAACAGGGAGGATAGAGGGAGAATGTGTAGGAAAGAGGGAACCGATTACAAGGAACTATATGTGACCTCCTCCCTGGGGGACAGACAACCAAAAAGTGGATGAAGGGAGACGTCGGACAGGGCAAGATATGACAAAATAACAATTTATAAACTATCAAGGGCTCATGAGGGAGGAGGGAGTGGGGAGAGAGGGAAAAAATGAGGACCTAATGCCGGGGATTTAAGCGGAGAGAAAATGTTTTGAGAATGATGAGGGCAATGAATGTACAAATGCGCTTTACACAATTGATGTGTGTATGGATTGTGATAAGAGTTGTATGAGCCCCTAATAAAATGATTTTTAAAAGATAACATTCATCCATATGGTAGAAGAGCATGCAGGGGTTAAAAATTGTGTTCCTGCTGAATATTTATAGCTATGGGAGCTTGTTCAAACAAACAAAAAGCACAACCTGTCAAGGAAAAGACTTGTGATTTCATAAAAACAAACAAAAAACCAGAAAAGTTTGCAACACATTTAACTACTGAAGAGTTAATAGAGTGCAAGGTTTACGGTTCAACAACTCACTAAAAATAGGCAAAGAACATGAGTCATTGGGGAAAAATATGTATGATCTGTGAATTATATGTCCTTTAACATAGGAAAAGCTCCTCAATTTCAATCATAATGCAACACAATTTTAAACTGAGATATTACTTTTTCACCTATCAGATTATTGAAAATGCACAAGTTTGGCGAGCAATTTAATTTAACAAGGGAAGATGGACAAAGGTTAAATTTAAAAGTTTTGCTATAAAAGCATAGAAACATTTATCAAACAAATTATGAAAACGTAAAGCTATTCTTTTTCAAGACCCTCTATCAAGGATTACATACTTCTGAAGGTGGTGCTTTCATTCCCTTCCCTGGAGAATTCTGTGCTCTTCAATTTCCATCATGTCAAAAAAATGGCAGTTCCAGAATCCTCAATGGATACAAATCACATTCCTATTAAAGTTCTTTGAGTTTGAGGGACAAAAAAGAAGTCTGAAGGGCCAAGAGAGGGGCTGTAGTATGGATGGAATAAGAGTACCCAGGAAAATTCTCCAAGACAGTCCTTGCTATTCTCAAGGAATGAACAGGTGCATTGCCATAAAGAATAATTTACTCAATGATAGAGAAAAAAATTACTCAATAAAACTTCCCTGGCTTTTTCCTCACCAATAATTTTCCCATGACCATCCTGTGTGCCTCTGAGAAATGCTATCTAGAGTACTCCCATCTAGAGTGCCTCCTTGGTACTTCAAGTCGCCTCATGTGCCAAAAGAACAAACAAACCTGCCTTGGAGGAAGTACAGCCATAATGCTCTTAAGTACTCTGGACATGTTATCAAGAGAGACCAATTCCTGGAGAAAGATGTCATGCTTAGTAGAGTTATGGGGTAGCAAAAAAGAAGGCCCTCCACAAGATGGATTAACACAGTGGCTACACCCATGGGCTGAAACACAAGAACAATTGTGAGGCTGGCCCTGGACTGGGCAGTGTTTTGTTCTGTTGTCCCCAGTGTCACTATGAGTTGGAACCCACTCGAGGGCACCTAACAATCATACCTGCTTTGGAATCTTAAAAAAGAATCACTACAGCCACAGCTGACCTCTTTGCTTTGAATTTAATTGGCCCCTAGAAAGCCATTGTTTTGAATGGACCTTGCTCTCTGGATAATATTAAATCCAAGATTTGTGTCATTATGATTTCTTATATAAAATCCTTTTCATTAGCTTCAATCTCTTTAAAAAGACTGTGAGCTAGCTGCCCTTCACACAAGTCTTTTTGGGACCCACTGAGCCAAAAGCTTGCTGAGGCCTAGATGTCCACTTAAAATTGAAAACGTGAAACCAATGGGAGTTCCACTTCAGTAGCTATGGCATCAATGGAAATTGTACGGGATCTTCCCACCAGTTTCTGGGCTTCAGGCCTAGTTTCTTTATTCCCCGAGGTTGATGGTTTTTGCTCTCTTGGCTCATCTTTGAGTTTTTCCAGCCCACCTTAAAATACTTGACCCATCCAAGTACTGTTGTTTTACGTGGGGCAGGATCCCGTGAACATGTTGCAAAGATTCAATGATCTAAGGTGTCCACCTGAGTTCTGTTAAAAATCTGCTATTAGCCCTGACTGTAAAATCAGTTTTTTTCCATGGCACAAAAAGCATCCTTTTTTTTTTCTTCTTTCTTTTTGAAGGTCTCTAATAAAACCAAGACACTCGAATTACTGAGAGAACTTATCTGCATCCATTCACTGACTTCAGGCACATATTTAAATGCATTGTTTACAATAAACACATGCATGTTTGAACTGGAACGCTAGTAGCAATGCATTTTTACCTACCCTCATAAAAAGATATAAATTTATAGAATAAAACAAAACCACTTAAAGGAAAAACAAAATCCCTGGGTAGTACAAATAGATAATACACGCAGCTATCAAATGAAAAGTCAGTGGTTCGGGTCTACCCAAAGACATCACAATGGAAAGCCCTGGTGATCTTATTAAAAAAGCAACCAGTGGAAATCCCACGGAGTACAGTGCAATTCTAACATATGTAGGGTTGCCATGAATCGAAGTCCATCTGACAAAAACTGTCTTACTGGTCTTAACAGAAGACAAGGTGGTGCAGTGGCAGACTCCTCACCTCCCGTGTAGGTAACCTGGGTTTGATTCTCAGCCAATGCACCTTCATTAGTCAGGCAGGGATGGCTTCCAGCTTGCTCTGAGGCTAAACAGGTTTCAACTGGCTTTTCTGACTGAACAAACTAAGAAGGCCTGGCAACCTAGTCAAGAACACCAGTTATTGAAAACCCTATGGAACAACAGTACAATCTAACCAATTTTGCAGATGGCAGAAGACTGGGCAGTTTCGTTCCACTAAGCATGGGCTGCCATGAATTAGGAGCAGCTATACGTCACAAAAATAAATGACAGGGAAGTAGCTTTGGGCTGAATGCTGTTGTGTTTGTTCCCAAGCACGCACGGCGACCCTATGCATAACAGAACAAAACACTGCCTGGTCCTAATTGTTCCTCTGCTGGAGCCCATTGCTGCAGCCAAGGTGACAATCCAGCTCGTTGAGGGCCTTCATCTTTTGCACAGGCTAAGTACAGGAAAGAAAACCACTGATGGTGAAGCCAGAAATTGTGGAAGGAGGAAAGCCATCTGATAAGGAAACCAAAAAACAAGTGAGAGAAGCATAGTCA
>NW_022111377.1:8690406-8710907 GCF_000313985.2 Echinops telfairi
GACAAAATTAACATGAAAAGATGATCAACTTCTTTAAATAATCCAATCAGAAAGTGCAATTTATGGGGGGCAAAGAAGTGGGTGAAGGGAGAAAGCAGACGATGTAAGATATGAAAATAATAATAATTTATAATTTATCAAGGGTTCATGAGGGAGGGAGGTGGGGTTTGAGGGAGGAAAAAATTTGAGGAGCTGATACCAAGGGCTTAAGTAGAAAGAAAATATTTTGAAAATGATGGCAACATATGTACAAAAGTGCTTGACACGATGGATGGATGGATGGATTGTGCTAAGAGCTGTAAAAGCCCCCAATAGTATACTACTTCATTTCTCCCAAACAAGCAAAAAATAGTAAGTTCGATAATGCTGTACATATGTGAAGAAAATGAAGAGTAAAGGGAAGTTGCGTTCACCACAGGTAAAGTATACTCTAAATCAGGACAACCATCTTTGAAGTTACATTATCTGACAAAGTTGAAGCACAACAAACCAAGCCACTGCTATTGAGTCACTTCCAATGAGCTAAATCCAACCCATAGCGACCCCATCTATATGTTTCCAAGACTGTAAATCTATGAGGGAGCAGGGTGCCTTTTTCTCTCCCAAAGAGCAGGTGGCAGGTTTAAACTGTTGACTCTGTGCCCAGCCCCTAACCAGCACTCCCAGGGCACGTACTGTAAAGGAAGCCTGTGAGAGGTGGGACTCAACAGAACTGCCTTGTTTTTCTGGGTCTCACAAGTGTCTTGCCTTTGACAGTGTGCAGTCTGCAGTCGCCACTTTTCTATTGCTCGTTTTGGTAGAAAATATTTGAGTTTTCCTTCTTTTCCACGCTTCCATCTTAGAGTTTCCAGCTTCAGCAATTTCACTGCCTGTATACTTAGATATTACAAACATGAAGAAGAGCATTATGGCAGCCCAAATTGTCTCTTTATATAGGATAAAATAGAGCAGTCGTTCCCAGAGTGGTGGTGTGGAACCAAAAATGTATACTCTCTAGAATATTATGAAATGTGTCATCATTTAAATCAGCTTAATTCAGTGAGTCAATATTTTCTAAATGACCACTAGATAAGTGAAAGATGCCTTTAAACTACAAGACAGAGTATGGGAAGGCCATTGATAAGGTTTGAAATTTTACACTGCAATTAAACATTAAGAAACTGTTAGGTTTTGATGAGTATTAAATAACAATATATATAATTACCTGAAAAATCTATTAAAATATTCTCTTTTCCAACTAAAGGATCCCTGTTGGCACAGTGGGTTACACAATGGGCTGTGAACCAAAAGGCTAGCACTTTGAAGCCACTATCTGTTCTGCAGAACAACAATGAAGCTTTCTACTCCCATAAAGAGTTCGTCTTGGAAACCCACAGGAGTTCTACCCTGTCCCATAAGGTCACTATGAGTCAGAATCGACTCATGGCAGTGGGTATGGTTTGAGGTTTTTTCCGACTACAGTTCAGTAAGACCAGATTTTCTTCATACATTTAAACCAAAACAATATTAGAATAGATCTAACCAAAACCCTATTGCCAATGATTGCAATAACTCTCATAAGATAGACTAGAGACTCAGTTTCCTAGGCTGTAAATCTTTTACTGAAGCAGGATGCCACAACTTTTGTGGAGCTGATGATGATGGGTTCAAACTGCCTACCATTTGGTAAGCAGTCATGTGCTTTAACCCTCGTGACACCAAGTTCTTTCTAGTCATTAAAGGAGATATTAAAGATACTTGCAGAAATAATGTCACTCTTTTATTAATTTCTTTTTATTTTTGGTTTGGGAATATAGTTTTCATTAAAATGTTACTTGTGTTACAGGGTTTTTAATGCATCAATATATAGTTTAAAATGTTACCAATTTTCATATCTAATATGGTTTCAAAAGTGAAAAAAAGTCTGAGACCAAAATGTTTCTTAATTAAATGCTTTAGCATGGATGAATTTCTAAAACATAATGCTAAACAAATACCCTCTCAAAGTACATAGTGCGATCCTAATGAAAACTCTAAAATAGATAAAAGTAAACAATATGCTAGTTAAAGGCACATATATAGGTGTTACAAAATATAAAGAAAAGCATGACAATAATGAAGGCAAAATTCAGAATGACCATTGAGGAAATGGGAAATGCACACAAAGGGCTCTGAAGGAACTTAATAGTCTACCTAAGTGAGGCACACAGATTTTTTTTTTTCCAATTAGGCATTTCAATGGCACATTTCAAAATAAATATTTTAAGAACAGTCAGGGAGCTATACCTACTCCGCATAAAGAAAAATGCCAAGGGATCTGTAAAGTTATATCCTAACAAAAGTTTTGGTTTTTTTATAAAGATGATTCTAAATTTCATGAAAGAGAAAATGCAAATGGAGAGCTAGCATTTTTTAAAAAGAGTACCAAAATGGAAGGGAGGGGGGAAAATGAGCAGCTGATACCAAGAGCTCAAGTAGAAAGCAAATGTTTTGAGAACGATGAGGGAAACAAATGTACAAAAGTGCTTGACACAATAGATGTATGTGTGGAGTGTGACAAGAGTTGTACAAGCCCCCAATAAAATGATTTAATTATTTTAAAAAAAAGAGTACCAAAATGTTATAAAACTATAGCAATCAAAAGTGTGGCTACAACTAAATGGGTCAAAGAAAAGAAAGGTGCTCAGAGCCCTTTTTTAAAAAACGAGCAAAGGAATCAGCTAAACATCAGTTTTTCTTATTCACCAAGGGCAAATAGAATCAAAACAAGATATTCTTTTCAGTGATTAATTGACAAAATATAAAAATAATACCATCCAATGATGGTTAACAGGGAAAAAGAAACACTTTTTGAGAATGAATAAAAAAGGGTACAGTCATTTGAGGTCAATTTAAAAATATTATTTTCCAGCATTCTCATAATTCATCAATTCTATAGAAATAGAATATATACAACATTTCAAAGATGGTCTTTTCTTAAATTTAATTGTGGATAAACAGTTTCACCTTTTTCTCTGGCCTGCCATCGATACTGATTGAAGGTATTATTTAGTTACTCAATTCTACACAGCAGTTTTCAATATTAGAGTATTCTTACACAATATGGAACATTTGTTTTGTTATAAACATGATGGGTAGGATTACTATTAGTCTTACATCCTATAGTATTAAAATACCACCACGTTTCTCCCACTAGATTCCATTCTAATGCATTTCCTGGAACTCTTTGGGCCCTCTCTGATCACTAAGGACTACCCACATAAACACCATATAACAGGAAGGTTCAAAAAGTTAGTGGACAAACTGAATTAAGAGATAATAGAAATTTCCCAAGAACTTTTTGCAGCCACCTTGTACTTGGGACAGTACTTGTAATAAACTTTATCATTCTAATTTTATCTTACAGGAAAATAAAGAAGGATAAAGGAGGATCATTTAATTTTATAGAAGACAAGGGTATTAAGAGATATTTGAGGATTTTCAAAATACTTCCCTCATAATTTGAGATTCACCCACCACGTTTTCCCACAAAATGCTTAGTGACACCTTCAGACGTAATGGTAACTTGCATGGACCAAAATACGACATTGCGCATAGTTCTCAAATTATCTTCCTAGTGCACAGTCCTCTTCCCTTTCTACGTACTTTAAATAAGTCAAGCACTTCCCTGCAGTCTCTTTAGAAAGAAACTCTAGGAGCAGACTTTTGTAAAGAACTGTAGGCGATCTGTGTAATCAACATCACTGACAATGCACTGAAAAATACAAGTAGATGTGGTTGAGTTGGAGAAATGTTTTGTTGTGTAGATTTTGACTGCTTTATGTATTTTTAAAGAAACCCGTGGGAAATTATTTTCTACCCATTCGAAACGCAGCAGTGAGACAAATTGGCCAAGCGTTTAATTAAAATCTCCCTGAGGATGCAGCGGTCCTCTGGCACGTCGCTTAAAATTACCCTACCCTTATCTGGCCTCCAAAAGGTGAATTTTGAAGCCCTGAATTTGAAGAACCTGCAAAAGGATGACTTCCTAGAAACACTTGGCATCTACATATTAGCAGTATTGAGAACGGCTACAGGTGGCAAAAAGCTGCTAACCTTAAGAAGCAGAGCGGGTACCGGAAAAGGCGACCCCTCGCACTCCGTGCCGCTGCGCGTTAACCGCTCATCCAAGAAAGACGTGCAAAAGCAATCATTTCTGTAAAGTATCCCAGCAAAGCTCCCTCCGCTCTCAGCGGCCACCACAAAAGCCTCAAGCAGCACGTGCATTCAACCCGGGGGATTGGAGCGTCCCCTTCCTTCCAGCGGGGGGGGGCTACACAGGTGCCCAAACCACTGTGCCCCCAAACGGACGAAGTTCTCTTTTACCTGCACTGGGTGCTGTCGCCGCCCCTGAAGTCTTCACATCATTGCTCGAGCTCGTTGCCATGCTTTGAGATGTCGTCCGCTCTTCTCCCACATGGGTTTCCCTTTTTCTTAATACATCAAGGGGCGACTCTTGCTTCTTAGGAATGAGGACCCGGAGGAGCTTCTGTACTTTCTCCTCCTCCTTCAATTCCCAATAGCCGACCTCAACTTCCAAGTTTGCAAACCTCTGCAAAATCCTCCCTCAAAGGGCCCCCCGAGTTGCAGTTCACCAGCACTGACTGGGTGGCTGTGCCCAGGGCGCCGGGAGGAGACGACTCCGAGAAGGGGGACGACTGCGGAGAGAGGGGAGCCCCCAGTCCCGGGGGCGGAGCCTGGGCCGCCCCGTTTCGCTCTGGAGCCAACGGTGCCCCCAGGTGCTGACGGGACTGAAGGATTGGGGTGTCCGAGAGGAGTCCGAGCTGTCAGGTCCGCCGCGCTCTCCGGCAGAACATCCAGGTTTTCCGATATCGTGTATATTATTTTTTTTCTCTTCATAAAAAGCAAAGGACCCCGTGACGCTCCTCGACCTGAAGGGACATGTCGACTTTCTCACCGACGCGCTCAAAGCAACCGGAAGTAAAACCTCGCGGCTGAAGGGAAAAGAAAAAAAAAAGAGAGAGAAAGTGAAAACTGAACTGAGGCGTCAGCCTGAGGAGTCGGGACGAATCACGGCGCCTCCGCGGCGCAGGCGCGCCTCGCGCTGCGCGGACACGCGGCACTCGCCTCCCCCGTCTGCGCAGGCGCGGGGGCCGCCGCGGGTCCCGGCGTCAGAGACCCGCGTCTGCGGCCCGCGGCGAACCGGAAGGGCGGCACCCAGGGAGGGTCTTCCTCCGCCTGGCGGCTTCGGATCCCGGGAAAGATGCCTAGGCGGACGCGTGTTGTCAGTGTTTGACTCATAGGGCTTCAGTGTTTCCCAGCTGAACTACCCAGGGGTGTTTTTTTTTAACATGGTTATCCCAAAATCTCCTAGGAAAAGAACCAAACTGTCGCTGGATACCATTCGGTTCTATGAGCTACTGTGCCCCGTGATTGAACGATGAAGCGATGTATCCATGCGGTTAAATGTCACCAGGATAACGTGAGGCTTAGATGAACAGGGTCTTGGCCTGCCATGGAGCTTAATTCTGGAGCTGAGTAACAGTAAACAGGTAAACAAGAACAGCATAGAATTTCAGATGGGGATTTGGGCTGGGAAAACGAACTGGAGGCAGAAGAAGGCAGAGCTTCACAGGGGACATTTGAGGAACCCTGGTGGCACAGTGTTACCCTAACCACAAGGTCAGCAGTTCTAGCTGCTCCACGAGAGAGGTGATGTTTTCGATTCCTTTAAAGATTTACAGCCTCCGTAACCCCCAGGGTCAGTTCTGCTGTGTTCCGTTGAGTTGGAATCCAGGGCAATGAGTTGTTTTTGTTTTCAGGTCAAACCTGAATAATAAAAACCAACCAACCTTTTCCTTGGTAGATCTAGAAGAATTTTTTTTCTTTTTAAGAATTTATTTATTTATTGTTGAAAATATACACAGCAGAGCATACACCAACTAAAAAACTTCTGCATGTATCATTCAGGGATGCTGATTACAATTTTCAAATTGTGTAATCATACCCATCCTAGTTTTCCAAATCATGCCTTGTCCAGTCACATGGACTCAGTGCTCCTGAAGTCCCTAGCTAACCTTTTGAGTTGTTGTTGTTCATTTGACCCCATAGAGGTAGTTCTTTAAAATAGCACAATGTTCAAAGCAGATATTCTTGACTGTTGCTAGTTGTTTGTTAGATGCTATCAAGTTGGTTCCAACCCTATGCACAACAGAAGGAAACACTGCCCGGTCCTGCACCGTGCTCACAATTGTTTCTATACCTGAGTGCATTGTTGCAGCCACTATGTCAATCCATCTCCTTGCGGGCCTTCCTCTTTTTCCTTGTCCCTCTTCCAAGCATGGTGTCTTTCTCAAGGAATTGGTCTGGCCTGACAGCATGTCCAAGGTATGTAAGATGAAATCTTGTCATCCTCGGAGCACTCTGGCCTTACTTTTTCCAAAACAGATCAGTTTGTCCTTTTAGCAGTCCATGGTACTTTCAATATTCTTCCCCAGCACCACAATTTAAATTCTTCTACAGTCTTCCTTATTCAATATCTAACTTTCACTTGCATATAAGGCAATGGAAAATACCATGGGTTGCGTCAGACCGCTTTAGTCCTCAAAGTAACATGCTTGCTCTTCAATGCTTTAAAGAGGTTTTGTGCAACAGATTTACCTAATGCAATATGTCTTTTGATTGTAGCAGTCTTGACTGCTACTTCCTTGAGCATTTATTGTGGATCCAAGCAACACAAAATCCTTGACAACTTCAAATTTTTCTGCATTTACCAGTTAAGCTAAACTATTATTTGGTTTAAAGAGAACTTCAGGAAATAGTTTTTGGTTGAAGCTTTTAAAATTACCTAATGGCAATAGTTCCAAGAGTTCATTCAGCTTCAATGACTAAAAGGTTTGGATTCCATGAGAATTTTTAAAAAATCATTTTATTGGAGGCTCATACAACTCTTATCACAATCCATACACACATCCATTGTATGGCAAGCACATTTGTACATTTGTTGTCCTCATTATTCTCAGAACATTTGCTGTCTACTTAAGCCCTTGGTATCAGCTTCTCATTTTTCCCCTCCCTCCCCGCACCCCCTCCCTTCCATGAGAATTTTCAATTTCTGGTTCACATCTCTCCCATTTGAAGCAAGAGTCTGCCATAGAATCGTTGCTCACAAAATGTCCAGTAATGGTAGCCAGGCACTATCCTGTTCTGGTCTAAAGGCAAAAGAGGAAGTCCATTTCCTCCTCATTCCCAATTTTCCTTCATTCTCTGTTACTACAGGTGAATAGATTCCAATCATTGCACATTGGACCACAACTTGCAAGCTTTTAAGGTACCAGGCATTACACAAAAACTAGGAGTTAGAAGAAAAACTTTCCAGGCAGAAGGCAAAGCAAGTGTATAGGGTTTGAGAAGACGTGAAATTAAGCACGTTCAAGAACTGAAGTGTTGGCGGAGAAGCAAAGAATGCAATATGATAAGAAAGTGCACAGAATCAGAGTGTGCCATGTATCACAAAGTAAATATCCATGAACTCACTACCTGGTTTAAGAATAACACACCAAACTCACTATCTTTAAGTAGATGCCAACTCATAGCAACCCTACAGGACAGAGTAGAACTGTTCCATGGAGATTCCAGGACTGTAATCTTTAAGGATTACACTTTCACTTCTTTCTTCCATGGAGTAGCCTGTGGGTTCAAACCACCGACCTCTCAGCAGCTGAGCACTTTAACCACTGCACCACAAAATAACCGTTCTGTACCTTCCATTGTAACATAGTCCTTGTTTATAGATTTGCCATGCCCGTATGCATATCTAAACTTTTACAATTTAGTTTTGCTTGTGTTTTGGATTTTATATAATTGAACTATTTTGTGTTGGATTAATTTGGTAGAATATTATGTTTGTGGTGTTCTTCGTGTTTGGGGTGTTCTTTCACCTTCAATGTTGTATATGTAGGACGAGTTGGAATTGACTTCATGGCAGTGAGTGAGTAATATGTAGAAAAACCAAAGAAGGACGGATGCATTTGCATTACAGTGTTGGTGAAGACTATTGAAAATGCCATGGACCACCAGAAGAATACAGCCAGAATGCTCCTCAGAGGTACGGTTGGTGAGACTTCTACACTGTTGGAGGTACTATTAGGAGGGCCAGTCCCTGGAAGAGAACACCTTGTTTAGTAAAGTAGATAGTAAGCAAAAAGGAAGAAGATTGTCATAGTGAGATGGATCGTCACAGCGGCTGTGACAATGGGCTCAAATATACCACTTGTAAGGATGGCACAAGACCGAGCACTGTTTCATTCTGTTGTACGTGTTGTCTGAGTCTGAGTCAACTCAATAACACCTAAAAACAACCTGTGGGTTGGACATGGGACTTTTTAAAAATTAAATGCATTGTCTGGTTGATGGGCATTTGGATTCTTTCCAGTTCTTGGCTATTAAAAATAATGTGACTATGAATTGTTTTATTTATGTTTGGTGCACATGTAAAATCATTTCTGTTGGGTGTATACCTAAGAGTAAACTGCTGGGCATGCTGGACATACAGTAGAACCCTCCGCGGACCTCAACGCTAGTCTGTTCTAGGACCATTGAGATGCGATGCAGTCGAGTTCTGAATCAGTTTTTCCCATAAGAAATAACTGAAAATGGAATCATCTGTTCTCGACTACCAAGTTTTTACCCTAACCTTACAGCCCAGCAGAGAAGCTAAACCTGATTATCAGTGAAGGAGCACACTGGTGCTGGCCAAGTTCAGTCTCGGAGCTGTGCCAGCTTATTTGTCCTGTGAACCGTTTGGAATCTGTGGTACTTTAAATACCCTTCACTAGCATCATAAATGAGATGCATGGATCTTCAGTCTTCCTTATTCAGTGTACAACTGTCACATGCATATGAGGAAATTGAATGGGGCTTGGGTCAAGCACACTGCAGTCCTTAGTGTGACAGCCTTTGGCTCTGCGAAGCTGCCCTACCCTGAAGATGAAGGAATGTGCTCTCCACTTTGGGAACACTTCCACATTTTGCCTGTGTGCTTCCTGACCTGATCCTGAATTGTTCCTGTTACTTTGAAGTTGACCCTGATTCTACATTGTAATATGTATCACTACAAGGTACATGTTACCTTCCTAATAAACCACATAACAGTGAGCATAGGCTATGAGTTCTGTGTGGCTATCATGAACTCTGCAGAGAAGTAGATAGTTTTGTGAGGGTTGTGGCTGGTGTCCAAAATTAAAGGGAGAAGACAGAGATATAACTGACCTTCATCTCATAGGAAACAGCTCTGTGCTAGGCTTGATTTTTATCCCTCATGAATTATGCTATACTACACTTTATGTATAGCATATGCTATACTACACTTTCTCACTATTGGCCAAGGTTGCTTCTTGATGTCTCTAATGGTAGGCATGATCGAGTACTTCTGGCTGATAGAAATGAGGTGAGGTGCCATAGAGTCATTTCCAACTCTGCAATCCTGTGGACAACAGAATGAAACACTGCCTGGTCCTGTGCTAGCCTCACAATTGTTCTGCTTGAAACCATTGTTGCAGCCACTGTGTCAATCCAGCTCAAAGGTCTTCCTCTTCATTGCCCTTCTTTACCAAGCATGACGTCCTTTTCCTGGGACTGGTGCCTGCTGATACCATGTCCAAAGTACAAGAGCCATTGAATGTCGCTTTGGATCAGGCACACCGTAGTCCTGAAAGTGACATCTTTACTGTTCAATACTTTAAAGAAGTCTTTTGCAGCGGATTTGCCTAATGAAATGCATCCTTTAATTTCTTGAATGCTGCTTCTGTGAGCATTGATTGTGGATCCAAGCGAGATTAAATCCTGGACAACTTCAATCTTTTATCCATTTATAATGATGGTCTAGCTGTGAGGATTTTTGTTTCCTTTACGGTGAGCTCTAATCCATACTAAGCCTACAGTCTTGGATCTTTATCAGCAAGTGCTTCAAGTCCTCACTTTCAGCAAGCAAGATTATATCACGTGCATATCAAAGGTTGTTAGAAACCTTCAATCCCGATGCCATGTTTTTCTTTATGTAGTCCAGTTTCTCAGATTATTTGTTCAGCATACAAATTGAATAAGTAGGGAGACAGGATACAGCCTTGATGCCCACCTTCTCAGTTTAATTTAATTTAAACCACGCAGTATTCCCTTCTGTGCAAACGATTGCCTCTTACTCCAGGTACAGGTTCCACATAAGCATGGTGTTCTAGAACTCCCATTCTTTACAAAGGTATCCATAGTTTGTTATGATCCATACAGTCGAATGCCTTTGCACAATCAGTAAAACACAAGTAACCATCTTCCTGATATTCCCTGCTTTCTGACATCAACAATGATAACCTTTTTCCCACATCATCCTTTGAAGCCAGCGTGAATTTCTGGCAATTCCCTGTCAATGTAATGCTGCAACCATTATTGATTGACCTTTAGAGAAACTTTACTTGAATGATATATTAATGATATTGTTCAATAATTTATTCTGTTGGGTCACCTTTCTTGGGAATGGGTACAAATATGGATCTTGGTTGGTTGGCTAGATAGCTGCCTTCAGAATTCCTTGGCATAGACTAGTAAGTTCTTCTAGTGTTTCATCAGTGTGTTAGAAATAGTAACAGACATAATGAGCTGAAAGTGTAAATGTGCTTGTCCAGATTGACTGAGCTCTTACATTCAGGTAATTTGTCTGAAAAGAATGTGCCTATTGCTTTTCAGCCTGGACCATCAAAATAAACATACATGGAACAGATGTGAATCCAACACACAGCCCAACCTATCATAAGTCAGCAGAACCTTGGCCATCCAAAAGAGGAGTAAGCTTAAAAATGCTGTTGTCATAAAGCATGAGTTTAGAGTGACTTATTAGGTAGCATTGTAGAAATAAGGAATAACTATGTGTTCAACTTCAGTAAATAATATCAAATTTGTTGCAAATTTTACCAAGCTACACTCCATACCAAATTAATATATAAGATTTCTATTTCCACTTCTTTCTAATTTTAGCACTGTGGAAAATGTCATGGTCTTAATTTGCATTACCTTTAACTAGTCCTTTTGCCAATACGTTTTAGTGACTCCAGATCTATGAACAAATTCCTATGCACACTGCACATATCTTATTTTGAAGTAAAAAAACAAAACGGGGGGGGGGGGGGGGGAACACCGTGGGCCAGATAAATGTCCTCAGGGGACCACATGTGGTCTGTGGGCCATAGTTTGAGGAACCCTGGTATAGCTGTCCCACCCTAAGTAGAGCCCACTCCCTTCTGATAAGGATAGTAGTAGATTGTTTCCCTGAAGGAGAGCCCAGGGATGTCAAGTCCACTCGAGGGTGACCAAGGTTAGGCCGCCATCATGAATCTAGGTCCCGCCCATCTTGTCACATGTATACCTTTAGTCCTTCCCCTTCCTATCAGGTGTACACTCCCTAGCTCATCCCCTTCCTGTTAGGCTTATGCCCATTGTATATGCCCCTCCTATTGCTTGTATTGCCTATTGTACAACCCCTTCCTGTGAGGGATGTTTTTACCTTTAATTAGGAGGCATGCACAACCCCAAAGAGATATAAGCCTTGGTTAGCAATAAATCAGACTCGCTCCAGCTCTCTCCCCTGCCCTCTTGTCCTATGCTGTGTATAGACCTCGCTGTTGAGATTATGGCCATCCAGGAGGTGAGCATGCTACCATGAAATGTGTCTGACTATTTTACTCTCTCTCCTATCTCATTCTCTGACTTTGTTATAATCTTTATATATCTCAACCATACAATTGCGCTTACTGAACCCGTGATTAGTTATGGGGGCTGGCTTCCCCCACGAGTCTTAAAGGAGCTACCATAATAGATGAATCATTTCTGTTTCTGGCTACTTCACTATGCCTGAGGGTTATCTGTAGAGAAATCAAGTTCTATAACCAACCCACCATAAAAGTAGCAAACTCTGTATTGACATCTCTTGCTGAGATTTGACATCTCTGGATCAGAGATTACTACTCCTGGGGAGGGCTCAAGGTCAACTAGCACTAGGCCAAGATGGTGACTCCCTCATTGCTTCATTTATTATGCTACCCACTTATGATATTATCTATTGACTGTGTACATGTTAGCTGTATGACATGCATGCCTTATGAAAGATCTGTAAGCCCCATTCTATATAACCATTGCAAAATACATTCACTCAGTCCTAAAGTCCTGACATGGGATGAGGAGCCCCTGTGCTCTGCTGTCTTTAATATTTTCTACAATCGCAGCAAAGTCACTCCTAAGGACCTGTTTGAGTGTTGGGGGCCCCAGTATTCCAACAGGAACCCATCACTAATGTACAGATCTGGTTAGCCAATGGGAAAAGTATTATCCAGAAATTTAACACTTCTCATAGGGCAAGCCACATCAAAGACTTCCTGGAATATACCAAGGATCTCAAAGAAGCCCTCTCCTTTCCCTGGCAACCACTCTTGCTTTCCTCAGATTGCTTGATGAAACCCTCACTCTGGAAGAAGCAGATTTATACAATTCTTTCATCATCCAGAGACTCCAAAAAATAGCTGAGCCTTTTATAGGACTTTCATAGCACTGGTTTTTCTAGACTAAGTGGAAGTTTGACAGAAGAGCGATGGTTCTCAGTGGATATGCCAACCGAAATGGAAGAAAAAAATGGTCAAATTCCCTGGACTTCTGGCCCAAATCCTATTAAACTCGGAGGATATTTTTTAATAAATACAAATTCATCAAGGAAAGTATGACTAGAAACTGTATTCATTGCAACTTTTCCAAAAGGCTGCTCAAAGAGAATATACTTATTTTCAAATACTAATTAATCAGTGTAAAGGTATACGATGGGGCTTCAAAACAGTATGAAAAGGTAATGGGATTTTTTTCCCCCATGAACTTTTTGAAGCTGCCTTGTATTTTAATAGCAACATCATTTAGAATCTTAAAATGAGATACATTAGTAAAAATGCTCATTTATTGAAAGTAATATTCATTACCTTCCCAGTTGGCAGTGATTAACTAAAATATTAGCTGTCTCAGATTTAAAAGATGACAATAAATTAAAAATTGAAAAAATGTTGAAGAAGACACACATCACAACTTTGCCACAAGGGAATATGTATCATCCACAGCAAATATATCAATAGGGTACAAAAATCTATTACATGTAGTAAAATGCAAGATAATGGACAAAAGCCTAATATTGGTAGACAAGTTTTAAAAGTATAGATGTTGAAATTTCATTTCCAGTGCTGCAGCTCTGAATTTCCCCCTTTTTTGTTGTTCGTTAGTTTTAACAGAAGGTTTAAATCCCTCCTAAAAGCAGTGCTGGCAGTGGGGACGAAAATAAAGACGAGTTGGACAAGCAGGGAAACTGTAAGAGCTGAAACGTCTGTTGTCTTTGTAGACAGACAACAGATTTTCCTATTTCCAGGCCGAATGATTTATATTTAAAATTGGACCCAAAGTTACGTCTGCATTTAGACTAAGCAAAAATCTGGGTGGGCGAGGAATCTGCTGACTTTAGCAAACTTACTTTAGTAAGATTGTTTTATTGTTCGGTGCGGTTTCAGTCGATTTCTCCCAGAGACTCCGTAAGACAAGAGTAGAGTTGCCCGATAGGGTTTTCTAGACTGTAATCTTTACCAGAGCAGATTGTCAGGCCAAGCCTTCGGAATTTTGTGATTCACTTGTTAAGAACTCTTACTCAATTGTTTACTGGGAATAGTTCCGGAACACTAATAGCTTCCAGCTGGTCCTCCGATTTTAATCTACGAAGAATTTGTAGGGGAAGCAGTTTATTTTCAAACTGCACCAAAAGACGTAGATGATTTTTTAAAGGCGGACTTCAAATCTTTGAAATTATGATTTATCTAGAAAAAGATGATTAGCATCAACTCCGGAAGGAAGTGCTTCTTGAAACGTTTAAAGCAAGAAAGGAACTCGGGAAGTTTCCATGCAGACGATGGGAGCAGGTTTTCGCACTTGGACACGTTAGGTACATGTAGACATGCACACTCCCGTGGCGTGTCCAGGAAAGGGCAGCTGGCAAGGTTAGGCTGGTGAGAACTACAACTCCCAGCGCGCCCGGGCGCCAGCCCCGAGCGCCGATTGGTCGGGGCGAAGCCGGGCGCTGGCGCCGCCGGGTCCGGCGCGGTCCCGGTCCGCGTCCCCTGCACCTAAGTCGCCGGGACGCGTAGCCGAGGCGCTACCTGGTCTGCCAGCGGCATGGACGTGCGGGCCTCCGAAGGCTATTTCTTGGGCGACGTGGGTAAGCGGCGAGCGGAGAGGAGGATGCGGGCGAGGGGCACGGGGGATTGCGATGGAAAAGGATCAAGGACCACCAGAGCCCAGGTTCATCTGAGAAGGCAGTAACTGGTCATGGCTCTTTGGCACTTGAATAGGTGCACCTGATGATGTTCCTTCCGGAGAACGGCGATGCGTCCTGCGGAGTTTATCACGTGGTGCATTTGGGTGGGCCCTGGTTGGAGGAGCACGTTCTCTTTATGTTTATTTGTCTGTTTAAGCACGTTCTTTTTTTTTTTTTTTTTTCAGTCCGGCCATATTTTTATTTCTTGCCCATTTAAACAAAACCAAACAAAAAACAACTGACCAAACAGATAAGCACGTTCTTAAAAGAAGGAGAATCTCAGTGATCCCGAGTGTTTCAGGCGCGGTTCTTGGGCCCCGCCCCTTGCAGCACATCGCAGAGGGCGTCGCTAGCACTTTGATGCCTCCCTCTGTCAAGAGATTTCAGAGTTGTAAGCCCATCAGAGCACGGCGCTTCTTGAGGGGAATTGTGGGGCGTTTGTGCTCGATCATTGCCACTTCCCGGGAGAATTTAGCTTAAAAAGAGGAAATTGCAGTCAGAGCAAGGGAATGATATTTTAATTGATTTTTCCAACAGCCATCTTCTACCTACATGATCAAAGGCAGCTAATAAAATCTGTTTTTACTTTGACATTGCAGGCTAGGCAAGCACCAGACTTTCATCCTGCCAGTGTGATCTGTAGCTGAGGGGTTCAAGTGAACAAGCAGGAACCACTGAAGCCTAAATGAACACAGTTTAATGTTTTGTTCACGTAGAGGGTTCAGTAGCATGCTGTCACTTCTGGTCATGTTTTCTGAGTAGCTAAAGCTTCTAAAGAAAAGTACATTCTGGAAGAGTGTATTTAGAAGAAAAGTACATTCTGGAAGAGTGTATTTTTGGGTTGTGGGTATTTTTAACTTTGTCATTGATTTATTTAATAACACATCCTCTACAAGTTGGCAGTTTAAATCAACCAGCTACTCTGTGGCAAAAGAGGCTTCCTGGTCCCATAAAGCTTCTGCTCTGCCATACAGGGCCACCATGAGTCAATATCAACTCAATAGCAGTGGGTTAGTAGAAGGTGAGACCAATTGTAGCTTTCTGACTTCAAATTGTATATGATGAATAGGATACTCCAACCTAAGTATTTAGACTTTCTGTTTGTTGGTATAACACCTCACTCAGGCCAAGATTACAGCCTTAGAACATGGCTGTGTCAGTAAGTGCAAAGAATTCAAGGAAAGTCACGCCCCGAAATGAATCCAGTGTCTATAATTTACCACATGTACTCCAAATCTGTATTGATCCACTGTAAATATTTATTTGCAAAGATGAAGACTCATTCTTATATTCAGCATTCATAGTCAGGAACTCTGACTTGGAATTAGGGGCTGGCGGAAGATGGAAAGGGGGACTTCGGGAATTTGAGGCTAATCAAGGTGAACTGCTGATACTCTTCAATGATCCTTAACCAAGAACTCTAAAATATCGTGTGCAGTGCCCTGTGGGATGTTTAGAAGATGAGGTGAAGAGAGATATAGGACAGGCAGCTCTTGGGGCACAATAAAGAGCCTCTAAGCTATAAGGTGCTTAGACATGGGGCTGCAAGATCAGTAGTTTGAAACCACCAGGAGGGCCTTGAAAGAAAGATGGGGCTTTCTACTCCCGTGAAAAAGTTCAATCTTGCGAACCTGTAGGGGCTCCTTTAGGGTTACATGAGTCTGAATCACTAGATGACAGCAAGTTTGGATCTATAAAGTTATGTGCCCAGCACTAGCTTCAAGCCCTGTAATGGCTGCAAGATGGATGTCGGAATTGATCATTTAGAAATGAAACAAAGGTCATATAGCCATAAAGTGACAAAGCTGAGGTTTAAACCCGAGATTTGTTATTGTTTTGGTTTGGGGCTTTTAGTTGTCATAAGGCTCATGTCATTTTTATCAAATTGGTTAATTGTTTTGTGGGGAATAATTAAGCCATGGTGATGGATAAGAAAAGTCTGCTGTGAGTTTCTGAGGGGAAGTGGTAGCATTTTACCACTTATTGGCCTTCTCTGGATTATACTATATTGCCTTTCCCACTGTGAATAATGCATTTGTCTTGAGAGTACACAGGCAGGATCATGGGTTTTCCTGTATCCCAGTGGCCAGTGATTTATAGTCACAGGAGCATATATGCTCCTGTGTGGTCTGTGGAATTAGACTTTTTAAAATATATTATTTTAACTAAATATTTAATTTATTTAATATTTATAAATATAGACTGTGAAAATATTAAATTTTAATTAAAATATAATTTAAAAATATAACATAAAACTATTTTGAGAGGTCTAGATAATCAATACCTTTATTGAGAGATAATCCTGATTAAGACCTTCTCAAATTGTTTCTGTCTCAGAGACGGCTGCATTTTTTAACTCTCCAGAATCTTTCTTAAGTTGGAACTCTTGGGCCCTGTGTTGTTCTGCTAACAAAAATGTTTGAAGGAAGTAAAAAGCAAATCCATTTCAGATGAATTTAAACTGCCTTCTTTGACATAGGAACAGAAGAAATGGGTGATGCTGGCTGGCTACCATAGCTCGATATTTTGATCAGAGATTAAAGGGTAGCGGTGGAAATGAAGAGCAGAGTTTTAACTTCTCATAGAATACTTTTCAGACTTTTTGGAGCCACAGATGAACCCTAAAACTATTGCCCAGAGATAATCCCATTAATCTTCAAGACTTTTTAAAACTAAATACTAGTTTAGCTTAACAAGTAAAAGATATCTGGTTTGGACATTTAAGGAGTAGTGAGTTGCTGTTTATGGGAAAGGAACTATGCAGCAAAGGAGGATAAGGAACGGTTGTAATCATTGTCACTGAACTGTACATGCAGTGTCCATGTTAAACTGATGTATGTCTTAGTGTGCACATAAAATGTTCATCATTATTCAGTTTATTAGGGAAGTTAATATTTTGCAGTTCAGGATCAGGCATCGTGTCTTTTCTCACCTGGGTGAGCTGGTTCTCAGTTTCTCAGCCACCAGGCACTCAGCTTTACCCTCTGGAGAGCTACCACTTTGCCTTGCCTCTCTTGCCAAGGGTCTTAGGGCCTAAAAAGTATGCTCTGCTTAACACTCTTTTTTGATCATCGAGAGATTCCCCCTTCCCCAAAGAAAAGAAATTATGATTTTATTTTAAAAGGAAGGCTTTAACACAAGTTGGGGTTCAGAAGCAATAATTGTGACCAGTGGTTGCCATAAATATTGTCATCTAAGACAAAGAAACTTTCCTTTTTTGGTATGATGGTTTTCTTGGACCACAAGGAGGAATTGGGAATTTATTCAGTTGAGGATCAAGGAATAATAGGTAAGAGCGAGGTGTCTTGGCTAGACTGCAAAGACCTTCCAGGAGGAAAAGGGGATAACTGGGACATTCGTTCTAGACACATTAAGAGGTGAAGATACACATTGGGCTGCTAACTGCAAGGTCAGCAATTTGAAACCACTAGCCACTCCCCGGAAGATGAGGCTTTCTGCTCCTGTAAAGAGTTACAGTTTCTACTTTGTCTTATAGCAGCAGTTCTCAACCTGTGGGTCTCGACCCCTTTGGGATCGAACGACCCTTTCACAGGGGTCGCCCGATTCATAACAGTAGCAAAATTACAGTTATGTAGTAGCAACGAAAATAATTTTATGGTTGGGGGTCACCACAACATGAGGAACTGTATTAAAGGGTTGCGGCATTAGGAAGGTTGAGAACCACTGTGTTATAGGGTCATTCTGAGTCAGAATCAACTTGATGGCAGTGAGTTTGTTTTTTTTAGTTCCTGTTAGCAATAAGCAACTGAACAGTGATTCACAGTATTAGCTGAACATTGAAATAATTTGAAGATTTTAAAAAATTACTGATGAATAATTGAGTCTCATCTGTTTCCAAAGGCTTTGATTTAATTGTCCTGAGGCATTGTCTTGGTATGTATCAACACATACTGTCTTGATATATATGTATAGTGATATATATATATATATCATATATACATACATATATATGTACAGTATTGTTAAGGTGCCTGTGGTAGTCACCTAATCTGGTGTCAATGTAAGGATTAAGAGTGTAGGGGTGGAGTCTAGCTTGTCAATCTGGAGATAACCAATGAGACTTCTGTGTGGGCATGGCCTTCTGGGAAATCTGGGACTTCCTCCTTGGAGGCGGAAGACGCTGCTCTTTCTCTGCCACTTCCTGGGAGACATTGCAGAAGACAAGCCACATGGATGCAACCACACCTCTGAAGCCAGAGAAGCCACAGAGAGACCCCTGTCAGCACTGAGATGCTTATAACGCCCCTGGACCCAAAGACTTTCGACCCACTGGCTTGTGATCGTCCTGCATTTGACTTCATTGCATGTGTTGCGTGAGTCTGCAAAGGACTTTATAGATTGGTATCGGGCATATGGGCTAACATCAGACTTATGGACTAGATCTGGACTGGGCTGGGATGTTTTCTCCATGTTCAATTGCTCTTGTATATAAACCTCTTTCTTATACACATATGTGTGTCCATGGATTTGTTTCTCTAGTCCACGCAGATTGACACGGTGCTGTTGAGTTGGTTTGGGTTCATAGCGACTCTATGTACAACAGAGTGAAACACTTATATATATTAGCACATTTCCACAATTTGAAAAGGTTCTAAACAGTTATAGACTTTACCTTGGCATTCCACAAACAGTTACAATCTTTTGCAGGTTTTATTGTTTTTTAAAAACTTTTGATTGTTAATTAGTTGAAGGTTTATAGAACAGATATATATATAGATAGATATAGATATAGATATGTTCTCCATTCAACAGGACATAACCATTTTGTTTCCACAATGTGCCGTCACCTATCCTGCTCTCTACGTGTTTCCTGTTTCCATTCGCCCTTTTCCCCTAGCCCTCTCTGTTCTACATCCTTGGGTACATACTGCTCTTTTCATCTTAAATGGTTGATTATTCTACCAAAGAAGTGAGTTCAACTCCAGACATGAAAGGTGACTAAGAACCATCATCACTGGGGTTCCACCAGTCTCTATTCAACCCATGAGCCTAGTCCTTTTTTAAGATTTTGGGTCATGGTCCATGTTTTCTCTCCCATTCTGTCCAAGACCTTTTAATGTGATTCTCCTTGGAGCAATGGTAGAGTAGCGATGGCTAGGCACCATCTAGTTCTTCTGGTCTCAGAGTCATGGATTCTGATGTTTGTATGGTCCATTGAATCAAACGCTTCTGTATGTATTTTGATTTTTCTTCTTCCTTTTTTCTCTGGATGGGGTTAGACCCATAGTTGCACCTTAAATAGCTGCTCATAAGCTTTTAAGATCCCCACTCACAATGTAGGATATAGAACATTGTCTTTGTGAACTATATTATGCCAATTGATCTGGTGTCCCCTGAGACTATGCCCCTGGTTCCCCAAGCCCTGTCACACATTCCCTCCAAGTGCTTGGTTATATCTAACAAGTTTTTATAACTTTGTCCCCTACATGCACTACTATATATGTATATATACATATACTATATATGTATATATACATATACTATATATGTATATATACATATATTTGAGTATGTATATTTACAGTAAAGGTAATATATATATACCGATATCCTCTGTCAGACATGAACATATTCATAGGTAAACTCCTACTCTTTCCCTACCACACCTGGTCAGCCTGCAAGTCTATCCAAGCGTTACTCGGAGATCACTGCTGTTGCAGGATTGTGCATATATAAGTATTTCGCCTTTTTGCCTTTAACTCTTGCAAACTTCCCGGTGTCTTTCTCTCCTCCCTCAATTTTTGCCAACTTCCGTGGATATCGCCTTCCCCTCCATCCAAGTTAACACTTGTCTGCCCACGACTCCTCCTCCTTTCCTTTCCCTCCCACCCCTGGTAGTCATCGAAGAATGTTTGGTTTAGTGTGAAAATCTTTTTACAATAGTGGTCTCATTCAATATTCGCCTTTTTGTAATTAGCTAATTGGGCATATTGGTTATACACTGGGCTGCTAACCTAAGATCAGCCATTTGAAACCATAAGCCCTCAGGGAGAAAGATGAGGCTTTCTACTTCCATAAAGAGTTCCAACTGGAAAAATAATAATAATTTATAAATTATCAAGGGTTCATGAAGGAGAGAGGGTAGGAGAGGGAGAGGAAAAAATGAGGAGCTGATACCAAG
>NW_022111377.1:8713114-8714712 GCF_000313985.2 Echinops telfairi
CACCACTTCCTTACCTCCACCTCCCCCTCTCCCATGCCCCTCCAGAACTGTTGGTCCCGTTGTTTTCTCCTCTAGATTGTTCATCCTGTCTTATTTAGACAGGACAGACCTGCGGAGATAATAACACACAAAAACAAGACAGAGCAAAACCAAGCAACAAAAGAAAACAAAACACCACCAACAATAACAAAAAGCCAATGACAAAACAACCAAAAAGAAAAGCTTGTAGTTAGTTCAAGGAATGTTTGTTGACCTTTAGGAGTGTTTTCTGGTTGAGTCTGATGGGGTGTCAAGCCCTAACCCCAAAATCTATTTTTGGTATTCCCTGGGGACTTCGTTGTTATGTTCCCCAATCGTTGTTAAAAAGTGACATTTTCTCTTCTTTAAAAACCTTTTGGCTTTTTTTGTTTTTTTTTCCATTCCTGGTGTTTTGACATAACATGACAGTGTAGTGAGGTGTGGATCCTTTGTATTCGTTGTGCTGACCACTCTTGGGCCCTTTAAACCTAGAAATTAATTCCCTTCTATTCAGGGACTTTTTAGTATCCTTTCTTGGGTAGTTCCCTTGGCTTTTGTTGTATATGTTTTCTCTAGGAGATGTTCTGGGCTTCTTTTCCCAGCGTGTCTATTAAATTCATTTGTTTGTTTTTTTTACTCACTACTCTTATTTTTCACTTCCAAAAAGTTTTTTCATATTCTCTGGATTTTCTTTGTTTTAAAAGCATCTGGCTAGTGTGTCACTATTTCCTTGTCCTTAGATATTAATAAGAATTGGAAAGATGTTTTCACCAGAATGCTTTATGTTGTTTGTTTTGGCCTCTTTCTTGTTCTCCTAATCTAAGCATTGGCTGTCTGTCTATAAGTAAGAGAGACACTGAAGGTTCTGGAAGCCCTGGTGCCCAGTGGGCCAGGCTTGTTGACTGGTAGGTTTCAGGCAGGGTAATCGGGCGTACTTTTGTATTGAAAGTGTCTGTAGATGTCACGTGTCAACATCTTTAGGTCTTTTCTCTTGGGACTGACTTGTTTTCTTGGAGAGGAATTCTTTAACCTTCTTTCTGGGGAACTGTGAGCTGGCAACTCAGGGCAAGGAGAATGTAGGCTTTCAGTCCCCCTGCTTTTGGTACAGGGAGTCATCATCTCCTATCCACTTCCACCACCAGCGTGAGGCTTTCTATTCTGGAGCTTCTGACTGAGAGAGTTAACTTCTCCCACACTTCTGAGTCGTAGTGATCTGCCTTTGTTAGATAAAAGACTGGGGTCAGGGGTGTCTTGCTGTTTTTTATAAAGATTTACAAATCCCTCTATTTTACCCCCACCTTAATCCCCATTCTCAGTGGTACCTGTCACCCCCTAACTCTGAACTCTTTTTGATTCTGCAGCTCAGATTTGCCTGCTGTTTGCTAGTGTTCACACCCCCAACTCCCAGGGACTTAGTATAGTCAACTAAGTTATTGCTACGCCAGCTTGTTTTCCAGCTTCTAAAACTTCCTTGAAGCATGCTGCAGCTGGTGCCTCCCTGCATGTTCTCTTTCTGTGTGTGGACCTAAACCCCTCACCCCGTAACCATCAGTGTAATAGGATCTTTGGAAACGGGCAGG
>NW_022111377.1:8716248-8720597 GCF_000313985.2 Echinops telfairi
AGTGCAGAGAGTGTCACCTGGCTCTGAGTGGGCCATATCCCCGGGCAATGCTGCCTCCAGTGTGGTTAGCAAGCATAAGCCTTTGAGGTGGACAGGTGATCGCTGCCTAGCTGATGAGTCAAGAAAGCCCAGACGTCTCTCCACACGAGTACCAAGCCCCAGAAGGCATCAGGTGCTTCAAGACATCCTCACTTTTGCAAAGCAAGGTGGTGTCATCTGCATACGGATCACCCTGTATGATTACCAGCCCATGTGCAGGGCTAACAAGGAGAGCAGCAACAGCACCCACGGGCTCCTCAATGTGAGTATGAGGCCATTCCTAACACGTAACATAGCACGCTTCTCCCACGAGGGAGCGCCAGCCAGCCAGCAAGAGCCTCGCCTGAACTTGAGAGCATCAAAACAAAACAAAATTTGAACCTTGAAAACTGTTCGCTAACTTTATTCCTTAAGGAAAGAGATTTCTGTTTAAACACAATTGCAGCACCTATGTGACTGGCAAAGACTTCTGACGTCTCTGCGGGATTAATGCAGCAACCAGTTTTGACGGCTAGAAAAAGGAAGACTTTTTGTGGAACCCCTTGCTCATGTGCAAAATAGAATCTCGTTTCTCCTGTAGAAGCCACCTTGTGGTCGGGGAGAAGAGCTGTTAGCCTGTGAACCAATGCACATGCGTGTGAAGAGTCTAGCTTTTTATCTAGCAGGGTTTGTTTGCACTGTGACTTAGTGGGGCGGACTCAGGCGTTGGCTGCAGCGTCTCTGGTCACTGTACTGCTGCACTTCGGCATTGTCTTCCCTGGAACTGGTTCCATTGCTCCTGTCACACGTTGAAGACCAGACACTGCCATTCACAAGGCCTGAAATTAGCTGTTGTAATTGACCCCCGGCTTTGAAATGCAATTTACGGTGTGCAGACAGTGCATATTGGCCACCTGAAAACATATGAGAATGATAGCACAGGCCCCAGTCCCGCACATGGGTGTCAGCCTAACCCTCCCATGTGATCTTTTTATAAATATCAAACATTAGGCTAGAATTTAGCATGCAAGGCAAAACTTTGAACCGTCTAGGCTTTATTTTTTATTTATTTATTTTTAATCATTTTATTAGGTGCTCATACAACTCTCATCACAATCCATGCATACATCGATTGTGTAAAGCGCATTTGTACATTCATTGCCCTCATCATTCTCGAGACATTTCCTTTCCACTTGGGCCTGCTGGCATTGGGTCCTCATTTTTTTTCCCTCCCTCCCCGCTCCCCCCTCCCTCATGAGCCATTGATGGTTTGTAAATTATTATTTTGTCAAAAAAAAAAAAAGGAAGCAGACAGCTGAGTCCTTTGTAGAGCAGTTCAGGCAATCCTGCCATAGGCAGGTCACCAACAGTCAGCCAGATGACAGTGTTTGACAGTCCCCACCTCAGGGGATGTATACTCCATAGTGAGGTGAAGCAGGTCTTGAAGGAACCTCAAACTACAGCGACACAGTCCATGGGTTGGGTGTCCCACAGGTAGTGTAGCTCGCAAGTTGAAGCAGAAAACCAGTTAAGGCAGCCACACACTGGTCTGATCATCAAAGAGCAAATGACAAGAAAGGTGAGGCTTGCTGAGCCATTTATCTCTCCACCCTTCAATTAATCCCACATGTGTTCAGTGGCCGGGTTGGCACAATTAAACTACTTAACACACCTCATATGCACGTGAAAGTTGGATATTGAATAAGGATGACCAAAGAAGAATCTATGTATTTGAATTATGGTGCTGGTGAAGAATATTGAAAGTACCATGGACTGCCAAAAGAACAAACAAATCTGTCTTGGAAAAAGTGCAGCCAGAATGCTCCTTAGAGGCAAGGCTGGTGAGACTTTGTTTCTTGTACATTAGACATGTTGTCAGGAGAGATCATTACCTGGGAAAGGACATCATACTTTGTAAAGTGGGGGCGGGGGGCAGTGAAAAAGAAGAAGGCTCTAGACAAGATGGATTGACACAGTGGCTTCAAACACAGGGCTCACACATAGAAACAATTGTGAGGATGGTGCAGGACTGAGCAGTGTTTTGCTCTGTTGTACACAGGGCCACTATAAGTCTGAGCTGACTATGGCACCTAACGATAACAACAACATTTAGAGCTCATGAAGCTGTTGAAGAACATAATAATGTTAAAAACGTAGAGCACTTAAAAAATTGTACATTATCGTATTTTCTCCATAAAACAGCCCTGTGAAATGTTTTCTACAAATATAAGAGGAATTAAAATGTAAAACTTCCCTAAAGTCGTTCAATTAAGAAGGGTGATCTAGGATTACCGCTCAAGTCTTTATGATTCGAAGCCCTGTGTCCCTCTCCTGCTGTGGGGCTAAGGGAATTAAGGACCCAGGAAAGGGGATTACCCCCTCCACATGTCACACCTTTGTTGATGAGCATATCCCACTAAAACCCACTGTTCTGGAGTCGATGACTCCAGCCCATTCTCACAGAGACCCTGTAAAACAGACTAGAATTGCCATCTCTTTCTCCCAAGGAGCAGCTGGTAGGTTGGAACTGCTGACCTTTTGGTTAACAGCTAGTGCTTTAGCCACTATGCCACCAGGACTTCCTTGGTAATGAGCACACTGGGGCCCAAAGGAAGGGAAGAAGCTAGGCAGGAGGTGGAGCCTGTGGTTAGGGGTCATCCAGTCAACTGACCAGTAGACACAGTGTCCAACAGAAGGAAACACGATCAGGTCCTGCGCCATCCTCACCATCAGTATGAAGCTCGAGCCTATTATTGCAGCCGCTGTGACAATTCACTTCTTCAAGGGTCTTCCTCTTTTTCACGGGTTCTCTGCTCAACCAAGAATGATGCCCTTCTGTAGGGACTGGTCCCTCCTGATAACACGTCTAAAGTTCCTGAGACAAAGTATCACCATCCTTCTAAGGAGCATTCGGGCTGTACTAGCTCTGAGAGATGTGTTTGGTCTTTTGGCAGTCCCTGGCACTTTGATTAGAGGTGGCTGTTGCTGACTCAGGGGAGGAAAGGTTGAAGATTAGCATATCGAAGCGTATCCTAGGAGATGTGTCTGTGTGCTTAGAAGGGAAAGGTAATGCCTTCTTTCTTTTTCCTGGCTGTCTTCCACTTCGTAAGTAATTTATTTTCACTTTCTGCCTTTTCTGCCTTTTGCTTTCACTATTGTCTTTCACTTTCTTTTCCCCCTCTCATCGACATTTGACTGTTTTGTCCCCATAAGAAGGTAAATATCTTATGTTTAATTATTGCCTAATTTAATGAATTTAAAATTTTAAAACCATACTTTGATCCCAGCCTTACTGACAAACAATATTTTGGGCATCCATAATTAAAACATTAAAAAAACTAACAGCACATTTGAAAAATAGGCAAAGACATAAGCGGACATGTTTTCCAAAGAAAATAACACAAATGGCCAATAAACATATGGAAGATGGTCAACATCATTAAAAACAAACAAACTTTGAAAATAGCAAGTGTTGGTGAGGATATGGCAACATTGGAGCCCTGGTGCATTGCAGGTGGGAATGAAAAATGGTGCAGTCACTACAGAAAACAGTTGGGCAGTTTCCAAAACAGCTACACACAGACCTAGCAATGCCGTTCCTGAGTCGGTACCATAAAGAATCAAAATCAGGACCTCAAAAAGACTCTTGGGCATCATTGTTCACTGCAACGTTATTCACAGTAGCTAAAAGGTGGAAACAACCCAAGTGCCCATCGTAGATGAATGGAAGAAAAATATGCAGGATCTACACACAAATAAGATGTATCGACACAGCCCCTGGAGAAGGACATCATGCTTGGTCAAATGGAAGGGCAGCTGAAAAGAAAAAGGCTCTTCTGACGAGATGGATTGACACAGTGGCAGCAGCCGTGGGCTCAAACACAAGAACAATTGTGAGGATGCGGACGACTGGGCAGTGTTTGGTTCAGTTGTTTACAGGCTCTCACGGAGTGGAAACTGACTTGAGGCACCTAGCAACAACACATGATGGCATAGTATTCTGTTATAAAGGGAAATGAAATCTTGATATACGCTACCACCTGGGTGAACCTTGAAAATATTTTAAGTGAAATAAGCCAGATACAGAAGAACAAATATTCTATGATTCCACTTATTTGAAATATCTGGAAAATGAAAATCCAAGACAAAAGAAGATTGATGTAACCAGGAAGTGAGGGGTGAGGGGAGAACTTCGGGGTTCCCATCATAGTTTCCACTTAAAGGTGGTGAATTGTATTTTATATGAATTTTTCTTCGAGAAAGCTTTCTTAAAACTTAAAATACGAGAAACGACGCTGGGTTCCTAGGATTGGCATCGAGATGTCCTACAT
>NW_022111377.1:8720871-8723249 GCF_000313985.2 Echinops telfairi
TCCATGCTGTCCTAGCCACCCCCCACCGCCTCGTGCCTGCCGCTCTGTACAGTGACCCCACTTCCACCCTGTCTGCCCCCACTCCGTCCCAGCCTCTGCTCAGACCTGACCCAGGCCTCCTCTTCCCGCCTCTGCGGTCCTGAGACCAGTTTCCTCTCTTGGACTGGACACAGGACTGGAAACGGCCTGGAGCTGAGCTGTAGCCAGTCGGCAGTGACCCTGGCAAGTGGGGAGACACCCTTTCCCAAGAGCTGCCAACATGCCAGAAAATGACGCGCTTGTCCTCCGTGTGTAAGCTCTGCAGTGCCCGGCCCCAGGTTCAACACAGTACCACAGGCACTGCGGAGGGTCACCCCTCGCACCTGCCACCCCCTGCCCACCCCACCGGGAACTCTGGCTTAACTAGCTCACTCCTCTTTCCTGTTGGCAAGTTTGCTGCGATCCTTGGGCTTCTGCCTTTCCCTCCGCAGGCTCTTTGTTTCATCCTGTACTATGGCTTCTGTGGGTTCTGGGGAGGAAGCAGAGATGAATGGGCGAGTACACGCTGCCCTGCTTTTCTGGCTGTGCTGACTGTAAAGGCTTACTAATGAAGTCTTCTGTGTCACTAAAATCCATAGACATACGAGGGGATGTAAAAAAGTTTGCGGAAAAAATGGAATGAAAGGATAATGTGTTTGTTGTGTGTGTGTGTCTATACATCCTTGCTTGGGGAGTGCGTTGAGGGCAAGATTTTAGCACACCGTCCCCCCTGTGGCCTCCTTTGTCTGTTTATGCAGCTTACACACCCCACATGGCGACTGTCTCCCCAGCACATATTATACGCCAAAGCCTTCTTGTCAGTCTGCCACCTCTCTGTTTCACTCCTACGGATTGGATGGTGAAGGGGGTACCCTTTCATCATTTCTAGAATGTTTGTTGGGACACTTGTGGGGAGGGCATATTCAGGGGTCTGTAGATTATTTTCAGTTAGCATCTGCAGCAGATAATGACATTTCTGTTGAGCAGGCCCTGGGCTCTCCTTATCGATTTATTTTTAATGACAAATATTCTGGCCTAGTTAACACTTAAGAGCCCATCTTTGATATTTGATCACAATCCAAAGCCACTGTGTTGCATGTTGACGTTTCAGTAGCATTTTGAAAACACTCTTTGTTGGAGCAGGGTGGTTGCCAGCAGGAAGATAATTGACTTGGAGATGGGGGAAATGGTTGTGTTCACGCCCCCAGAGAGGGGACACAGAGCAGTAGCGGTGATGGTCTCTGGAGATTTTGGTGATGGTGAAGCAGGCAGTACTCAGCATCTGGATGGAGGGCCTGGGTGGTCATATATGAAGGGCTTCAAAAATTCATGGAAGGAAAGAGTTAAAAAATAATGGGATTTTTCACGAACTGTTTGCAGCCCCCCTCAAACATCACACATACCAACTTCAGGGGTAGGGGTGCTGCAGAGCCCTGCCTGAAGAGCTGCCCTTTGGGCTCAAAGAGCTGGCCTCCGAGTTTCTATGTTGACTAAGTGGGATGCTGGTCAAGGGCTTCTCCAGATTTTAAAAAAAAATGAAACAAACCACACACAATGGCTGGTTTCTCCGCACATCGTGGTTCATGTCAAGCTCCTATCATTTTCCAGTTAGTAAAATTCCAGAGTATTAAACAGTTAACTCTGATGAACTGGTAGGAGATAACCCGACGCAGCACTGGGTAATTTATAAGGAATTCGGGCTCAGGCTCAGAGGCCCGGGTGCTGTGCAGGGGAGCTCAGAAGGGACTCAGAAACTCACTGGGGACTTAAACGGGGATCTTAGGCAAGGATCAAGTTACTGTAACTGGAATATAAGAGGGAGCTTTTTTTTTTTTGGAACAAAGACACTCAGATAATAGAACTGGAATATGAGATCAAAACAGGCTTAGTAGAAATATTAATAATGATAATAATGATCCTATAATAGTAATAGTGACTATCATCGATAGATAACTCATCATTGGCCAGACACTGTGCAAAATAACACAGAGATGTTATTTATTCTTCACAGCATGAAAAGCTCCATTATATCAATGAGGAAACTGAAGCTTTGAGAGGGTACTTTGCCAGAGCTGATAGCACTACTTATAAGGAATAGAGACAGGATTTGAACTCATGAACTGTGTGATCGCTATGGCTTGTCACCACTTATAAAAGCTCTGTGTTAGGGAATCCAGGACAGATGACCCCTTCAAGACCAGTGGTGAGAGTGGTGATGCCTGGAGGGTGGAGGGAATATGGGGTGTAAAGGGGGAACCGATTACAAGAATCTACCTATAGCCTCGTCGCTGGGGGATGGACAGCAAAGAGGGCAGGGGGAGACGTTGGACAGTGTAACATATGACAAAATAATAATTTAT
>NW_022111377.1:8723880-8725482 GCF_000313985.2 Echinops telfairi
GAGGTATCGATGGGATCAGGTATCAGGCATCTAAGACCCAGAATAAAACCATACCCAAAGTTAATGGAGGGTGGGTGGACATGGAGTGGAGACCCAATGCCCATCTGTAGACAATTGGACATCCCCTCACAGAGGAGTCACAGGGAAGAGATGAGCCAGTTGTGAGGCACCTGGACAACCTTTCAGGACACCCGTGACCCACCTGGAAGAAGGCCCTTTTGGAGTGGGAACTGGGGGGCAGGGGAGGGTCACTGTGCGTGAAGAATGGCAGCCTTCTGAGGTCTGCATCCAGCATCCCAGAGCTCGGGGAACTGTGGGCTACCCTCTACAACAGAAATCTCAACCAGAAAAGGTCAACATATGGTTAATGTAGCAAAAAGAGGCTCTCTGGTTGCAATCTGGAAAGGATAAGCACAGAAAAAGGGCGTATTGGTCAACGGACTTGCCCACCCAGCCTCTGCCTCTCCTCCCTGAACCCAAGTTGTGGTAAGATGCTCTCCTGTATGCAGTCTCAGAGAAACTCAAGACTCTTTCCTGTTCTGACAGATAACCCCTGAGATTTTTTGCTCTTGAATTCCATCAGTGGTGAGCGTTACTGGTCTCCGATCACCCCTTTCAGTCACAGTTATTCCCTCCTTACTGTAACTAAAACCAAGGCTTTGAAAAGTGGGTTCATTCTTCCAGTTTAGCATTTGACCCACAGGCTGGAGCTGGACTGGGCTTGCCTGCTCTAGGGCTGTGTGGGCCACTCTCTGGGAATACATTTCTTTTGTATATATATGTCACTGGTTTGGCTTCTCTGGAGAACCCAGCCTAACACAGCCCGAATCTACTCATCCCACTCCAAAAGGGCCATCTTCCAGGTGGGTCACTGGTGCCCTGAAGAGGTGTCCAGGTGCCTCACAGGTCAACTTGCTTCCTTCCTACCCTTTGCCCCTTGGAGGGAGACTCCCAGCCCTCCGAGGTCTCTTGCTCTCTTCATTGTGGTCGAGTCTGCTGCTTCTCGTCTCTGCTTCCTTGCTGCTGCTAGAAACCGCTGCAGCCGGTGCTCATTCATTAGAAAATCCCATTGCCAGTGAGTTGAATTGCCTCCATAGACTGGTGGGAAGGAAGTAAATTCCATTGTCTTGAAGACATTTTTATGGCCAGACTTAAAAAAAAAAGATTTAGTAATTCCTCCCATGTACCCAAGGACCCCTGGTGGCGTAGTGGTTGTGCATTGCACCACAGTCTGCAAGGCCAGCAGTTTAAAACCAGCAGCTACTCGGCTGAGAAAGATGAAGCGTTCTATTCCTCCACAGAGTCACAGTCTCAGAAACCCACAGGGGCAGTTAGTACCCCGCCCTATGGGGTTGCCACTGACTGGATGGCATGAGTGTGAGTTCCAGGAATTCATTCATTCATTTACTTACGTATTCATTCAGCAGGCAAGTGGCTGTGAGCACCTTCACTGAGCCATACACTGTAGCAAAACCCACCACCAAAGTCCTCGAGTCCATTCTGGCTCACAGCGCCCGTACAGGACAGTACAACGGTTCCATGGGGTGGATGTAATAACGATGAAAACTACAACTTTCCTCTAGTCCCTAAATGTTTCCTCTC
>NW_022111377.1:8727255-8738031 GCF_000313985.2 Echinops telfairi
ACCCTGACTGGCTCATCTCCTCCCCGTGACCCTTCCGTAAGGGGATGTCCAATTGCCAGCTGATGGGCTTGGGTCTCCACAAGGAATAGAAGGGAGTTGGCTAGATCTGGTCAGAGCCACCTACTGAAACCCCATTGCTAGCATCATACTTAATGGCAAAGGACTGAATGCTTGTCTTCTAAGGACAAGACAATGATATCTGTGCTTACTAATTGTATTCAACATTGTACTAGAGCAGTGGTTCTCAACCTTCCTAATGCTGCGACCCTTTAATACAGTTTCTCATGTTGTGGTGACCCCCCAACCATAAAATTATTTTCGTTGCTGTTTTAGCACTGTAATTTTGCCACTGTTGTGAATCGGGGGACCCCTGTGAAAGGATCATTCGAACCCCAAAGGGGTCACGACCCACAGGTTGAGAACCGCTGTACTAGAGGTTCTGGCAGGACAAGTAGGCAAGAAAAGAAAAGAAATATCCAGACTTCAAGAAGTAAAACAATATTTTCAGTCTATGGAAAATCCTAAGGTATCTACTCATTAAAACTCACTGTCATAGAGTTTCTGAGACTGTAACTCTTTACTGGAGTAGAAGCCCTGTCTTTCTCCTGTGGTTTTGAACGGTTGACCTTGTGGTTAGCAGCCCAATGCATAACTGTTACACCACCAGGGAATTCACTGAGGTGGAATAATGAAGCGTGTTTCCTACCTTCAAGAAACTCCTGGGCAATAAGGGGAGATGGTATAAGTGCTGTGATATGAGTGTGTATGTTCGAGTATTGTGGGAGAGGGAAATATTTCAACTTGGAGTTGAAGGAGATATTTCAACTGGGGGAATAAGGGTAAGGCAGAAAGTATTGCTGCGGGAAACAGAAGGATTTCTCCCAAGTTGTCTCCCCCCAAAAAATGCCAAACTTAGCTGCTTGAAAATGACTATATGCTCAGAGGTCATCAGGAGTAGATCAGGGTTATTCTCCCTAAGAGCTATCAGCCATCTAGACCAAGCAGACACCACTGTTTATCCCACAAGTAGGGCCCACTCCCTTCTGATAAAGATAGTAGTTGTCTGTTTCCTTGTAGGAGACCCCAGAGAGGTCAAACCCACCCAAGGATGACCAAGGTTAGGTCGCCATCATGAATCTAGGGTCTGCCCATCTTGTCACACGTATACCCCTAGACTTTCCCCTTCCTATAGGCACACCCCTAGCTCATCCCCTTCCTACGATGTGTATGCCTATTGTACTGCCCCTTCCTGTGACGTGTGGTTACCTGTAATCATGCCCCCCTAAGGAGATATAACCCTTGGTTAGCAATAAAGTTGGGGCTCTCTCCTGCTCTCGTGGCTGGGTTCTCCCCACGAGGACCACCAAGCGGGGCTGAGGTGAGCATGCTACCACGAATTGTGTCTGACTATTATTTTGATATCTCCTATCTCTCATGCTCTCTAACTTTACTATCATCTTTACTTATTATTGCAGTACAATTGCACCTACGGGACTTGTGATGATTTGTTGGAGGCCCTCCTCTCCCCACATATTGCTATAAAATCATAGAAAGCTCTATTAAAACCCAAATAGCACCATGTGAAGCTGTTGCTTCCCAACATGTCCCCCATCGAGGTCTTTACATTTCTGAAGGTAGGGTTTCCATTTCCCTGACTTTTTCCTGTCTTTTATTGACACCCTGTCAAAACGGCAGTTTCTGCGTCCTTACAAGGTGCAGATCTTGTCCCTTTTATAAGTCCTTCGAGTTTGGGGAACAAACAGAGTGAAGGGGCACGATCAGGGGTGTCGGGTGGATGGGGTCAGGGTTCCCCATGAAGTTCTCCTCGGATGGCCCTAGCTGCCCACCCTCAGCAAAGGAGCAGCTGCCTTGTTACGGTGGGAAACAGTTTCTCGGCGCAACCTCCCTGGCCTTTTCTCACCAATGCAGTTTCAGTTTTCTTAAAACTTCTTCACAATGAGCCCACTTGACCATCCTGTTTCCTTTGAGATAATCCATCAAGATGACCCCTTCTGAATCCCTCCAGTTACCGTAACCTTCTGTGCCTTGGTCTCACTGGCCCAGCCGATCCCTTCAGAAGCCATTGCTTTGATGGAACCTTTTGTGCAAAGAAAGGCTGCTGTGAAGACAGATGTGTTACTGAAAGAACTTCCCTTACGCCACCCGCTGGTGACAGAGCGATATTTAAACACATTTTGTTGGGAACAATCCCAAGAAATTCTGGAAGCACTAGAATTCTAGAAGTACGACTTTTTTACTTGAACGTGTGTGAAAACATTTAAAGAGGAGATCGAAGAGTGCATGGGGAGGGTGACGTGGGGGCAGGCATTTCATGCAGAGGACGTATGTAAAGGTACACATGTGAAACAAGGGGGCAGTGATGAAGTACTACGAGTGTGTGTTAGGATGTGGGTTTGGGGGGGCATTTGTGGGAGAGGTAGTCAGAGAAGTGAGCAAGGTCCACAGCACAAAGACCCGTATATGGCATGCCAAGATGTTTGGACTCAACATGCATTAGGGATGGCTGAGGGTTCGAAGTACAGGATTTGGACTGGTCCGTATACAGTGATATGAATATTGCAAGAGGCCCTGGAGGCTTACCTGTTAATGTGTGTGGCATAGATGTGGCATAGGGTTAACATTCTTGTCATGTTCCTTGCTAGGTTTTTGGTTGGAGCGGACCCCTGTGCATGAGGCAGCCCAGCGGGGGGAGACGTTGCAGCTACAGCACCTGATAGAGAGTGGCGCCTGCGTCAACCAGGTCACGGTGGACTCCATCACGCCCCTGCATGCGGCCAGTCTGCAAGGCCAGGCGCAGTGCGTGCAGCTGCTGCTGGCCGCCGGGGCCCGGGTGAGTGGCCCCCTTCAGACAGAGGCCAAGGCTGGCTGTAGCCATGGGAAGGAGTGGGAACAAGTCAGGAAATTGTAAAATGAGGAAAAGAAAGGGCTTTGGGAGTGGCGATCCTGGGCTATGCAAACACGTGGGAAGAGAGGCAGCAGGGAGAAGACTGGGAAGGTAGAGGCACCAGAAGAGAATGTAGTGGAAGTGAAGGGAGGAGGGAAGAGAAGACACTGCCCATCACACTGGGGACTGGGAAGTAAGAACGGAGACAGGTCCGTGGATTTCAGTCGTAGGAGGTCACCAGTAACCGGAGAAAAGGCAGTTTCAGCAAAGTGGGGGCCACAGACCTTGGATCCCCAGGGTCGGGCTACAGGTGAAGTCTATGGACAGCCTACATTTGTGAAGAGTTGGGCTAGGAAGGCAGTCAAAGAGGAATTGAAATAAGTTTCAGCACGTAGCAAACAGAAGCTGAGTTGGGACACATTCTCAGTAGAGCCTGCCTGGGGAGCTGCCTTGTCCCTCCCCTGTATTTTCCAGACACAACCCCAAAACCAAGCTCCCTGCCATTGAGTCAGTGCTGACTCATAGCGAGCCCCTGTGGGTTTCTGAGACAGCTATTTTTTACGGGAGTCGAAAGCCCAGCCCTTCTTCCTCCGAGCTGCTGGTTTTGAGCTGCCAGCCACTCGGATCGCAGCACAACGTGTAACTGCTATCTCACCAGGGCTCCTGTTTTCAGACTAGAGGAGGTGTATGAATGAACTTCAGGTACTCCTCTTACCTGAGGCCCCAGTTAAAACTTCCATGGTTATGTCCTGCCTTCCCCAACTGGCAGCTTGCGCTCCTCGCCTACTCTGAGCTTATTGGGAGTTGAGGAAACAGAGCCCCAAACAGGACAGCTTTTACACTTAAAAAGCTTAGAAGGATGGTCCCAGTCTTTTCCTCCTGTCTTTCTCTCTCTCTCTAACCCCCCTGGCCTAGCATGGTGCCTTAGCACTTAGCACGGTGGTTCTCAACCTGTGGGTCATGACCCCTTTGGGGGCCAAACTACCTTTTCACAGGGGTCGCCTAAGACCATTGGAAAACACATAAGTATTTCACAATATATAATTACATATTTCGTGATTAATCACTACGCTTTATGTTCAATTTACAACAATGAAAATACATCCTGCATATCAGATATTTACACGACGATTCATAACAGTAGCAGACTTATAGTTATGAAGTAGCAACGAAAATAATGTTGTGGTTGGGGTCACCACCACATAAGGAACTGTGTCAAAGGGTCGCAGCATTAGGAAGGTTGAGAACGACTGACTTAGCACAAAGTTGGTGCTTCTAAGTACAAGAGGGCTTCGAAAAGCCCATTGTCTTTCCATTCTCTTTTCCCCCTGGACTCTTTGAAGCCTCCTCCTATCTTTGCAGAGAGGCATATGGATGAAGAGGTGAATGGCTCAGCTCCCCCCACCCTTTGACACTTGTTTCTCTCTCCCCTTGAGGTGGAGGCCCGCAACATCGATGGCAGCACCCCTCTCTGTGACGCCTGTGCCTCCGGCAGCGTGGAGTGTGTGAAGCTGTTGCTTTCCCACGGAGCCAAGGTCAACCCACCCTTGTACACAGCTTCCCCGCTGCACGAGGCCTGCATGAGTGGTGAGTCAGGCCCAGCGCCCTGTCGCCCTAGGGTCCCTTGGGCTTCTGCTCCCCTGGGAGAACAACCCCTGAGCCACACGAGGCCTGTCCCCCTTCGTATTTCCTACAGTCAGTACCACACACAAGTTTTACTCCTCTTTCTGGGATGCTAAGAGTTTGGGAAGGAAGTAATACAGGTAGGAGGTAGAGAAAGCAGGACTGGAGAAAGGAGAGTTCTGCTCCCAGGTCACTCAGCTGTGGAGATATCAGACTTTTCCTACATGAGATACAGTTTTCGTCCAAGGAGATGGATTCTGTTCTTAGCCAAGTCTCGCAGGGCACTAAGATGTTAATAAGAGAGACCAGTCAGCTCTGTGGGCTCTCACCGGGTCTGCTACAGCTTTGCCCAAGGAAGATCCTGATCCCGTTGGAAAGTGCTGAGCTTCCTAGTGCCGCTATTCCTGAAGTTCCCCAAAGGGGTCGGCTGTAAAGGTCAGGAATTATTTTTGCCCAATTCTAGAGACGCGAAGTCCAAACCAGAGACCTGGCTGTGATGATCCCTTCCTTGTAAGTAGTCCCGTGAGTTCACTGGATGCTTGGCTTGTAAATGATCTTCACATGATGTCTGTTTTCCTTACGTGTGTGTGTGTGTGTGTGTGTGTCCCTCAGTTTATGATGTGTGCTTTTTATAACTCAGGAATGATTCAAGTTAGAATCAACCTGAACAAAACAAAACAAAAAACAGCCTTACATGGGGTTGAAGTAATTAACATAACAAAGCACCTACTTCTAGGCTTTTTCAGTAGTTTTATTGTGCTATAATTCACATATCATACAGGTCCATAGTTCAGTGGTATTTAAAAGGAGTCATACACATCACCACAATCAATTCTAGTGCATCCTTCCCCCTTCCGTATTCATTATGTGTTCCCCACATCCCCTCAACCTCCTTTCGTCCCCCAAAAGTTTTATATGAGTTATTGTCACTATTCATCCATCCCTTCGTGCTTCATAAATTGGGAAATATACCCAAACCAAAAAAAGCGAAAAGAACAAAAACTGTGTGTGTGTGTGTGTGTGTGTGTGTGTGTAAGAGAAGACTCCCGGCAATAATAAAATAAACCAGAGCAAAAACCTCTGTCAAGAAACAAACAGAAAGTATTTAAATCTAGAACAAATCTAGAATGGACCACCCTATTTTCAAACAAAATTGCATCCATAGGTACAGGGGTCAAGATTCCAATACAAACTTTTTTTTTTAAATCATTTTATTAGGGGCTCATACAACTCTTATCACAATCCATACATACATCAATTGTGTAAAGCACATTTGTACATTCATTGCCCTCATCATTCTCAAAACATTTTCTCTCCACTTAAGCCCCTGGCATTAGGTCCTCATTTTTTCCCCCTCCCTCCCCACTCCCCCCTCCCTCGTGAGCCCTTGATAATTTAGAAATTATTCTTTTGTCATATCTTGCCCAGTCCGACGTCTCCCTTCACCCACTTTTCTGTTGTCCGTCCCCTAGGGAGGAGGTCACATATAGTTCCTTGTAATTGGTTCCCTCTTTCCAACCCACTCTCCCTCTACCCTCCCAGTATCGCCGCTCAGATCACTGTCCTGCCGGGCTCATCCGCCCTGGATTCCCTGTGTTTCCAGTTCCTATCTGTGCCAGTGTACATCCTCTGGTCTAGCCAGACTTGCAAGGTCGAATTCTAGTCATGGTAGTGGGAGTGGGGAGGAAACATTTAGGAACTAGAGGAAAGTTGCATTTCTCATCATTGTTACATCGCACCCTGACTGGCTCATCTCCTCCCCGAGACCCCTCTGCAAGAGGATCTCCAGTGGCCTACTAATGGGCTTTGGGTCTCCACTCCTCACTCCCCCCATCATTCACTATCCAATACAAACTTTTGGAAGCACATTATAATCCATAACAGGAGGCAAGACGCAAACCCATAAGGATGACCTGGGTCTAGGGCTGGGCCAGGGAGGAACTCAGCCAGTGTGCCCTCAGGGAAGGGGTGGCCCTGCTGTGGCTCTGCTCAGGGGGCAGGTGGGGCAGAACTGGACCTGAACAGATAGATGACCAAGAAGGCCACTCCAGGCACTGGGGAAATGACTTGTTTTACTGGATCCATGTTCCAAGTATAGATAAGACTAGACATTTGGGATAAGAAAAGGCTGATGGAAATTTTTTTTTTAAGACTAAGGAGTTTAGAGTTTGCTCTTTGGAGCAAAGGTTGCAAACCACCGGTGGCCTATATTTTGACTGGCTGGCGTGGTGTGTGTTTGTCTTTGAGTGTGGGGGGTGGGATGTACAGGCCGATGTGCCTGCTGTTACCTCGCACCTCCAGAAAGCCACAAGCATGCTGGGCTTTGCTTCTAGCAGTTAGTAAGAGTCTGAGCAGATGGTGAATGACAGGGAAATAAAATTTTAGAATGGTCCATTTCACAGCTATTTGCATATCAGAAGACTGAAAATGTGTGTGTGTGCGCGCATGTATGTGTGTGTACACACATGAACACATGGGGGTGGGGGGGCGGTATCTTGGAGGCAGAGAGATGAGGAGAGGCTACAGCAATGGTCCAAGTGAAAAGCACTAGGGTGGTGACCTGGAAATGGGCAGAACAGAGTGGATTTACTTAAAAAGCCTCGGGGGAAGAAGGATAGGAATTGGCGTGATGGGGAGCTGCAAGGAATTAAACTTGCTTCCGAGATCTGAGCATGAAATGACGCTCCTGGCTGAAACAGGTTGTGAATGAGTGGGGACTCCAGGGAAGGGAGGCTGGAGTTGTGTCTAGTTTTAAGCAGACTGCGTTAGTCGCCCTGCGTTTTGTAGCCCTGGGTGTCAAGGTGACAGGTGGGATGTGGTAGTTGTCTACAAGGAAAAGGTAATTAAGTGATGAGAGAGGCAGCATCTGAGAACAAGCCAATGAAGGAGAGCAGAGCAGGAGACCATGACCTGGTGCTTGATTCCCACACCCTCCTTGCAGAAAGAGGAGGAGCCAGAGGCAGAAAAAGGTTTGTCAGGGAGGCTGGAGGGGAATTCGCTTGATAAGAAAATATAGGGGAATCCATCAATAATTAGGCTTGGCTTCAAGACTCGGGTTTGTGGATTAGGTGGTAGCAAACACTTTCTCTTCTACTGAGGACCCCTGGGAATGGTGAGGGAATCTTTTCTGCCTATTCGTGATGTTCATTTCCAAAAATAGTTCTGAGAGCAAAGGCACTGGTCATGTCTTCCTTTCCACTACCAACGGCATGGTGGGCTAGCCCACGCCTCTAAGAAATAGCAGAGCCTTCTTGCATCCACAAGGACACCTGACAGCAGTCAGGTGTTCTTAGATGAGGTCATGTTTCTCATTTGCTCTTACCCACCCACACAACCAAGCCTGGCCTGACCTCCAGCTATGTGTGGCATGCTGATTAGTTTAAACGTGTGTGTTTACTGACTCTTCTTCCTTTCCCATTTATTTTAAGGAAGTTCTGAATGCGTGCGGCTTCTTATTGATGTTGGGGCCAACCTTGAAGCACACGATTGCCACTTTGGGACTCCTCTGCATGTTGCCTGTGCGAGGGAGCACCTGGACTGTGCTAAGGTGCTGCTCAAGGCAGGTACGTCGGTGCTTTGCTGGACTGTGTGCCAGCTGGGCGGGGCGGCCTGGCAGCCCAGGGTTTGAAGCCGGCTCTTCCAGTTGACTCTTCAGTTTCTGTCTCCAAAACATTGGACAAAGAAAACCTGCTTTGCAGGGGGTGTTGAGAGGATCAGTCACAACAGTCCCATCCTGCCTGTGCAGAGTGGATGCTGACCAAATGCTAATAATCACTATCAAATGACCCAGGGAACCATCGCATACCTGTCTACCAAGGTTGTGGTCTAAACCAGAAAGAGATGGGGCTCTCACCTGAGCTGGAGCGAGCAGGGCTTGTTGTTAGGTGCCCTTGAATCAGCTCAGACTTCTAGCAACCCTGTGCACAACAGAGAGAAGCGTTGCCAGGTCTGTGCCCTCCTCCCCGCTGTCAAGTTTGAGCCCCTTCTCGCGGCCACTGTGTCAATCCATCTCATTGAGGGTCTTCTTTTGTCCTGAGCCACTGCTTTGCCAAGCACGACGTCCTTCTTCACGGCATGGTTTCTCCCGATAACATGTCCGAAGTAGGTGAGACGAAGTCCCCTGCCATCCTGGCTTCTACGAAGTATTCTAGCTGTATTTCCCCAGAGACCATCCTTCATTCTTAGCAGTGTTTCGGTAGGGCATTTGGAATCGAGGTCATTGTCAGGCATTCTGAAAAGCCTCTGGATCTAAAGCATAGGTTCCCAAACTTATTTGGCCTTCCACTACCTTTTTAGGGGGGAAGAAAAATTACTCTGCATTCCCTGGCAATGAAAACTTTTGCACTATCATCTGTAATCTAGGATAAAGTGTAAATATCGCTGTTGTGGTTATGCATTGGGCTGCTAACCTAATCACAAGGTCAGCAGTTGGAAACTACCAGCCACTCCTTGAGAGAAAAAAAGAGACTTTCTACTCTCATAAAGAGCTACAGTCTCGTAAACCCACTGGAGCAGTGTCTACGCTGTCCTGTAGGATCTCGGAGTTTGAATCAACTGCATGGCAGTGAGTTGTTGTCAGCTCGGTTTCTTTGAAGGTAAATAAACAACCAAACCCAACCAACCAAATGAAGATTAGGTTCAGGGTCTGTCTCTATTAAAAGTGTTTTCTTTTGGTATTCATTTTATTTTTTATCAGAAGCTTTAAAATGCAGACAGAGTAGATATTGGTAAGGTATTTGATTATGAATTCAACTTCAATATTTTGTTGAGGGAAATTTTAGTCTAGCCATTTCATTCATTCTGGGTGTGATTTGGGATAAAGAGTAAAACTGTTAAGTAGATTATGAATTCGCTCCAGATGATGGATGGTTATTTGAACTGAAGTTATATGTGGTTTCCAACTAGTGAGCGTACTCACTTGACAATTTTAAGTCTTTTGAGCAAAAATGTTTCATTTTATGTGTGTTTAATTATTGGAATATTTATTTTTTTATACAATGGTAAAATGCGTAGATTGGAAGCAATCATAAGGCCTTCTCTCCAAGTCACTCATCTGATGGTTGAATTCCATGTCTCATAACATAGGGCGATATCATCACTGTTGAGTTAAAGCGCTGTACAACAACCTTCAGATTCTGCTATATATAAACTTAATGCATGCTAGTTCCATTTTTTCTTTAGTTCTGTAAACTCCCCACCTATAGCTATAGAGAATAGATTCCCAGACTTATTTTGGTCTAATACCCCCTTTTCAGAAGAAAACAAAAATTACTCAGCACCGCCCTGGCATTTAAAAACCTTTTAAACCTCATATCCCAGGGTAGAGTGTAGGTATCTGTTTTTGCAGCACTCCCTGGATTGTTCCTCCAGGGGCCGATAGCGCCCACTTCAGGAAACTGTTCTAGAGGGAAGGATTATACTAGTATTTTTACCCCAACAATCTTTATGCATTCATTTGAACTTTATATCAATTATTACACCTTTGTAAGTAATAACTCAGCCCACAATGACCCCTTAGGACAGAACACAGCTGCTCCATACAGTTTCCCAGGCTATAATCTTTCTGGAAGTTGACGGCCACATGGTTCTTCCTCAGAGTGGCCGTTAGATTCTAGCTGCTGACCTTTCAGTTAGCAGCCCAACACTGACCTCCTGGGCCAGCAGGACACCTTTGCTATGTTTCAGGAGTGTGGAAAACAACCAGGAAGGGCGTGCACGCACACAAACTCTCAAAGCTCATGTGTTAAGGAGTCTAGGAGGCTGGGGCTCCCATGGAGGGAGACCTTGACGTTCATAAGTTGGAGGTGCATTCCAGGCATATTCTTCTGAGTAAAAGTGATTCCCCACAATGTCCCCTCATAATAATGCCAATTTTGAAGTGCTGTTTGCAAGCACATGGTCACTTACCATACTCTTGAAGGTCAAGTGCTTGAAGGCTATCTGCCCAAAGGTTGTCTGCCACTGAGAGCAATCAGACCCCTATTGTTGGCCCCACCCAAAGTAGGCCCCTCCCCTCTGATAAGTATCATAGATTATTCCCCTGGAGAAGAACTCAGAGACATGCAAGGTCAAGCCAGCTCTGAGAAGACTAAGTTTGGCCCCATCTGAACTGTAGAGTCTGCCCATCTTATTGCATATATAACTTCCTGCCACATGTATGCCTCTAGTACCTCCCCCTCCTATTGCATGTACACCCCTAGCTCATCCCCCTCATGTTATGTATATGCCTCTAATATAAGGTGACCAGA
>NW_022111377.1:8739480-8740868 GCF_000313985.2 Echinops telfairi
TCACTGATTCGGCTTTCCTCCTGCAGTCAGCATCATTGCATCTGTTTTGTGAGATGGAGGAGGACTTTGTGGATTGGTGTCAGGCATGTGGGTTAATGTTGGACTTGTGGGCTTGGGCAGCACTGGATTGGGATGTTTTCTTAATGTTCACTTAACCTTTATATAAAACTCTCTCTTATACATGAGTTTCTGTGGATTTGTTTCTCCAAAGTACCCAGACTATCACAGAGTCCAAGTCACCGCTGAACTGTAGAGTCACTTTTCAAAGAAGATGAAAATCCAGTATTATGGTGATTTAATTTGTAATCTGATCACTAAGAGTAAACCTTTAACTCTGGTTGGGCTGCGAACCACAGGTCAGCAGTTTGAAACCATCAGTCACTCTGCAGGAGAAAGAGGAGGCTTTCTACTCCCATAAAGAGTTACAGCCTCAGGAACCCACGGGTGCAGGTCTACCTTGACCTATAAGTGACCTATCGAGTCTCTCTGAGTCAGCAGTGAGTCCATGGCAGTGAGTTTTATGGAGAAGCACTCAGAGGTAGCCAGTTAAGGAATGATGTGCTTCCACCTTCTCAACACAGACCTTGTCACAGTTATTCACTTATCATCCCAACAAGCACAGACTCAATTATTTGTGCTCGCTTATATTCTAAGCGTGCCAGGTTCTGGGGGTGCCAAGGTGCACATGAAAGCCTCCTCTCTGGGTTTTTCCTGCTTCCACTTTAATTCTATTTTGCTAAGAAAACAGATTTTTAGTAATGAGCACATTTTGACCCAATTTGAAGTATAAAGTTGAGACCTTTTTTATGCCTAGGTGGTGCTAGTTATTTTCTCTCTCTTACACACACACACACACACACACACACACACACACACACACACGCACACACTCCATACTCTAGCTTAAAACACATTGCTGTCATTGATCTACACAAAGCCACTTTCTTTCCTGCCTCTCATTTTTTTGTTCCTGTTTCCACCACGCCTCCCTGCTACCATTCTATTGCCTTTGTTTAAATCCTTTTAACTACCATTTATTGATCAGACTTGTAAACATGTTTGTGGTCATTTGAGACTGGTACTTTTAATCGACAAATGGTCCTGTGCTACGGACCTCCCAGTATTTCTCATTGTGTCACTTAGCTCTGCATTTCCGAGATGCATCTGGTTTGCTCTGTGAACATCAGGTTCTTGTTTCTAACTGTTGTGGAGGATTCCCGCTGTCCATTGTTTTCATCTTTCCTCCTTCCACACTTGATCTGATGATACCAAGAATCCACATTTCAAAGATCCCATTTTATACTTTGGAAAGGCAACTTTTGTTTTGTTTTTTGAAGAGTCATCCTAGTCAAGGCCATATATATATATATATATTTATATATATATAT
>NW_022111377.1:8740968-8743739 GCF_000313985.2 Echinops telfairi
ATAAATAAAATCATTTTCTTAGGGGCACTTACAGTTCTTATAACAATCCATACATCATTTGTCTCAAGCACATTTGTACATATGTTGCCATCACCATTTTCTAAACATTTACCGTATACATGTATAAGCCAAGTTTTTCAGCACATTTTTAATGCAGTTTTTGTGGTAAAATTAGGTGCCTTGGCTGATATTCGGGTTGACTTATACTCGAGTATATACAGTACTTTCTATTTGAGCCCTTGGTATCAGCTCCTGTCCCCACCACCACCCTCTTGACCCTTTGATAAATTATCAGTTATTTATTGTTTTCATATGTTACGCCAACCGCTGTGTCCCTTCACCCACAGTTTCTGTTGTTCATCCCCCTGGGGAAGGGGAGAATTATGTGTCAATCATTGTGATCGGTTCTCCCTTCTTCTCCTCCTCCCCACACCTTCCCCCTTTCACTCTTGGTATCACTTACTCCCATCTCTGTTCCTGAAGGGTTTATCTGACCTGGATTGCGTGTGTCATGAGCTCTTCTGTGTACCAGTGTACATGATCCTGTCTAGCCAGAACTGAAAGGCAGGACTTGGGTCATGATAGTCGGGGGTGAGGAAGCTTTAAAGAACCAGAGGAATATTGTGTGTTTCATCGATGCTATACTGCACCCTGGTTGACTCATCCATTTCTTGTGACCCTTCTGTGAGGGGCTGTCTCATTGTCTACAGATGGGTTTGGATCTCTGCTCCAACCCTCCTTGTTCTCAACAATATATTTTTTGTTTTGTTTTGTGTCTTCTGATGCCTGTTACCTGATCCCATTGACACTTCATAATCGCACAAGCTGGTGTGCTTCATCCATGTGGGTTTGTTGCTTCTCTGCTAGATGGCTGCTTGCTTAACTTCAAGCCTTTAAGACTCCAGATGCTATATCTTTTAATTAACTAACTTTGATGCTATATCTTTTGACAGCTGGGCACCATCCACTTTCTTCATCACATTTGCTTATGCATCCATTTTGTCTTCAGCCAATGTGCCTGGGGGGTGAGCATCACAGAGTACTACCTTGCTAAAACAAAGTGTTCTTGGGTTGAGGGAGGGCTTGAGCAGAGACCAAAAGTCCATCCACTTCCTCAGTGTATTGCCAAGGCCTTAAATATTGAGGCATTGTGGCACCCTGGCACCCAGGACTGAACTCCAACTCATAGTGGCCCCTTGTGTGTCAGGGTGGAGCTATCTTTCACAGGATTTTCAGTGACTCACGTTTTAGCAGTAGTTCTCCAGGTCTTTCTTCCGAGACACCTGCAGATGGTCTTGAACCGCCAACCTTTCTCTTAACTGTTGAGCATGTTAACAATCTGAACCACCCAGGGACTCCAACCCACTGCCATTTTGTTTGTCAGAGTAGCTTTCCTTGCCCTGTGCCCTTTCAGTTGGCAAGAATATTGTACGAGTTAATGACGTGAGAAAGGACTTCAGGTTCCTTGGCTTTTCCAGTTTATCGTTCATTACAATTTAGTGTGCAGCGCTGACATCTCATCTGGATTATGATTACACCACCAACAACATATTTATTCATTGAGTCATGTATTGGAAGAAAATCCATGATGCGAGACTGTGGTTAGCCTTGGGGCAGGGGGACAGATTGTTATTTCATTGATGATTTGTAAATATAATTTTGGTAAAATATTTCTGCCAAGTTTGGTAAGTAGGTATTCTAGACTTCATAACCGGAGGAGTCTTTTTTCTGGTCTAACTTCTGAGTCTTGGCTGTGGCAAATAGAAGATACTTTTCATCCCGTTCGTTACCAGGCTAGAGCATTTGCTAGAGTGTTAGTATCACACACAGTGAGCTCTGTTATGAACCTAATTCTTATTTTCTCTCAGGGGATTAGCAGTATTATTTTAATTCAGAAATCAGGAAGCAGCATTGGGCAGCACTGAGCTGTGGGACTGGCTGGCCTAATAACTTGACAGTTTCTCATTTCCTCACTTCCGACTCTCTAGATTAATTAGGGAGAGTGGGGGCTGGGGTGGCATGCTGCTTGCGAATCTGATGCTGTTGACTCAGAAAAACAAGGCCATTCTATCAGATTCCGGCGTCCACTGCATATTGATGGGTTCAAATAGACCACAGAAACTCGAAAGACCAGACAGTAACTTGATGGGAGTGGGGGGGGGGACCTCCAAAAAGGAGGCAGAGAATGATTGCACCCCTCGAAAAATACCGTCGCCGTCACTGAATTGTCCACGGAGAAATAGTTGAGTTGGCGTAGGTCTTGCTGCTTCTGTCCTCAAAAACAGCCAATAAATAAATAAGATTGGGCGGACATCAAAAACAGGACATCAAAAACAGAATCTTCGTTTCCGCCTTCATTTTTAAAAAGGTTGAATTGTAGCAACTAATTAGTCTGTGGTCCCGAGAAAGATCTGGAAGGCGCACAATTCACAGTTAAGACCCTGCGTCCCTTAGCCAAACCCTGTGATGTATTGAGAATCATGACCTATTCCCTTTGTTTTCTCTCTTTTCCAAAAGAACCTTTTATCTTTAAAGAATACGCCTTCTTCACCCGCTCAGTGCTCTCGCGAGGGTGAAAGCGGGGAGTGGAGTGCAGGGCAGGCCAGGCAGAGAGCTCTGGTGGGCCAGCCTGAGCCTTCAGAGGCCTGAGGGTGACAACGGGAGCCCTTAAAACTGAGGCCTAAATGAGACATCCCCTTACGGAATGGTCCCGGGGAAGAGACGAGCCAGTCAGGTTGCAGTGTAGCAACAATGAAACATACAACTTTCCT
>NW_022111377.1:8745989-8753199 GCF_000313985.2 Echinops telfairi
CTACCCCAATACTAACCCTATAAATATATGCACATAGATCTATTTCCCCATCCTCATATATAAATATATTTGCAGACTTCTCTTTGAGAGTATTTCCCACCCTCTAGGCTACCAGGGACTCTGAACAATCTCTCCTCTTTGGCCCCTGCTTTGCTATCCCTCCTTGAGCTCCAGCTCAGAGCTTTGCCTTGAATCCCAGAGGCCCCACTACATTTTCACACTGTGTCTGCTGGAGCTGTTTGTGCTGAAACACCTGCTGGTACAAGGCACCCTTCAAACTGCAGCTTGTTCATTAACAAGAGTGGACCTGTGGCCTGGAGCAGCCAGAAGCTAGCAGCTGCCTAGACACTGACCTTCCACCTCTACCTCAAGTACCAACAAGTTTATGAGTGAACCCTTAACTCTGTACTGACACATCTGTATACCAAATTAAAACACTCTGCCTCTTAAAAAAAAATTAGATCCCAGTGGACCTCTACCAAATCCTCTTTCCTGATCTTCCTTTCTCAGGTCCCTGACTGTCCTTTCTAATCACCTTCAAGATAAGGTTTTCAGGGAGCTTCCATCTCTTGCAGGGAGGCCCTTGCAATACCACCTTCGTACCTATTATGTGTAAGGATATATTATGCCATTTCTGTAAGCCACCCTCATATACTTCCTTGTTCTTTCTCCCCGCCCAGAGACACCTCTGACCCTGTCACAGCTTTGTAGAGTGAGCTTGAGGAAGGCCACTGGTGTCCGAGGACTGGAGAAAATCGCCAAGTTAAATATCCCTCCCCGGCTCATTGATTACCTTTCCTACAACTGAGCTGCAGGAGCCAGAACTGGAGGCCACCCCGCTCTGTCCAGCTGGCCTCGGAAGAGGATTCTGACTTGTTTCTCCAGGATGTTCTCGCTGTTATTGATAGTCCCTGGGGGCCTTCTCCTGTTTTGTCCTCCAGAATCCTGGAGGATATTTCCAAGCAGGCCTTCAAAAAGTTCATTTCAGGTAGATGCCCTGCTGACAATCTACATTCCTACTCTGGATATTCTGACTCAGAATGTACATGGTAACAGGATCTCTAAGAGTCACCAGGGGGTTTAGCCTGGATGAAGTGTTTGGAAGCCCGGTTCCCAAGAGATTAGAAAGGCCCTGCCTGCACTTCCCTGGGCTGGTCCTCCCCAGAGCTTATGCTTCAACACCAGGTTGGTCATGGCCAACCACCATCCAGTCTCCTCTTTTTGCCAGCCTTCCTCACAGTCCTAGGAAAAGGATAGATTGCTCTAGATCAGTGGTTCTCAACCTTCCTAATGCTGCAACCCTTTAATACAGCTCCTCATGTTGTGGTGACCCCCAACCATAAAATTATTTTCGTTGCTGCTTCATCACTGTCATTTTGCTACTGTTATGGATCAGGCGACCCTTGTGAAAGGGTCATTCGATCCCCAAAGGGGTCGCCACCCCCAGTTGAGAACCGCTGCTCTAGCTAGAAAGGGGAAGGCCTGGCCAAGCTGAGGATTTAGAGTGCTACTTTTGATGTTTGAAGCTATAGGTCTCAGGCCAGCACAGGTATGGCCATGCCTGCCTGGCAGGGTTTGGCAGCTCCTGTGTTCACAGGTAGGAACCTGTGCTCCAAAGCTGGACTGAATGTGAGGGTTAGGGTCCTGGCCTGACCAGGTGGCCTGGGATGACTCCCTGCTGACCCTTTTTTGAGTAGCAGTTGGCTCTTTCCAAGGCCCACCTGTGCTGAAGTGGAACCATCTCTCAGGGAGCTTTTAAACTAGTCTCAGTGGGGGAATTCTCTGGCTTTTTGTTCCCCGCAACCCAGGAAGTGTTTCTTAGGAAGTTTTCCCTTCAGTTTTAGGTTTCAGCTTGTATACAAAGTTATATAGGCTCGCCTCTGGAATACACTTCTTCCAAGGTCTAGTGTGGGTAGAAGTCTATCAAACCAGCCCGTGACCTTTAATGTGTGCCCCGACTGCAGACCTGAGGTGACAACAGACAGACTTCTGCAGTTGGCTGCCTGGCTCACCAATCCCGACTGGTTGTGATTAGTCATAGTGCCCTTTCTAGTATCTTTGAGGACCTGCAGCTTCTGCTGCTTCTGGGAGGTGAGCCCGTTAGGGGACTGGAGGATTCCCACCAAAGATTCAAAAGTATGGGGGCTTGCTATCTCAGTCCATCCCAAAGACTCAGGCCACAGGGCTGCCAGGACAAACCACAAAAAAATGGGAGTGTTTCTGGACATTTGAGGCACAAAATAAATGCCAAAGCCACTTAAAAAAATTATGTGGGATTAAAAAAAAATGAAGGCATGTTAGCTTGTCTTCTCATGAGTAACTCTGAAGTCCCTTCTAATGTACAGAATTGTTAGGGAACACTGGAAAGGTTACCATTGCCTGTTTCTACAGCTGGGAAAATAATTCTTCTCTCCTCCTCAACTTTATTAACTCCTTGAAGCTCTGCAATTGGTGGAAGTTGCCAGTACACGATGGGTACATAAACCATGTTTCCATCCATTTTCCACATTATGGAACATAAAGTATTTGTAAGACACTGTCTGTAATCAGTGCTTTAAACTGTGTAAAACCAAGACTGATCTTCCAAGGCAGAAAACGAAATATCTTGTTTTACAATTCATTCCTATAGTAATAAAGCAACCCGATTCCATGTCATAAACCATGAAGTGAAATAGGAGGTAATATATTCATATTAGAAGCCCTGGTGGTGTAGTGGCTTATGTATTGGGTTGCTAATCACAAAGTCAGCAGTTCAAAACCACCAGCGCTCGCTCCATGGGAGAAAGATAAGGCATTCTACTCCATAAAGATTTATTGTCTAGAAACCCATTAGGGTAGGTCTACCCAGACTGTATGGCTGCTACATGTCAGAATCTTGGCATCTGAATCCCCTCTGCCCCCCAGCTAGGAATTAAATGCATAATTAGTTTGAGAATATTTGGTTTCTAGGGAAATGGAGATGACACCACTGTGAACACTAATGTGAATCATGCCTGAAGCTAACATGCCCCCAAATGGGAACTTGATGGTCACCCGATAATCCCAGAATCTGTTTGGGTCTCCCAGCCCCAGAGGGTTCAAGGATAGGATGAAATCATGTTGGCCAAGATGATGCCAGCTGCACTGTACTTCCAGAGGCATCTCTCCACAGGGCTACTCCACAGAGTCATAGGTGTGGTGGGAAATCGCATGCTGGCTGCCATGGACACTTTCCATCGCCAGTGCTTTAGCTACTCTTACAGTGCCCCTTCAGCTCAAGACCCAGTGCCATTTGGGTGCCTTTTAGGGAAATATACATTTCTGGATGCAATAATAAAAATAAAACAGCTGTGGCTTCTACCCTTTTCATCGTAGTAGCAATGAACTCTGGTAACATCTCCATACAATATAGTATCTAGTACAGAATCAGATTCCTGTCATCTTGTTGCTCAATAAAAGTTATTGAATAAAGTTCACCCTTGTGTTCATGTGATGTGCTTTTTGTTGTGGCCCAAAGTGTGGAATTGGTGTCCTGGGTAAGTGAAGAGGGTTGGCTGGCATCTTCCCTGCATTTTAGAAGGGTCACACCTCCCAAGGGTTTACACCTGCCTACCATTTCTCGTGCTGATTTCACGGTGGCCCTGGTGGGAACTTGCAGGGGGAAGAGACACTGCCCAAAGGGTCAAATGACTAGATTTCAGGCCCTCCTCACTCTTCAGCAATGTGACTACTAAAGAAAAGTTTGTCTTCTGGACCTTTATTTTTCCAGCTGCGAAATAGAAATAACAGATTAGATTTTGATTCTTAAAAGGATTTGATGAGAGACTTAGAGATTACAAAACTAACGGCTATGGAGACATATTACCCAGACCCTCTACAATAAAGAAACAAGAGACCAAATGAAATGGATATAAATGATAATCCAGGAAACCCTGAGCTTTGGAAGATGGGATAGAGTAGCTGATTTAATTCAGATTAAGAGAAGAAAGAACAAAAGTGGTAAGAGGGGAGACAGATGGAATGTGTAGATTGTCACCTGATCTGATATAACATGGCTATTTTGAACTTTTGCAATCAGCATTTGATGGAGCCTGATCTCTGGTGACTAAAGACCAGAAAGATGTGATCCTTCCCTTGTTGCCAAGGGTGGTCAGTCCTTAGCCCTACCTAACCAGCAGTGTGTGATACCCACCCCTGCAGCTCCTGCTGAGGTTGGGGATATTCCCTTGTGTATATGTTGGTGCAACACCTCCATGTCTAGGAGCATATGTCTACCTCAGGCCAGCAGAGCATGCAATGTCAGATCTAGGCAGGTTAGAACTCCCTTCCAGATGCCTTATGGGCCCGAAACAGTCACTTTGTGGAACAAGTACTTTGATCTCAGCCACCCTCTGAGCCAGCACAAACAGGTCAAGTTTCCTGACCCCAGACATCTACAACAACAGGAACTTATTCTAGGACCAAGTAGCACTTTCCTTTCCCTCCCTACCCCATGATTCTTCGGCAGAGGGTACCAACCCATACCAGGTATCCTACCCACCTCCCCCCACCTGCCTCCTGCAAAATTTCTCCTCTCTACGTCTTTCCCTCTCATCTTTGTTTTTGTCGTTCCCCCCTTTAAATTTTCTTTCATTGTCTGCTTTTGTTCTTTTTTCACTTCTCTTTTTAAATGTATTTTTCTTAGTTATTTTTGCTTGTCTATTTCTGCCACCCCCAATTTTGCTTTTCTCTTCCCTTGTTTTTATTTTTCCTCTTAGTTATTAACTTCTTTTTTCTTCTTTTTGTTTGTTTCCCTCCACTGTCTTTTTCTTTATTATTTTCTGGTTTTACTGTTATTTGTTTCTCTCCTTTCTCTTTTTCTTTCTTTGTCCACCCAGTGGGAGACAGCAACCCTATCACATGACCAAGCCTCGCCTTTTCCTTCTGCAGCTCCACCCACTGGCCGAGGGCCATTACCTTGCCCCTGGACTTCCTTGTTAATGATAGGCAGTCCTAACACCAGACAAACCAGCTCTTAATTGTGCTATATGAGTATCAAACAGTACACACACACACACACACATTTTCTGCCACACCCACTGGGAGATACAGTGGCAAGAGCCTAAGAATACACCAACATATAATTGTGAATTAAATACAAATACAACAATAGCATAGTGTCTCAGAGACAAAACACCATTTCAATTCACATGATGAAATATTAGAAAGTGGTGCAAACAAGTGGGCAAAATAGAGAGCCAGAAGACTTTTCTGAGGAAGAAATGGCATTGGAACTAACTGATGAAAGAATGATGTTTAGGTACTTTTAATGACTTGAGAGAAAGATTAAGAAATCTGACAAAATCAAGAAGAAGACAAGGGGAAACCTTTAAAGAATTCAGGAAGTCACGTCAAAAACAAACTGACAAAGTAAATGAAATGCTAGAAGCTACCGTATATACTCGTGCATAAGCCGAGTTTTTCAGCACATTTTAAATGCAGTTTTTGTGGTAAAATTAGGTGCCTCGACTGATATTTGGGTCAGCTTATACTTGAGTATCTACAGTATACAAAAACAGCAAACAAATCCAGAAAACTAATACTAGGTTTCCAGAAATAGATAATACGTTGAAGGGACAAAGGAGTAGAACTGAGGCAATCAGACCCAATTAGTGAGCTTGAAGATGACGTTCTCAACACCAGTCTGCTAGAACGACCAGGAAAAATATTTAAAAAGGAAGCCTAGTAATTATGTGGAAGCAAACTTCCCTAATATGAAAAATTCTCACTGCCATTGAGGGTTTCTCACTGCCCTGTGGGTTTCCAAGACAGTAATTGTTTACAGGGGTGGAAAGCCTAGTTTTTCTCCTGTGGAGCAGCTGGTGGTTTTGAACTGATTATGTGGATCACGGCCCAAGGCTTAACCAGTACACCACCAGGACTCCAAAAATTAGAAAATATGAATTTAAGAAGCTAAATGACCCCAAACAGGAGAGACTTCAAAAAGTAACCACTAAGACATACCATAATCAAACTTTAAAATCAAAGATGAATAAAGAATGCTGAAATCAGCTTGGGGAAAACATAAAGTTATCTACAAAGATGAATCAATAAGACTAAGCTCTGATAGCTTGGCGGAAACCATGCCATCCCAAGGCTGTAGGGTAGCATATGTAAAATTCTGAAAGAAAAAAATTGCCAACCAAGGATTATATACCCAACAAAATTGCTGCTTAAATATATTGGTGAAATTAGGACATTTCTAGATAAACAGACATGAAAGGAATTTGTAAAAATCAGACGAATCTTACAAGAAATACCAAAAGGAGCTCTTCAGACAGAGAACCAACAATCTGAGATGAACACATGATAAAACCATCCAGAAGGCAATCCAGATACAGAAGTATCTCAGGTAAGGTAAATCTACAAGACTGAAATAGGGAACCAAATAGATAAATATGTAAATGAAGGTTCCTATAAAATAGAAATAATAAATACCATAGTTACAGAACTTTCAAATGGCGAGGAAGTGAAATAGATTTCGAAATAAAACAGACTGTTAAGCTTGGAAGAATTTTAAAAATTATAGGGTACCTCAAAGAAAGCCAATCAGCTTCATCTAAATTAAAAAAGGAAAACTGTAAAGATTTCATAAACAATAAAACAACAGCAAAGAAGAAAATGACAAGAAACTCTCAAACAAAATGAACCTACCACAGAAAATGATGTGGAGCAGAGACGCACAGCACCACAAACTAACATGCAGGAAAATGATAGTAACTAATTCATACCTAGCAATAATTGCACTGAATGTTAATGAATTAATGCACCAGTCCAGAGACAAGAGAATAGCAGACTGGATAAGAAAATAGACTAATACATTGTCTATTAAGAGACATACCTTTCATGATGCTCACCTTCCTGACACGATCGCTGAAGACAAAGCGAATGCATAAGCAAATGTGGTGAAGAAAGCTGATGGTGCCCGGCTATCAAAAGATACTGCGTCTAGAGTCTTAAAGACTTGAAGGTAAACAAGCAGCCATCTAGCTCAGAAGTAACAAAGCCCACATGGAAGAAGCACATTAGCCTGTGTGACCATGAGGTGTAGAAGGGATCAAGTAGCAGCCATCAAAGAACAAAAAAATCGTATCACTGTGAATGAGGGGGAGTGCAGAGTGGGGACCCAAAGCTCAACAGTAGGCAACTGGACATCCCCTTACAGAAGGGTCTCGGGGAGCCAGTCAGGGTG
>NW_022111377.1:8753933-8757607 GCF_000313985.2 Echinops telfairi
ATTTGATTATATATATATGTATGTATGTATTTTTGTTGAAAAGTAAAAAATTCTCTCCAAATGTAAACTATATAGAAATGTCTCAACTATGTTGTCATTAATATTTGTGGATCTTATAAAGAAGCCTAGTGCTACAATGATTAAAGCACTTGACTGCTGACCCAAAAGGTCAGTGGCTTGAACCCTCTAGCCACTCTGCAAGAGAGAGAGATGTCCCAGTCTGCTTCAGTAAAGATTTGCAGCTCTGGGCACCATTTGGACAGTTCTGCTTTGCCCCATAGGGCTGCTGTGAGTTGGAATGGATTCAATTGCAGAGAGTAATCTGATAGCTTTACGAACTATTCCGGAGCCCTGGTGGTGTAGTGGTTACCACGAGCCACTCTGGGAAAAAGAAGAGACTTTACTCAGAATTGACTCAATGGCCGTGCTTAATAAGCTCTTCTCCTTGAATCTGGTATAGTACCATCTATTTCTGGAATGATATATTCAAAATTTTACATTTTGAAACCTAATGTGAAGTTAACAATTTTGGAGAAGACATTTATAAACACATAGAACACTGATAAGATATATAAAGATCTCTTATGAATCAATATGATGAAGATTAGCAACTCGATTTAAAAAATAGATAAAGAGATAAATACACATATGCAAATACGCCATGTTAAACCGCACATATTTGTAGGTATAGTCCCTCCCATGTTTAAGGTTTTTCATATATATATTTATATTTATTTTATTGGGGGCTCTTACAGCTCTTATCACAATCCATACATATATCCATTTTGTCAAACACATCTGTACATATGTTATCACCATCTTTTTCAAAACATTTGTTTTCTACTTGAGCCCCTGGCATCAGCTCCTCCCCCCCTCACTCCATCCCCCTTTCTCCTCCATGTCCCTTGATAATTTATAAATTCTTCTTCTTTTTTTTTTCTTCATGTCTCACACCAACTGGTGTCTCATTTCACCCACTCTTCTGCTATCTGTCCCCCTGGGATGGGAGCCATACATCGATCATTGTGATTGGATCCCCCTTACTCTGCTACAAATATATCCATGAATATGAAATGGATTTGTTGAACCAAAATGTGTGTAGATTGTTGAATATAAACTCGTGATCTGCTGTGAACCTTCACCTAGATCACAATAAAAAGTGAAAAACATAACAAAAAATAAAGGTGAACAGAAATGTTGTAAAAGATATCCAATAATAACTGGAAAGGATGCTCACTTGTGATCAGAAAAATGCAAATTAATTAATATTTAATTCAGTTCAATGACACCATTATTGTATTGGGCAGGGTTGACTAGAGAAACAAATTCAGGTACATTCATATATGTATAAGAAAGAGCCTTATATCAAAGAGTTATTATATATTGAGAAAACATCCCAGCCCACTCCAGATCAAGTTCATAATTCTGATATTAATCCATATGTCTGATACTAGTCCATAAATTCCTCTATAGACTCACACAGCACATGCAATGATGCAGAATGCAGGAAGATCACAGGCCAGTGGGTAGACAGTCTTGTGGATCCAGTGGCAGTGGAAGCATCTCAGTGCTGGCACAAGGTCAACACATGGCTCCTCTAGATCTGAGTGTCTCAACAGCAGGAAAGGGAAGGCAGAGAGAGAATGGGTCCAGCCTCCAGTGAGCTATTTATCTTCATCATGCTTCTAAATGAGGTCATCAAGCTGCAACCTGATTGACAGGCTAAACTCCACCCCTTCAATGCTTACTACCCTCAAGTGGACAGGAGATTATGTGACTACCACAATTATATACTGGAATGTTGACAGATAATAAAAAGTCTGACAGTTGCATAATGATAATGGACCATAGGAGCAAATGGAAACTCATAGATTGCTAGTGACACTAAAAATTGATACATCGACTTTGGAGAGCTATTTGATGGAGCCAGGTCTTACAGTGGTTAAGCACTCAACTGCTAAGTGAAAGTTTAGGGATTTGGACCGAACAATTATTCTGTGAATGAAAAACTAGGCAGTCTGCATCTATAAATATTTACAGCCATAGGTCAGTTCTATGTCCTATAGGGTCGCCAGGTGTTAGAATTGACTCCATGGCATTGGGTTGTTTCTTGTTGTTGGTTTGGTTAATACAATTGAACATATATATGCTTATTCCATTTCCCCAGTTATTCTACTTTATAAATCTCAGACAACACATATCTGAGGTTGTTTAGCACAGCAATTTGCACAATACCAAAAAGACTACAAAAAGGGAACAAATAGTGGAATATATTCATATAACACCTATATCATGTAAAAGTTAAAGAATGAATTGGAGTTATATGTCTTAATATAAATAGACAGTACTTGAAATAGATTTTGTTTTAACCCCAACATACAATGGTAGGCAGAAACAGTTGGCAAACCTTATTTAGGTACAATATTAATTGCTTTGTTTAAATTTAAATGTAAAAAAATCTGAGGATTTATGGATACCTATATGTCGGAGCCCTGGTGGCACAGTAGGCTGCTAAGTGCAAGGTTGGCAGTCTGAAGCCACCAGCAGCTTCTTGGGAGCAAGATGAGGCTTTCTACTCGCATGAAGAATTCCAGGCTTGGAAATTCATGGGGGAAGTTCTGTCCTGTGTGTTGGCATCGAGTCATTGGCCGTGAGATTTTTTGTTTGTTTAGTTTATTTGTTTATATGTATTGGGAGCCCCGGGGACATACTGGGTTATGAATCGGGCTGCTCACCGCATGGTTCACAGTTCAAAATCCCCTGTTCTGTGGGAGAAAGACAAAATTTCTCCTCCTGTAAAGTCACAGTCTTGGAAATCCACAGGGCCTGTTCTACTCTGTCGTCCTACAGAATTGATGGCAGTGAGTTTGGTTTATGTATTAGTCAAGGCTTTTCAGAGAAATAGAACCAGCTGGATACACATAGATTCATTTTAAAGAATTGGCTCATATGCTTTTAGAGGTTGGCAAGTCCACAATCTGTACAACAAACAGTTTGGAAAAGCCAGCTGGATTGCTATGTTGCAGTTGGGTTTTTGTTGTTGTTTGAACATTTTATTCTGAATTGGGTGAAGGTTTATAGAGTGCATCAGTTTGCCATAATTAGTACAAGTTTTTCATGTTATTGATGGCGAGCCGATAATATGATGTCACCCATCTCATTTTCCTCCCTGCGCTATTATTCACTGTATAGGCCTGTCTGTCTATCATGTGTCTAAAATTTGAGTCATGGGATGAGCTCAGTTCCAGACTAAGGAAGGGCCATGGTCTCTGGGGCTCCACCAGTCGCTATCAGACCAAAAATCTTGATGGAGCCCATCTAGTTAGTCTTGTCCCATGGAGGTGGTGGCTGAAGTTTCCATGGTTTCCATGGATCTTCGATGTTCTTCGGTCTTCTTTGCTCAGGACAGGGAGACCAGTAGTTGTACCATAGCCACTCACAAGCTTTGAAGACTCTAGTCACTACTAATTAAAGTAGGGTGTAGAACATTTTCGTCTTGTGAACTACGTTGTGCCAATAGTTGGGCACAATTGTCGTGCCAAGACCCCATTTGTTCTATGATCCTGAGCTCCCAGGTCAGTGACTTTTCTCTCAAGGTATTTGGTTATGGCTAAGAAGTTTTCATAATGTGCTACTATTTCATGGATATATTTGCAGCATAGGTGTGTATATAT
>NW_022111377.1:8759002-8760548 GCF_000313985.2 Echinops telfairi
TGTACTATTTTACAGTTCGACCAGCTGTGTATTATGAGGGCTCCAAATTTCCCATACCCTGGCTAGTATTTGTTATTTTTCTGTTATATATATCTTAACTTTTCTGTGAACGCTGGAATGAGAAGATATGTCGTTGTTTGATTTGCAGCTCTATAAAGGCTAATGACCACAAGCGTGTCTTCATGCGTTTGTTGGCTCCCTGAATGTCTTCTTTTGTTCTTGTCCTCTGCTCCTTTAACAAATGGATTCTTTGTCCTTTTGTTGTTGAGATGTTCAAGGTCTTGTTGAGATGTTCAGGGTCTCTATTGATTTTTGAGATTAGTCTCTTATTCAATATGTAATTGTCAATCCCTTCCCCCCCCCCACACACACACACCTGTAAGTTCTCTTGTTACTCTTGGAAAAATCTTTTGATATGCACAGATGTCTAATCTCCAGGAGGTCCCAATCAGCTAGTTTGCATTCTGCTGTTTGTGCACTTTCAGTTATGTTTGACAGTGATGGCTTAATTTTCCAAATTCCCTTATCTTCATTAAAATGGATAAATATATGTCCAATGACAAGTTTTTTGAAGGAAATAACACAAGGGAATAAGCCTCAAGCCTTTTGTTGAATGTTTGCAGACAGAAAAGAGAACTTTTGAGTTTCCATTTAAGAATCACCACCACATCAGGCTTGGGATAAAGAAGAGGTTTCTTTGACTCCCATAAAGAGTTACAGTCTCTGGAGCAACAAGTGATCCAAAATTAGTGGCAAGGAGGGTGTGAGAGGCCTGGTAGGGATTCAGCAAGGGCAATGTTATGAGAGAAATTACTGAAACCCAAATGAAGGCTGAACATGATAGTGGGACAAGAGGAAAGTCAAAGGAAATAGAGGAAAGAATTAGGAGGCAAAGGGCATTTATAGAGGTCTAAATACAGGCATGTACATATGTAAATATATTCATATAGGATGGTGGGGAAATAGGTCTACGCGCCTATATTCATAGGTTTAGTATTAAGGCAGCAGATGGACATTGGACCTCCACTCAAGTACTTGCTCAATGCAAGAACACTTTGTTCTATCAAATTTGCATTCCATGATGCTCACCTTCCTGACTCGATCTCTGAAGATAATGTGTGCATCAGGAAATGTGGTAAAGACAGCTGATGGTGCCTGGCTGTCAAAAGATAAAGTGTCTGGGGTCTTAAAATCTTGCAGATAAACAAGCAGCCATCTAGCTCAGAAGCAACGAAGCCCACATGGAAGAAGCACACCAGCCTGTGTGTCCATGAGGTGTAGAAGGGATCAGGTATCAGCCATCAAAGAATAAAAAATCATATCATTGTAAATGAGGGGGAATACAGAGTGGAGACCCAAAACCCTTACAGAAGGGTTGCGAGAAGGAGATGAGCCAGTCAGGGTAGAGTATAGCAATGATGAAACATACAACTTTCCTCTAGTTCTTAAATGCTTCCTCCCCCCACTATCATGATTCCAATTCTACCTTATAAATCCGGCTAGACTAGAGGTATGTACACTGGTACAGATAGGAACTGGAAACACA
>NW_022111377.1:8762115-8763850 GCF_000313985.2 Echinops telfairi
CCTAATATGAACAAACACAAACTGTGAGAAACAGAAAGATTTCTCCCAAGTTATCTCCCACAAATATATGCCAAACTTAGCTGCTTGCTACATATGGTAAATGACTACATTTGGAGGTCAATGAAAAGTAGGTCAGAGGTTATTCTCCCTAAGGGTTATCAGCCATCTAGAGCATCAGACTGTATAGTCTGTCCCACCCTAAGTAGAGCCCATTCCCTTCTGATAAGGATAGTAATAGACTGTTTCCTAGTAGGACAACCCAGGGAGGTCAAGCCCAGGCAAGGGTGACCAAGGTTAGGCTGCCATCTGAATCTAGGTTCCACCCATCTTGTCACATGTATACCTTTAGTCCCTCCCCTTCCTATCAGGTGTACACCCCTAGCTCATCCCCTTCCTGTTACTCTTATGCCCATTGTATATCCCCCTCCTATTGCTAGTATTGCCTATTGTACAACCCCTTCCTGTGAGGGATGTCTTTACCTGTAATTAGGAGGCATGCACACCCCAAATATATATAAGCCTTGTTTAGCAATAAATTGCTCTCTCCAGCCTTGGTTTGAATCCTTTTGCCACGCATCAACTCCTCATTATTCTTTATGGCTGTATAGTATTCCATTGTATGTATAGACCACAGTTTGCATATTCACTTCTTTGTTGAAGGGCAACAAAGGTTGTCTCCATCTTTTTGCTATTGTGAACAATACTGCAATGATCATAGGATACCTTGCTTCATTTAAAATATCACAGAGTGCAAAATTATAACAAAAATAGGATTTTGTTCCATAAATTGACCAATTGAAAATGGGATAAAAAATAGACAAAAAGATGGATGGAGGAGGTGAGGCATGGAAGACAAGGGAAAGGTAGAAGGCTTGGAGGGCACATTGTGCTCCAGGTTGTGAGGTGTATGGGTTATGGAATTTACCAATTGCCATTTACCATGTCCCCTAGCTGAATACCAATCATAACTCTAATCTGTAGGTTTTGAAACTTTTCACTTATAACAGGTTAGTGATAGGGTGCAGATCTGAGGAAATACAGTACAGACCAGAGCTATATTACTCAAATGGCTGGATGATATCAAACCCCACACCTGGCCCTCTACCTGCACTTCTCATCAATGGGTGTGGGAAACAGAAAGATTTCTCCGAAGTTGTCTCCCTCAAATATATGCCAAACTTAGCTGCTTGCTACAAGTGGAGAATGCCTATACACTTAGAGGTCAACAGAAGTAGGTCAGGGGTTAATCTCCCTAAGGGTTATTAGCCATGAGAGCAAGCAGTCACCACTGTTTATCCTACAAGTAGGACCCACTCCCTTCTGATAAGGATAGTAGTTGACTGTTTCCTTGTAGGAGACCCCAGAGAGGTCAATCCCACCCAAGGGTGACCAAGGTTAGGCCGCCATCATGAATCTAGGATCCACCCATCTTGTCATATGTATACCTCTAGTTCCACCCCTTCCTATCATGTGTACACCCCTAGCTCATCCCCTTCCTGTCAAGCTTATGCCTATTGTACTGCCCCTTCCTGTGACGTGTGTTTACCTGTAATCACGCCCCCCCCTAAGTAGATCTAACCCGTAGTTAGCAATAAACAGGGTGTCCATCCGTCTCTCTTTGGGTCGCTACCCCACCTCGCCTCAGCCCACGTTGTGCACTGACCTGGCTGGTAAGATCACGGCCATCCAGAAGATGAGCATGCTACCATGAAATGTGTCTGACTCCATTATTTGA
>NW_022111377.1:8765198-8768170 GCF_000313985.2 Echinops telfairi
GGTATTGTTTTTAAATTAGAGTGGCATGATTACTAAGACTAAGTTGAATGATTTCTTTAACAATAAGCAAGTTGGGAGCCAAGATGGGAGTCATCTCTTATTTTGAATACGTTTCTTCTTGGAACCAAATATGACCCATGCTACACCATGCTTCAAGACAAAATTTCATAAATTTGTCAGTAGAAATATTTCACAATACATAATTACATATTGTTTTTGTGATGAATCACTATGCTTTAATTATGTTCAATTGGTAACAATGAAAATACATCCTGCATATCAGATATTTACATGATGATTCTTAACAGTAGCAAAATGACAGCGATGAAGTAGCAATGAACATAATGTTATGGTTGGGGACTCACCACCTCATGAGAAACTGCATGAAAGGGTTGCAGCATGAGGAAGGTTGAGAACCACTGCTCTAGGTGGTGCAAACAGTTAAACACTCAGTTACTAGTTCCCCCAGAGGCACCTCAAAGCAAGGCCTGGCGATCCGTGTCCTAAAGACCTTAAGAACGCTTTGTAACAGTTCTCTTCTGCACACGTGGGGCTGCCATAATTTGGGATCAATTCAGCTGCAACACACATGCACATTTTATGTCTGGGTGGGGCATATGAATGTGCATTTCCAGTGAGTCTCAGATGAGGCAGGTGGGGAGGGAAGGGCCACCCTCTGAGAAACATGGCTGCCTCTCACCGCATTTCCCACTTGACCACGCTCTTCTACGGGGGTGTTCTGGCCCCTATTTAAGTAGATGTCCAAGAAGCCTCGTCTTTTCTGGAGCCTTCTACTTGAAGGTTCCAGAAAGGCTATGGAGGCTAGAGCTCCCGGGCCACAGCTGAGACCCATTTTCCGCTGTAGCCTGTCTGTGTGCTTCTGGAGAATTCACTCGGGACCAGGGTTCTAAGAGCTGGAGCCCTTGGCGTCAAAGAACACCACTGTTTCTTTCTCTGCCACCACTTGCAGCCAAGCGTTTGCACTGCAGCCGCTGGACACTGATGGCCTCTCCTCTTTGCTGACAGAGGGTTTATGATGACCTCCGCCCAGGTGGGAGCTATTATTCTCCGGTTCCTCCATCTCACCCATGCCTAAGGACATGCCGCCTTTAATTGTGCTTTGCTTTTGACCATGACATAGATAGCTCCAAAGGAATCAAGGCTCTTTCTTTAAAGTTTTGCCTCTGGGAAGCTTCTTGGAGGAAAGAGAGGAGGACTGCTCCTTCCATTCTTCCACCCGGAAAAATAAAGTAGAATAAAAATATAATTTGGAGAAGAAGCCCTACCCACCAGAAAGCCAGGGGTCCTGGTGTGCAGTGGAGGAAGCGTTGGTCTGCTAACCAGGAGGTTGGTGGTTCAAAACCACCAGTTGCTCCTTGAGAGACAGATGAGGCAGCCTGCTTCCTTAGTGATTACAGCCTCAGAAACTCGGTGGGGGCAGTTCCTGCCCAGTGCTCTCAATTCAAGTCACGGCCTTCAAGTCCATGCTGACTCATAGTGACCCTCTGTGGGTTTCTGAGACTAACTGTTTGGGGGACTAGAAAGCCCAGTCTTTCTCTCGAGGAGCTGCTAGTGATTTTGAACTGCTGACCATGCAGATTACAGCCCAAAGCTTAATCACCAGGGGCTTTTATCATGGCTTAAATAGAAGGCTTATAAGGTGCTGTTAATCACAAGGTCGATGGTTTGAACCCACCAGTGTCTATGGGAGAAAGACGTGATGGTCCGCGCCTGTGAAGCTGGGCTGAGAAGCCCGATCGGGCAGTTTTACTCTGCCCTCTAGTGTTGCTACGGTCTGAACCGATCTGCAGGCAAAGGACCAAGACCAGAGGAAATGATCACTAAGATAATTTCTTCCTCTTTCGAAAACTAGTTGCTGTCAAGTCTATTCTGACTTGTGGTGATTGCATGTGTGTCAGAGGCAACCCGCTGCATCGGGTTTTCAAGGCTGTGAATTTCAGAATCAGAATGCTGGGCTTTTCCTCTGGGCTTCCTCTGGGTGGCCTTGAGCCATAAACCTTTCCATTAGCAGCAACGTATGTTCACCTTTCTACTTATTAGATGCATGAGTATTGAATGACCAATGCATGTTCGCTTCTGAATTGGGTGATGAGGAGAGGAGTGCGGAGCTCTGAGCTTTCCTTTAGGACCTTGTCATTTAGGGGAGGATAACAAAGTTTAAATAATTCGACCTTCAATTTCAATAAAAGTCGGGACAGAATGCATGCCATTCAAGAGGGAGACAGTGTTGAGAATCAACTGCAGTCTCAGAAACAGAGAATATGCTCTTAAACGTCAAATATCTGTTTGTTTCTTTACGTGCTTGATGTACTATCTGATAGAGACCCTGTAAGTTTAGGCAATATAAAATATCTCCATGTATGTGAATTTCAATATGTAATGTTGTCACTGATGTTTCTGCTAAAGCAGAAATAGTTGATGGGCTAGGGCTGTTAGATAGTTGTATTTCTAATGCCCAAGTGTAGCCAGACTCCAGTATTATTTTAATGTGTTATTAAAACAATCCATATTCTGCCAGTTTTGTGTGCATCTGTATAAAAACAGTACAAGAAGTTGAACAGAACTAGGTAACTTTGGAATTGAGAAATGTTAATTTGGTAGGACATTTTAATTTTCTTATATTAAATATGTCTCCATAGTTACATTCTGAAATTCACATTTCAGAAATAATGGTATCCACATATAGGTACCAAAATTGAAATATGAAATAAGAACAAAAAAGTATTTGTAGTGTTATAATTTTAAGTATGTCTGTGTGGTGGGCAATTCACAAGAATGAGGATATATAAATTCTGTACATATTAGATCTTTTTTTTGTTTTGTTTTGTTCAAACTATTTAATTTTGTTTTCTTTTTTAACATTTTATTAGGGGCTTATACAACTGTTATCCCAATCCATACACACATCAATTGTGTAAAGTGCATTTGTACATCGTTTCTCAAAACATTTT